>NC_083479.1:16925977-17293477 GCF_030014155.1 Tachysurus vachellii
TGAGCCTCTGCCTTCATATGGGGCAGATATTTATCCTGTACGGAACCAAGACTCACGATTCTGGCTTAGAAACCTGATGTTTCAATCTGAGATAAGCAGGCTAGTGTAATTAGCATGTGTATATGTGAAATATTATGTGGTATAATAATCATTTGTCCCTGACGTTAAAAACGTAAAAAAACAGGCAAAACTAAAACGCACAAATGTTTGGTACGAAAGCGGTAGTCAGACGCACATTTAATGCGTGCTAAGATAATATCCATGCAGTTTTCATGAGTTACAAAATAGATGTTTTGCTATATATGTGCAGGATGGAGTTACATTAGAGGTTCACTTTATGAGCGAGGCTATGAATACATAAATTAAATATTTATACAATGACACAATTGTTTTTTTTTTGTGACAATAAATAGGTTTTGCGTTTATAATATTTGTGATCGGAGCACAAATTAAGGTTGTGTAAATATACACATATTGAACTGGGCACTTTGAGAATCTCACTAATATAAAAGTAATAAGGCGATACACGATCTGAAGCAGTTTCCTTAGAATTAGATTCTTTGTATGTACAGTTAGAGTTGTATGGTATTTTCTTCATTGTATGTAAGTGTATTATAGAGCTGTATCAAGTGTTGATATTACACATGGATCATCAATCACTAAAGCTACTCCTGAAGATGAACCCTCTTCCATTTTCCCCTCTCCACTTCTCAGCCATACTGATATTATTACATGGCTCTGTGCTGTGATCTATTCTGATTGGTCACACACAAGTTAGGGAACCATTTAGGTTACTGTTACTACTTGCTAGTACTACTGACGTTAGCTAGTTTAGCAACATGGCATCATGCTTTGCCATAAAAACACTCCTTTTGCCACCTAACAGTCGAAACTGAAAGACGTCCCGATCTCAATGTCCCACTCCTCATGAATGGAAAGTTTCAGTTTTAAAAGCAACCTAAAAACATATTCCAGACTGTGATGTTTCTGTGATTGTCTTCACATAATGATGGTAATTGGAACAGAGGCGACCACCTGTTGGTTTTGATTCTGTGATAAAAAACTGTCTGGTCTAAACTGCTGATCTCATTGTCTCTGTTCAAATTGTATTGTATTCGTCCAACTCAATCTTGCTTTTCTCGTTCATCCATCCTACATACCCACTCTGTCCATGTCATTGCCACACCCTGAATGAGATTTGGGGCCAATTTATAGCATCCAATCGATTTCCTAGACAAACCCATATACAAAGTCCCACATCCAATCTAAACAGAAAATCTGGGAAATATGGAGCTTTACAGGAAGGAAAATCTTCAGGAGGAGGGGGTTGTGATTTTTGACCTCTGTTTCATAACATACAGATATGTTGTTTTGTATTTTTGACTTACTGCACACAGAGAGCACGGGTCTATAATAGACGTACGCAAGCCGTATGATACGTGTCAATAGTTAACGGTGGATTATGTGTGGTTTACTTATCCTGAAACGTCTGAGTTGTGTTAGTATCAGAGAATGCTTTTGTCCATAGGCAGATCCTTTGTGTTAGAAAAGAGAAACCTTTTTCTTCAGTTCATTTCTTTTCCACAGAGACAGACGATCGAATTCTGCGATCGGCATCCCGAATAAACTCTGGAACTCTTCAGGAGAGAGATGCCTCTGTTGGAAAGATATAAGATACGGATGATGTGAGCTACTATATGACTCAAACATAATTTTCCAAAAGACTGATCCACTATCAATGGTTTTTATTCCACTTGTAATTAACAGCTGATTGGTAAGGGTGTTGATTATTGTACGATAACAGCAGCTCTGACACTAGTTCTACTGCATTATAGTTTCTATAGTAACAACCTACATAGGAGTCTAAAAAAATTAAAAGGCGTGTCTTTAAAATTAAGGGCTTTAATAAAATGCAATGTCACAAAATAAAAACGAATATCATGTGAGGAAAAGTTTCTGACATATTTCTCATACAAGGATTACATACAGTACACACTCACACACACACACACACACACACACACACACACAGACACACACACACACACAAACACACACACACACACCAGAACAGCACAAAGTTTAGCACATGTTATCCGAGTCAACAAAAGAGATAAATAAAGATGTACTGCGGTGTGAAAACGTGTTTGCCCAATTCCTGATTTTTTTTTTCGCATGTTTGTCACACTTTAATGTTTCAGATCATCAAACAAATTAAAATATTAGTCAAAGATAACACAAGTAAACACAACATACAGTTTTTAAATGAAGAAACCCACATGGATTTTGTTTTCCCTTAATAATCCCTGGATGATCTGAAATATTAAAGTGTGCCAAAAGTGCACAAAAAAAAAGCAAGAAGGGGTCAAATACTTTTTCACACCACAGTATATTATCGCGAATGTTAAGGATTTTCATTAAAATGGAATTAAAATACAATCCCAATACAAGACACAACAATCAGGTGTACGCAAATAAGAGTGAACATTGAATTCTGGGGAATTTGTACCTCTAGTCTGGTTCTGTCTACTCCAGGTGGAAGCTTACAGCGCCCTCTGTGGGTTATAATGAGCATTTCATATGGATAAACCTGGAAACATAACACATGGAGTTTGTACATGTTCAGATTTGAGGTGAATGATAAATTTGAAATTAAAACTGTCCACTAGATATTTCAGATTAGATTTTTGCCTTTCTACTTGTCAGATTTGGTGATAGAGGTGTGGCCTCTGTGTCTGTTAGTCACAGTGATTGAGGAGTTTCCTCTGTCTCTGTCAGTCTTAGTGATGGAGTTGTGCCCTCTATGCCTGTCAGCCAGAGTGATAAAGGCACAACCTGTGTTTCAGTCAGTCCGTGTGCTTGTCACCCCCAGTGAAGGACATGTGTCCACTCTGTATGTCACCCCCAGTGAAGGACATGTGTCCACTCTGTATGTCACCCCCAGTGAAGGACATGTGGCCACTCTGTATGCCACCACCAGGGAAGGACATGTGTCCACTCTGTATGTCACCCCCAGTGAAGGACATGTGGCCACTCTGTATGTCACCCCCAGTGAAGGACATGTGGCCACTCTATATGTCACCACCAGGGAAGGCACCCCCAGTGAAGGACATGTGGCCACTCTGTATGTCACCCCCAGTGAAGGACATGTGGCCACTCTGTATGTCACCACCAGGGAAGGACATGTGGCCACTCTGTATGTCACCCCCAGTGAAGGACATGTGGCCACTCTGTATGTCACCCCCAGTGAAGGACATGTGGCCACTCTGTATGTCACCCCCAGTGAAGGACATGTGGCCACTCTGTATGTCACCCCCAGTGAAGGACATGTGGCCTTTCTGTATGTCAGTCATTAAGAATCTAAAGATGACATCTCTGTAAGCCATAGATATTGAATCACAATTACATAAAGCAAGTCTAAATAATATCATATTGAGTCTCTGGCTTCTATATTTCTTGCATACATTAATTGCTTGTATTGAAAGAAAAAATACGCACCTTTTATATCCCTGACAGAGACAGCTGACAGTTACACAACAAATTAAATATCTAGTCCCAATATACATTTTGCGTAACTAAAAAATAAAAAAATAACTAAAAAGCACATGCATATGCAACCTCCAAAGTTTATTTTAAACATGGTGGTCTTATTGCAGATACCGTTTGATGAATGCAGCATTATGAGATGTGAAAATGAAGCATGAGATTCACAAGGAAATAAGGCAAACTTTGGAGGAGCTCTTTATTCTCTGATCTCGGCCTCACCTTCTGCTCCAGCATGCTAGGCAGCGAGTTTCCTCGATCCATTCTCCCTCTCTGAGTGTCTCCGTTCTACACACAACGGATTCGAGAGTGGAGCGCCACACACACAGAACGCACACAGTCATCATGAGTCACTACAGATTGTCATAGTGTGAAAGCCCTTCATCAAGAGGACCTCACAGTAATGAAAGCTCTCAGTGTCTTTATCAAGCCAAAGGCGTTGCAATTAGAGCGTGACAAGGGTGTGGTTTATACAGCTTTTCTCGTGTCAAATGCAAAATTTAACATTTTCTGTTGACTTCCTCGCTGTTGATACAAGCAAAAGAGGTTCTTTTGGCATTTATGTTTAACCTTTATGTGAAGACTCTCTTTACAACAATACTACTGATAATGGCAGGAAAATCTACAGCCTTCCAAAACTTTACCAAAAAAAAAAAAAAAAGACTTGAAGTTTCACAGAATAGTCATTAGACAGAAAAGGGGAGAGAAATGAAATGGGTAAATTTTTACCCACATCAAGAACTCTAGATTCTATGAATATGCAAATACACTCAGCTATACAAGTCCCACCCCTTTCCTGGTAATCTAGTGTTGGATAGACTGTATTTGGACTGTTAACCACAACAATACTACTACTACTAATATTAATATTATTATTATTATTTTTAATAATGTATGTATTTTTTATTATTATTATGTTTATTTATTTTAATAATAATACTTTTATTCTTTTATTTAATAATATTTTTTTTTATTGAGACATATTTAAATAAGAATGCAGGTAAACCACTAGAGTGGCCAACTATATGCTCAAGTCATTTCCTTCATCTTTTCTACCCAGATTCTGTATAACTTTATTAAATGTCACCCTCTAATTGCATGGAGTCAAGATTAAATGAGTTATGCAGAATGAATAAAGGGCAGATCAAATGTACATTAGCTGCAAGGAAAGGAGGGATTAAAGAAAGGGGAAAAGCATGCAAAAAAAAAAAAAAAAAAAGGGGGAGACATGATTTTCCTACTATTTCTACCAGCAGCAACAAGCATGTGATAATACAAACAACGAGCTTCACCTGAAGTCCTGTGGAACACAGCAACAGTGTAAACAGAAAGACAGAAAGTCAGTGATAAAATATTACACTATTTAGATGACTATAGACAACACACATACATATACATATATAGCAGACACTTTTTTAAAAATAAAAACTAACAAAAATTAACGATGCATAAACACTACTCCGGACATGAACAATGTTCTGTCTCTTATGTTTTTAAGAAGTACATGTCCAGAAAACTGTGCACTGTTCCTCAGTCATGCATGTTCGTCATGTGATAGACTTTATCTTTAGAGCACAAAAGTCACAGACAAACACTGCCTAGGGAGTTATGGAGCCCTCGATCTGAATGCAGTGTAGAGGGAGGATTATCTGAAGTGTCTGAATTCTAATTATATTATATATTGGCTTAGAATATAGCATGATTTACCATGAACATTCATGTATTCATAGTTTCTTATGGTGATCTAAAAGACGAGTGGTTTAAGAGATCTTACCAAATACATCATATCCCAAATGTCTGAATATACTCTTTAATGTCTTTCACCTCTATCTATATGTTTCTATTTTATTCTGATATTTGGATGCCTGGCTGCATGTAGTTCCATCGATATGGAAGTATATCATCGATATGTTCACTACAGACTATGATTTACAGTCACGAGTGATCAGATTACATCTGCATGCTATGTGTTGGCTGTTTTTTTATTTCTTTCTTTCTTTTTTTCAAACTTACCTGTTCTGGCTTTTTCACTGTCTATGGAGGCAAATTCAGCAGACTGCAGCTATAGACGGGAAACAAAAAACGGTAAAGACTCATGAGAAATCGTTCTGAGCGATCGGCGTCGCTACGTAGGTCCAACTGGATGGTGTAATTCTCTGACCACCACAATATAACAAATAAACAATAGTTCAGTTTGGCATCTAAACTGTGTTTTTTTTTCACACAAGTCTGTTGGTGTACCTTCTACTCCACAGGTTGCAGAACTGTAATTTGTTTTAAACACGTTCTACACCAGACTACATTAGATTGGACTGTGAATATATACAGAGGTTAATAGGTATACATTTTGGTTTAGGTTTTTACGATCTGGGAAGAACGAGGGCCATATCAGCCTCAAAATCAGTCTGATTATTCTCTACCGTGGACTAAGACATACCCATGATACACTGCAAGTAAACATCAGATTTATAGACACATAGCATTTCTGTGTCCTCTTTTACAATGTCAGACAAACTTCTACATTATGTGGCCAGATGTTTTTCCCATCCTCATTTTAATTTAAAAAAGGCCCTACACTTCTGGAAGGTTTTCCACTAGATGTTGGAGCGTGGCTGCAGGGATTTGTGTTCATTTAGCTCTAAGAGCATTAGTGAGATCAGACACTGATGATGGTGAGGAGGTTTTGGGGTCCAGTCAGTGTGTCAGTTCATTCCAAAGGACACTGGAGTTTAGGACTCTTATTTCCGGTAAAAGGAAATCTTAATGCCACAACATACAAAAACATTCTATACAATTGTGTGTTTCAAACATCGTTGCAACAGTTTGGGGAAGAACCACATTTGTGTTTGATTGTCAGGTTTCTACATACCTTTGGCCATAAGTACCTAATAATTATAATACTCACTAGTAATTGCTCGTTTGTGACACCGGAAGTATAGGTACATTTTTTATAAACCACCAAGTTTTGTGACACAGCTCTAATAAGTGTCTATGATAATAAAAGGATGAGTCAGGAAGTGAAGAGCATTGTGGGTACCCGAGAAAGGCCAGAGCGATTGCAGGAGGGTAAAGTGGCAGATTTCGATGCACCACTGGATGCAACTGCAGACAGAAAAACAGAAAAAACCTTCATTACCTATCAACCTGTTCACAAAACTAAACACGAAACTTTTCCAATATTCATTCACACCTAATGAATGAGGTTTATTTTTTAATGCATATTTTAGGCACACTACATGTAACAGGACAAATCTTTCCTGTGGACTGCACCAGCCAGGATTCATATCTGGTTCATATCATGGCTTCACTAAAATCTCAATCAGGAACAAAAATCTATACAGCTGTAACCTTCTCTGTCCAGAAAATATGTAATAACTAATAATGTTACATTGCTGTCTATAATGAGTGACACGTGTCCTTGCTCTTGGCCTGAAGAAGTAGCTCTTCACTTATGCAGAATGCTTTTTACTGAGCTATTTTGAACCAGTGTTTTGGTAGAGATTAATGTATTCATTATCAGTACAACACTCTGGAAAAAAAATACACCATTAGTCCATCACTTACCCAAGTGCATGTGTGTCCTGTCAGGCAGCGAGCGTGTTTTCCTCCGGATGTGCACTGATTTCTCTATTTCCTCCTTCAAGATCAGCTTACCCAGGTTAGACTGAATCTGAAAGTGAATTAAAGTGCACAAAGCGTATAATATGTTGTAGTGGAATGATACATTTACTGTGTGACCATCTGCCCCATGTGATCATTTTCAGTAAAAGCTTCTCATATTTATACATTTTTCATACGACCCAGAAGCATTGTAAGGGTTCCGTTACACTAAATTTTATATACTAGTTAATATAAGCTTTATGTAAGGAGACATTTAATTAATTATTAAATATTTCATGAAAGACCTATACTATACAGTATAGTACCTATACAGTACCTATACAGTACTTTGGCACTTTCACAAATGATAGCTATTTGAAGGTGAAGGATGAGCACACACTCCTCTAGATCCTACAACAGCCTTGTTTATCTCAGATAAAAGCCTCTCGGGCAGCATTGGCAGTGGTATTGAATGTCTGAATGCTGTGTGGGTATGTCTGTGCTCTTACTTTGTTCATTTCCTGCTCCTGCACCTTTTTTGCGTCCTCAGTCAGGTCCTCAAATTCGTCGTCCTCTACAACTTTGCCCTGTTCTGCTGCCTTTCTCTTCCATTCAATCTCTACAGGGAGAGACACAGAGTCATGCGGCATGTGCAGGCCTGCACATATACATATTACATGATATATACATTATACATTTAAAATGTATTTTAAAATATTATAACATGATAAGGCCTGACTACGAAATAAACTATGAGCTATGAAATATTTTTGATTTGAGTATGATTAAAAGATAAGGAAATAAAAATAAATAAATAAATAAATAAATATTTTTTAATAAAAGAAATATCTTTTAGAAAGGTAAAAAAAAGATGTATTTAATTGTTTGATTTCATTTTTTAATAATACAAAATATTGGAATAATACATGATTTTATGTAATATTTTACTGCTAGTTTACCCATGCTAGCCAGTGATGGAGGACAGGGCCAGTACTCTGTCTCTATTTTGGACGGCTGGCTGGGATCAGGAGGCTGGGCTGCTGGGAACTTAGAGGACAAGATGATGACGTCATCTTTATGCTTATTTTGAGATGCTGCTGATGCTTCTAGAAGGGAGAACGGGGTGAAGAATAAAGGATCAGTGAAATATCAGTGTTTCTTTGAGCCTTGTAATGTTACTACAGTGATTTAAATAACATGGTTATGAGAAGATTAGAGCAAATACCATGCTTGTAAATGGGAGGCTTGCTGTAGATGTTGGTTCCGTTATCTGAAAAATAAAGAAACCCATTAAAAAGATTGTCATTAGAGCGTTGCCTGCTCAGTGGAGGTTAGTTATTATATGTATTCAGTGCAGGTGAATTATTGGACTTGTGCATTAAGGTGACTTATTGTAACTGAGCTGCATATCTGAGTTGTTGTACCTTCTCAGTACATTTGAGTTATCAGACCTGTATGGATGGGATTTAAAGGTTAATCTTCACATTTGTTCAGCAGTGGTGAGTTGTTCAAAACAGGTGACTTATCAGACTTATTTAGTACAGGTGAGTTATTAAGGTTGTGAATTTGAGTTCCAGGACCACAAAGCTGCCACAGCTGGGCCCTGAACCCTTAACTGCTGTAAATAAGATGAATGGAAATATAAATAGTCCTGTTCAATACAGGTGTCATCATACATGTTCAGTACAAGAGTGTTATACAAGAGTACAGGTGAACTGACTCGCCTGGTCTGTGGAAGTGCTGTAAGGGGCCTCTGGAGGAGGTGCTTATTTTGCGGATCTGCACGGTCGAGCCCACGGAGGATGCGCCAGGCGAGTCATGTTCCACCCACTCCTTTTCTTTAGAGTTAAATATCTGGGCCAAAGAACAGAAAAAAGCATAAGTACATTTCATAAATCAATCACTTCAATCAGTGGTATATTACTTCAGCCTGAATGGGCTGCCAGCTAATTAAGAGTAAAAGAATAATCAGGATAAAAAAATACTGCACAAGTGTAGATCCTACGATGAATTAGTAGGTCAATTTTACATTATTTACCAATAACAAATTTCCCAGGATATCTTTGGCTGTATAGAACCCACAACAACTGAATCGAGATGCATTAATCCCCATAGTATAGTGATGCCTTCTGGACTAGCCTGTCTAACCACTGAGGATCTGCAGATCTTATTTTGTTATCTTTTTTTTTTTTAAATGTTATTCTACTTCTGAAGTCTTACAATCGCCTAGCGAGTGCACTGTTTTAAAAATAGGGATGCTTGAGTAAAGTCCAAAATTTTCCTGTGTAAAATAAACATCACACATCATAAGTGCACCTCTGAAGCGTAGTCTAAATATGACTCTTTTTTTTTTCTACTTCACACTAACACTGAGTCAGCAAGACCGTAACGATCCAAATCTGTATTTCAACAGGCCAGACTGTAGATCTTTCAGCCTCACAGTTTAGATTTATGTGTTGCTGTGATTTACTCCAATGGCCAGACGACTGTTAAAGACGTCTTATCCAGAGTGAGCGACATGACTATGCAGTTGTGACCCGACATCAGCACTTTTGGCTGTTTAAGTATAATAGGTGCCAAACTAAATGAAAAAATGAACTCATGGAAGTACTTTGTAAGGAGTTTTTTGGTGGATTGTTTTGGAAGATTATTAATTGCTGAATAATAAATATATATATTTTTTAAATTAAAAAAGTATTCAATTATTTTATGTTTAATCCATTCTATAAGCACCTGCAGAGGTGTGCTTTATTTATTTATTTAATTTAATTTAATTTAATATTATTTATAAATACAGTACAAAAGATTTGACTGAAATAATTCAATATATACTGTATGTCCGGATGTTTTAAACCACATGCGATAGACTGTGTATATGTGTTATTGTCAGCCTGATCATTTCTGAACACTGGCAGCAACACTGTTTTGAACATTATTGGAGCACAAGCTTACTACATTCAAGCCATCAAAAGCAATTACTCACGCTGACCAGATTAAAACTCTTTTGCTTGATGATGCTTTTCCTTTCGGAGACTTTCCATGCAATGTTTGTTTTGCTGTTAGGCACAGATTCCTTTCTACAACCATTTGTTTTATGTGCAATATAAAGAATTGGAAAAATAATGTCTGCACGATAATGTATATGATTGTGTTCATCTTGTATAGTAAAATGTAATACAGACAGTGATTTCATTATCCCAGCACATCAGAACACATACATCACTGTGCCACTAACCTATAGTGTAAATATGATTTACGAGTTTTATTTATACATAAACATAAAATCACAGATAAGTTATGTTTTAACAGGAGGGGAAGCACTTTTTCACACAAGGCCATGTAGGTTTGGATTTTGTTTTCCCTTAATAATAAAAACCTTCATTTAAAAACTGCATGTTGAGTTTACTTGTGTTATCTTTGACTAATATTTTAATTTGTTTGATGATCTGAAACATTAAAGTGTGAAAAACGTGTGTCAAACACTTTTTCACACCACTGAATATATATATATATATATATATATATATATATAAACAAAATAGCTGGAAGATAACGCTTTAGTAAGCAGATGACTCACTCACCTCTGGGGAAGGTGGGGGAGAGATGGAATGAGGTGACATCGATCTCTAGAGGAGAATAAGACACAAAAAAACAAATGTACACACGCACACACACCCACACATGCACACACACCCACACATAAATTCAGGCAGAAAGCTCCATTATGTTGTCAATTTATATCTATCAGTCATGAAAAACTAATATAATAATATAATATAATTCATTTTAATTGTGAAATCATAGAATTAGGAAGAATCCATCAACCTTCATTCATCATAGCATCATTTTTCATCAACTAACTGCAATACAGAGAATAAACACAAACTAAATAAATGTAACAAATAAAAATAAATAAAAGTTACCTCCTTGAAGCTGATTTTACGAACAATTACAATTACAATTTTGAGAATGAAAATACACAGTGCACATCCATTTATTCTTTATGTTTATTCTTATATAATAACACATTCGATTGAGTTTATTAACTAAACCTGTGTTTTGCCTTGAAGCACTACAGTCAGTGCTGCTGTTACCAAAAAGTAATCACCTACCACCTACTGACCAATCAGATAAGAGAATTTAAGAGTGCTGTGCTATGACTCTGAATAAACGACACACACCAGCATCATTATTCACAGTTGATTCTGATGGAAAGCTCTCAGAGCATTGCTGACCTCTCTGCTCCTGGACAGACTGATACGATCCAAAGCTGACATGTTGAAATGAGGTTCATACACCATCAAGTCGGGCCTCTCCACCTCCAGGATGGCTTTGTCTTTAGGAATTGCTGCTAAGTCCTTATATCCGATCAGATGATTATCCATTCTGGCCTGAATAAAGGAAACAAGAAGCTCTTTATATTGTCTTTTCTCAAGATAATGTCTTAATTTCCCAGGTCAGGTAGTCTTTTTCAACTAAAATGCAAATAAAACTGTTTTGCACTCCACATTTATTATTTCTGTGAACAATATAAACAATCCTGATACAACCTGGACAAACTGAGTGTGTGTGCGTGTGTGTGTGCGCGTGTGTTTGGGAGAGAGACCTACCACAATGGAAGTGGCTGGGGATCCAGGGGCACTAGGACCCCGAGAAGAGGGGGCCGTTCCTGCCTGCTGGGTCAAATGCCAGTACAATAAGTCAAAGATCATGCTTAATAACCCAGACCAGTTTAGCAATTACTAAAAGACAGCAGTTGGATGAGAACTGAACTCTATCACAAGCTTGATCAGCCAAGCTGAAATGCTGCTCAGAGTCAGGATGCTAGAGTGCATCATTAAATCGCCAGGCACAATATACAAAACAGATGCCGTCCAAGCGCTGCTTTTATTTAATTAAATACCAAATGTTCATCTGGAATATCCCTCCGCTGATATTATACTAGGAGCCATTATACAGGGTCAGTGCTGAGGCACAGTAAGGAAGATGAGAGTAATATCTATCTGAAGCTTCAGTTCTGACCAGTCAAGAGAAAAAAGTGACATCAGGAACGAATTAGTCAATCTAAAGACAAAAAACAATCCTTCTACCTTTTGCATGATGGGTGAACACGGAAAACGTTCTCTTGATCCTCTGGGACTGTCAGATCTGCCATAAAACATAAACGAGAGTGAGTCCTGCTGTTTGTAGATTATAAAATATTAATATAGTAAATAATACAATTTCAACACAAAATAGGAAACAAAATATGAATGCCACAAATGCAATTTTTAAACATCTCTTTTTACTACAATTTTGGAAGATATTTTTTCATATTTAAAAGTAGTAGTAAAAAACATATTATATTTATATTTTCATTTAAAAAAAATCATCATTTGTTTACCACTTTTAACACAATTTTTCATTTGCTTCTAAAAACCTTAAATATTCAGATTTCTATTTTTAGATGTTTTAAATTTACTCACCTAATATTTAGAAATGTATTTTTCGATAGTATTTTACTTGAGGATGTTAAAATTTTGTTTAATAATTTACCCGAAGCTCCCACCAGTGCCTTTATCACCAGGTTCACACTTAAACTGAAGAAAACATGTTATTATTCAGCACAGCACTCTAGAATCTTTTGTGTCTCAGCTGCATTTTAGGCCATGTCTCAAGGTCAGAGAGTGCTGTAGCTGCAATATTCTGCTTGTACATGTCCTGAACACAGCCTCCCATCTGAGCAGCTGTATCAGTATCAGGTGTTAGCTTATATAGCAACAATTAATACAGAAACTACGCATTTAAATCTGTATTTACAGTACTTAGACTTTCAGGACACGCTGTGACTAAAAACGTTTACTTTACCAATAAGCAATATGTCAGGAATTAAACATGATGGGACATAATTCACCACAAGCTTATGTGATGCAGCCTGAAATGTAAATATCATTATTAATTCATTAATGAACAACAATGAAAAACAGACCCAGATTTAAAATTTTTAAAATTAGGAAACATCCATGAGACATGAAGTCTGGTTTACCACAGCAGCTATAAACAGCTGTTCTCTTAATGACTTTATAACTTTTATTCTCTCTTAGTAAGACACAAAACCTCACGTTACTGAAACACATGAAGTCCTCTGTCCTGAAAACTTTCCCATAGTCAAAGGTTTACAGTCTGTTACAAAGACGTGACACTGAAGACTCCTCCCATAAATGTCAAATAAATGGCTACTTACAGAAACCTTAACCACGTAGTAATAATAATAATAATAATAATAATAATAATAATAATAATAATAATAATAATATGTAAAATAGTTATAATTATTATTATTGATGTTGCTATTAATAATTGTATTATTATTATTTGTAGTATTATTAGTATTATTATTTGTATTATTACTATAATTAATATTTTATAATAATAATAATACACAACAATAACAATAATAATAACAATAATTATTATTATTGTTATTATTCTTATCATAATAACAATAATAATAATTATTATTATAATTGTTATTATTCTCATCATTATTATTATTATTATTATGCTAAATATTTTTCTTAGCTAAATAACTATTGTATTTATACATTATCGGAAAAAAATATTGAAAATTGTCAAATTAAGTAAAAAGACTTCTACAATATTTATGAATGAAATCCCATTTCAGAACTAAACATGTAGAAACGTGCACTATAATAGACATTGTGCAAAAATTCAACCACATTTTTCTGTTTTGAACAGAAATTATGACAAAAGATAAAATGGTAGCTCACTCACAGCTCAACTGTGTAAAATTGTGTATCAGGCCATAAATCAGAGCATCATAAACATGTTCCCAGTCTTTCCAGTGTGCAGAATAAAAAGCCCATTTACAAGCAAGCAGCCAAGCACAGCACTGTGTCTAGATGAGTGTCTGTCTGGAAGAAGGTGGTGTACCTCGTCGGTAGGTGGAAGGCCACATCCTGTTTTGACATTAATATGTTCTAAGCTGAGACGGAGGGGAGAAGATGGCTGACTCGATTCCTCTGTTTCAGCCTAATCATAATCCAGGTCATACGTAGACGCTCCTGTCTGAGTGAACTGCCAAGAAGCGTTTAAATCACATCTTGGAAGCTCCATCATTTGTTAATCATCTGAGCTGTGTTCTCGTGTACTACTCGTGACCCTCGGAAATTCCACAACATCATCTCTTCTCTGCTCAACCCCCCGGCTCCACCTTCTTCATCCTCCCTGACTGCAGAAGACTTTGCTTCTTTCTACCAGGAGAAGATTGAGGAAATCTGCCGGACCTTCACTTCAGCCCCGACTGCACTTACATCTCAGAGTATGGACTCCCCTACACCTTTGTTGTCACATTTCTCAACTGTAACAGCAGAAGAGATTCTAAAACTCATCCAGTCTTGCAATCCTACCACCTGCCCATTGGATCCACTCCCTTCCACTTTGCTGCAGACCATCTCGCAAGACCTTCTGCCCTTCATTACAACTATCACCAATAGATCCATAGCATCTGGTCAGGTACCAACTACCTTCAAGAGAGCAAGGGTTATTCCCATCCTGAAGAAACCTGCTCTGGATCCATCAGACATCAGTAACTACAGACCGGTATCACTTCTCTCGTTTCTTTCAAAAATTCTTGAACGCATTGTCTTTAATCAACTGTCTGTCTATCTCTCACAGAACAACCTCCAAGACCCCAACCAGTCTGGCTTTAAAGCAGCTCATTCCACAGAGACAGCCCTTTTAGATGTCTCTGAGAAACTACATGCTGCTAGATCAGCCAATCTCTCATCTGTCCTTATCCTCCTTGACCTTTCAGCAGCGTTTGATACGGTCAACCATAAGACTCTCTTAGCCACCCTCAGGAGTCTTGGGATATGCGGATCAGCTTGGGAATGGTTCGCTTCCTACCTGGAAGGACGCTCATATCAGGTAACATGGAGGGGAGTGACATCTGCTCCACGCAGACTCTCCACTGGCGTCCCACAAGGCTCAGTACTTGGTCCTCTTCTTTTCTCCCTGTATACTCACTCTCTTGGTGAAGTTATTTCCTCACATGGGTTCTCTTACCACTGCTATGCTGATGATACACAACTTATCTTCTCTTTCCCACCCGCAGATGCCACAGCTTCTGACCGGATCTCTGCATGTCTGGCAGAAATTTCATCATGGATGTCTGCTCATCAGTTAAAGCTTAATCCTAGCAAAACTGAGCTGCTCTTCATCCCAGGTGATTCATCCCCAGGTCATGATCTTGCTATATCCTTGCACAACGATCTGATCTCCCCTTCAGCCACAGCTCGCAACCTTGGGGTAACCATGGACAATCAACTGTCCTTTTCCTCTCATGTTGCTAATGTGACTCGCTCATGTCGGTTTCTTCTCTACAACATTAGAAGGATTCGACCATTTCTGTCCACACAGGCTGCTCAGGTACTTGTTCAGTCTCTTGTCATTTCTAGACTGGATTACTGCAATGCACTGCTGGCAGGTCTACCTATGAACGCAATCCGTCCTCTGCAAATGATCCAAAATGCAGCTGCCCGGCTTGTTTTCAACCTGCCAAAGTTCTCTCATACCACCCCGCTGCTGCGATCCCTCCACTGGCTTCCGGTAGCTGCACGCATCAGATTCAAAACACTGATGCTGGCCTACAAAGCCAAAAATGGACCAGCTCCCTCTTACCTCAAAGCCCTCATCACTCCTCGCACTGCACCCCGCACCCTCCGATCTACCAGCACTGCTCGACTGGTTCCACCATCTCTCAGGGTAAGAGGCAAGTATACTACAAGACTCTTCTCTGTACTGGCACCAAGGTGGTGGAACGAACTTCCCCTAGAGGTCCGGACAGCTGAGTCACTGGCTATTTTCAAGCGGCGGTTGAAGACCTACTTATTCAGGAAACACTTCAACTAGCACTTCTTTCATTATCTTTTGCATTTAAAAAAAAAAAAAAAAAAAAAAACACACCTTTGACACTTTCATTGTAACTTTGAACAAATGTTTTAAACTCATGGTATCTTAAGTATGTAACTTAGTGATCCAGCATTAATGTATTCAATGTTAGAGATTTAAGCACTTATGTACGTCGCTCTGGATAAGGGCGTCTGCCAAATGCTGTAAATGTAAATGTAAATGTACAAGCAGCAGGGATGAAAACACTTAAAATAGTACAGCCTACTAATGCAGGTAACATCAGTGCTAATTGCAAAGAGAGTCCTGTTCTTCAAAGTGCATTCAAGCTTGTTTTAATCTGTTAAATAAAAAAAGGCTTAAGGATTTCTTAAAGATTTTATAGCATTTTACATTAGCTCTCGGCTTACTGAGTGGCATGACAATATTCCTCTCAGAAATCTAATCTTTTTGGATTTGAGTTCAGCTAATTGTGCTAATTAGCTGCATTTCAATTTCGTCTAAAGATGTAGAAACTGCTGCTTTAAATATTTTATGGCATGAGCACGTTCATCTAACCCGAGAGTACAGTGTGAGAGCCTGTGGGCTTTCTGAATTCACTTCTCTTCAAATGGGAAAGAGGAGAAAGCTGCTTTATCAGCAAAAACTGCATAGGTTTTTTTCATGCTAGTTGGTGGATGTCTTGCTAGTGGCTAAAAGCATGGCTCTTTTTACAGTACCATGTAAAGCAAAGGAAAAGGAAAAGCACAGTTAACATTTCTGAAGAATGAAAGTGACTTCTGTGAGCTTATCACCCACAAGAAGTAACATTTTCATTAATAAAGGCTTCACAATCTAGACTAGATTTTATTCATTCACTCACTCATTTTCTACCGCTTATCCGAACTATTCTCGGGTCACGGGGGAGCCTGTGCCTATCTCAGGCGTCATCGGGCATCAAGGCAGGATACACCCTGGACGGAGTGACTAGATTTTAGATACTTATATTTCCTTATGCTGTATTGTGAATGATACATTCTCCACCCTGATTACATTCTTTGTGTGGAACGATATGATTAACATCCAAACCGATAAGGCGGAAATAAAAAGGAAATAAGAACAATTTTAGTCAAAAATAACTGATCTGAAATTAATAGAACGTGCCTTAGGTTGCACATATACAGTATTGATTTTTTTTTCTTTGCATATCCTGGCTTGTTAGGAAGATCTTGCTAATGGGTTTGAACATCTGACCTTTTGATCATTAACCCAACAACTTTAATCACTGAGCCATCACTGCCCTAGGCAACCTTCGAACTCTACTTACTGAGCTAATTCTATATATAAATAATGTAAAAAGGAATTCATTTCACAAAATAGAGATTTAAATTTTAAACAATTATGCTTGAAATTAAAAAAATATAAAAAATAATATATATATATATATATATATATATATATATATATATATATATATATATATATATATATATATATATATGTATATATACAGTAAGGGACATCAGTGAGACTACCAGTCAATGTGTGTGGAATTTTTGACAACCTTTTAGTGTGATAAAAAAAAAATCCAACGTATTTTTTTTTTAGAAATGAGATAATAAACATTATCACCATAATTGGATATATTTGGATATACTTAAACATTATCACCATAATTGGATAATGGTGGGTGCTGGTTCCCAACATTTTAACTACACTGCTGACCCTCTGGCTTTTCTTCATTGACAGCGGTTGAAAAGCATGGCACTACTCAACCTTGTTCTACCACAAACCTACATTTCATGTGATCACTGGAGATTTCTAATCCATTTCAAGAGAGCGAATCCCTACGAGGACAAAGCCGCCTGTGGGTAAGAGATTAGAGAGTAAAAATGACCCTGCTCTCTGATATAAGGAGTGTCATACAGTACTCTCTCTCTCCTATTAATCTCAGAGACACTATCCTATGTGAGCTCAGGTATGTAGAAAAGGGTAGATAGAGTTTTCCTCTCAGCAAGCTGAGCCATGTGTGATAACATGAGGTTGATTAGCATTGTGTGTTTTGGAGGAACAATGAGAGCTGCCTGGTCGGTGGGAAGTGCCAGGTGACTCAATTAATAGGGGATTAAAACAACATGAGCTAAAAAAACAGGCTATAATGCTGTATAATTAGGGCAAAAGCCTGTACCGAACTTGATATCAGTCACTGACAGTTATCTGCCAGTCCGGATCTTTCACAGACCCTTTCAACTGACTTCCACCAATCATTCCAAATTAATTCCCTTTATCATGACATATCATCATAACAATACATCATCACATCCGTATTCATTTGGCTTATTTCTAATTTAACTCTACAGCATCTGATCCTTACTGCTCTGATTTTAGTCCCAGCTGGTTACTTAGCCTAAATGTTTCTGCTTGGAGTCACTGAGGTGTGAAGGGTGTCCAGTAGAAAGCCCCCTCTTCATCCAGTAAAACGCCCCCTCGTCATTTTATCCAACGTAAAGCAGCCCTACTGACATGATTTATCACCAGAGAGGCAAACTGTGGCCGAGGGACCCAGCTGCATCAGATGCTCTTTAATCCCAGTTCAATTTGAGAAATATCTTTCTTTAAACGCCTCCTGTTTGACCTACTGCACATACGATATTTTAATTCTTCGTCTTGATCAGATGATCAGGTTCAAGTCTGGGTGCATGATGCATGGTGAAGAAGCGAGCATTTTATTCCTTATTGTTGAGGAGACATACAGTATAACTCGGTTTATTTCTGAAAATGGAATAATTCATAATTTGGTAAATGGAAATAAGGTTTCTCTCTCTCTCTCTCTCTCTCTCTCTCTCTCCACACACACACACAAACACACACACACACACACATCTGGCTTCCTGTTTTTGACATGTCCTGATCCAACCGTCCTTATCTCGTACAGTGCTCCTCTCCATCCTGTATCACACACACACAGGCTGCAGATGAACTACATTAACACGTTTCTTCTCTGTCCAGGTCTAAATCAGCTACTTTTTTTTCTAGAAAAAGAATTGTTTCCCAACACGTTATGCACATGGTAACATGTTTTTTACTAAATTCCTTAACAAACAGCACGTGTACAGTATGTTTAAAAATGATGTAGATGTTTAAAACTGATTGCTGTGTAAATAGAAAGTGTCGTCCCAGTCCCTTCATCTTTTATCTGTCTTGCTTAATAAACCCAACAGAATTGTAATTAAACAAATTGGAGAGAAGTTGTGTTTTAGTTCATACTAACATTCAGATTCAGCTCAGATTAGCATGCATGGGGAAGAAGAACCTTCTTTACACTGTTAATGATGCAGCTTTGTTGGGCGTGAAAGAAAAATAAAAGATAAAAGACTAACACTATGTTCACAGTCTTTCCAAAGGCCAATAAAAGTCACTGTGTCACTCAGACTAACTGCTAAACATCCCACACTGTGAGCCATCAACTCATTTTTAGGAAGAACCCAACGATATATTTATTTAACAAAACATTCAGCTTTTGTGTTTCATTCATTTTGTTTGGTTTTGTATATTAGTTATTGTTATAACGATTAATAAGTAATATTAACATTAATAATGATTCTGTACTACATTGTAGTTGACTAGTCATGTTAAATAGAAAAAAAATATTTACTTATTTATTTATTTATCTATCTATTATTCTTTCTTCCCTATATTTCCATTTACTGTATTTAAAACTTTTTTTAATTTTTACTTGTGATTATCATATTTGATATAAATGCTATAGATGTTTTAAATCGATGTTAAACAGGTTAATCTCTGCTCCAGAAATGATCAGTCTCGTTTTACTGAGCTATTTTTGACTTTACCACATGGTCAGTCATGGTACTAATCTGTTTCAGCCAGGCTCAGTTGCTGAAAACACAGCGCATGATTACAGAGGAAGAACATTGGTGAAGGAGAGACAAGAGCAAATTGTAAGGGAAATAAAGGCGCAACAAACCCATGCGGCTCGGCTTTCCATGTTGATGAGGAAATCCTACGCTGACATTCTCACACTTCCTCTCATCCTGCTCTTCTGCTCCTCCTCGGCCTCACGTTTTTTTTTTTTTTTTTCTCAAACTTCAATTTGTTTTTGTTTTTATTTCACCTTTCTCTCTCTTTCCAAATATACCTTTAGAAATTTCTTGCCTGCCTCTTTCCCACTGCTTCTCTCTCTCTCTCCCTCTCTTTCTCACTCTCTCTCTCTCTCTCTCTCTCTCTCTCTCTCTCTCTCTCTCTCTTCCTCTCTCTCTCTCTCTGACTCCACCCCTTTCCTCTCTCCACCCTAACTGTAATTCTTTATCTCAGAGCGGCATGAGAAGCCAACGCCCAATCAGGCCCTTTGGTGCCGTTTCCACAGCAACGAACCTCTCAGCTCCATCGTGGTTAAAATCCTCTGATGCTCTGTTCTGTTCTGTTACACACACACACACACACACACACACACACACACATTCACAGTACACTAAGAGTTGAGTTATGTTTGATCACTTAAAAGCACTCATTCATCCTCATCCTCCTCAGCGGCGAACACTACTTTACTCAACAGTGAAACATTTCCAGTGTTTAGCTGAGTAAAAAATCCTCATAGAAACCTGAGATCTAAGAGACACACGCTGTTCGCTTCATCAGTAATCACTCAGTAGAGTGTAGTGAACTGAACACACAGTGCTAACTGTTGTTAGTCTAAGGGTTGGGCATGAGATTGATATACACTAAAATACAGCATGATATGCTCTTCTGAGAAAATCACAGATAGTATCTACACTCTACACACTGGCCGATTCTGCTCTTACTCACAGTGGCTCTTGTTTATTCATCTGAACATGAGCAGAAATCTTTTGCAAGTCATGTAGTGCTTATGAAAATAGTTATTTTGAAAAACATATTTTTTAATATTCTATATAACGTCCTGAATTTGTGTAAATGTACTTACATATAGACTCATTAGTGTGAAATTAGACTGAATTCAATTAAACGTAATGGCGACCTATAAAATGTGAAAAAGTGTGTGAATAACTGTGCTAGCCGACATGCTTCAGTAGCTGAGCTGCATTATGGGAAGACTGATTTATTGAACGGTGTATTTATTGTAGGAGTTGCTTATTAATGATTATATGAATCTTTGTAATGTATCAGCAGCAGGTCAGTATTTATTAACATACACTGCAATGTATGGACAAAAGACTGGGCTCAACTGACCATCCCATTCCAGATCAAGGCCTCTGCTGTTATAATAAGCTCCACTCGTGTGGGAAGGCTTCAGACTATATGTTGAAATGTGGCTGTGGGATTTGTGTTCATTTAGCTACAAAATATTAGTGAGCTCACACACTGATGTTGGGTGAGGAAATTTGGAGTGTAATCAGTGTGCAAGTTCATCCCAACGGTGTTTAGTAGGGTTGAGTCCAGGTCACTCCAACCTTAACACACCATGTCTCCATGGTTTGTGCTTTATGCACAGGTGCCTTGTCATGCTGGAACATTGTTTGTGCCTCTTAGTTCCTGTGAAGAGAAATCTCAATGCCACAGCACACAGACACAGTGGAAAGAGTTTGAGGAAGAACCTCATATGAGTGGGATGGTCTGGTGTCTGCAAACCTATACTGTAGGTCCAGATATCATGCACATGAGCATGAAGAACATCGCTGTAAAACCTTTGGAAATCTGGTGGGAATATTTAGCTCAGTTTGGTCTATGAAAAGACCTGATAAATGATAAATGAGGCTTGTTACTTTTTATCAGTCATATTTCTGCCATGAATTCCTCCCTCAGGGTGCGTCACGGTTCCCAGCATGAACAGCTCTGCTTCCTTGTTTTGTCTCAACCCCGTCTTGTCATTGTTGTGATTATGTGCAGTTGTGTGATTTATTTTTTACAGCATCCTGCATCCTATTTCTCCTCAAACTACACATCTTACACTTGAACACTAAAATGCTAATAAGAAAAACACTGATTACTAGAACCCTGAAGTTGACGTATGTAAGCTTTATTAACTAATGCTGGATAGAAAAGTGTTTCCCTTCCAACATCACAGCTTGGAATTGGTTCCATTAAACTTTGAAATATCTGGTGACTACTACAGACTCTTATCAAATAAAATCTAATGTTTATTCAGTATCTATACTCCTTTATGTGTAATGCATTACAGATAAAAACAATGTGTTAGTGTTTGATCCTCCTTCATGCTATTGTTAGTCTACTTTGATGCCTTTCATGGCTTTTATATAAAACAATGGCTTTGCACAACACTTTGTCCCCCAAGAGAAATCCTGTGTCTCAAGACAAACATACACACACACACCCACCCACACACACACACACACACACACACACACTTACACTTCTCCACTCCCACTTTTCATTTCACTAAATAGTCCTCTGCGAATCCCTCCTGAGCTCTTCTGCAGCATCACAACACATACTGGAGTTCATTTAAAAGAGCTTGCACATCATTATAGATTATTTGAAGTGTAGTTATTACTGTTTGGTGATAAACTCTAATTATTTGTTATGAACAGTTTTTTAAAAAAAATTCTGTTGTTTAATCTATTGTTCATGTGCCTCACATCTCACATAAACAAATCTAAATACTAATCAGCCGTATTCTAGTTGCATCACACCCCTCTCCTTATTCAGAGATTATAAAACACACACACACACACACAGACACACACACACAAACACACACATACACACATGCACAAGCACATAAAGCATCAGTTCAAATCCTCAGGGACAAGATGCTTTATCTCCTATTTCCACTTCCTGAGCCTGGAAAGGTTTTGGATGCATTTCCGGCAGGACTGTTTATATTGATCAGCAGTGACAGAGATTGAAGTCTCACATCTGGATTTCTATAAACCTTTCCATGGTGGACTGTAGTGATGGGACAGTAGTGAAAATTACAAGACGACTAAAAGCTGCTCAGATTAACAGAGAGACTGACTAATGGATCTGTACAATCAGATTAGTCTCATTGATTACATCACTAATGCACTGCAACTCCTGTAAAGGCACAATGGAGAAGCTTCAGTGAATGATAAATGTGAGGATTAGTAGAGAATATGTGCAACCAAGCTATGTATGGCTCAGTGGTTAGGGATCTGGGCTCAGAAGGTTGGCAGTTCAAGTCCCAGGACCACTAAGCTGCCTCTGTGGGGTGTTAAAGGGTCAAGGGCTCTGCTCAAGCACCCCACAGTGGCAGCTCCAGTGGCTCTGCTCTGAGGCACCAAATATACGTGTGTGTACAACTTGTTTTATGTTATTACCTCATTAGCCAATTGTGCAGCAGCGCAATGCATAAAAAAGACAGATCAAGGAAACCCAAAATGTGGCCTGGGCAAAAAGATCTCTGCCATCTTTTAGTACAAACACTAACGTGATAACATCTACATTTGCTTGTATGTGTCATATTGATCATATTAATAAAGTGTTTACTTAGAGCCTAATGAACAAAGTTATTTGAAGTTATAAAAAAGACATCTTAGCCAGATGTTCACGGCACATCTAGATTTTGGCCAAACTTTAGATTTCTAGGATTTATAACTTTATTTTATATATAGGAAATGATGAGTATTTAGGGGTCTCATCTAGCCAGACCAGGACCAGCAATTAAAATGAACTAATGGATTTATTTTTATGAGCCATTTCAGATAGAGGCCCAATAATAAACATTTATGGATGTCTCCGGTGGTCTCTGGTGCTCACTGCTAATGCTCTAGATCAGAGGTATTCAACTAAAATGTAAAGAGGTCCAGTAAGAGAAAATTTCTTGAAGCAAAGGTCCAGAAGATCATTATGTCTAACTAGTTAGTGTGATATATATTTATGAAGCCTAGTAGTTGTATCAACATCTGCAAGCAATCAATACCTGACTGTCAAATCAAATAAATTCAGTACAATTCAAAACTTTTTGACAATATTTATTGTCACGTAACATGTGGAGGTGCTCATTAGTGACCCTGGAACCATATTTAGATTTGATTATGTTCATTGTAGTGAAAGCTGCCTCGCAGTTGTATGTAGAGCCAAACATGGTCAGGATGTACAGGGCTACTTCACTCAGACCTGGGAAAGCTGTCTCAGGGACGCTGTCTTCAGATTTGAGTGGATGTGTTTGTTCAAAACCTTTATGTTTTGTCTCATAATGGCGTTTCACATCGCCACTTTTAATAAGTGTCACAGTTTCTGAACATATGAGACACACTGGTTTAGTGGGAAGTGGGAAGTGTGAACAGAAATGAGTCTGTCCATTCTGGATTAAATGCTCTATTTTCGCCATTTGTTCTTTATTCTCCCTGTCTGTTTCTATCCCTTTCTCCGTCTCACTCGTCTGTTTCTATCCCTTTCTCCGTATCACTCGTCTGTTTCTCTCCCTTTCTCCGTCTCACTCGTCTGTTTCTCTCCCTTTCTCCGTCTCACTCGTCTGTTTCTCTCCCTTTCTCCGTCTCACTCGTCTGTTTCTATCCCTTTCTCCGTATAACTCGTCTGTTTCTATCCCTTTCTCCGTCTCACTCGTCTGTTTCTCTCCCTTTCTCCGTCTCACTCGTCTGTTTCTCTCCCTTTCTCCGTCTCACTCGTCTGTTTCTCTCCCTTTCTCCGTATAACTCGTCTGTTTCTCTCCCTTTCTCCGTATCACTCGTCTGTTTCTCTCTCTTTCTCCGTCTCACTCGTCTGTTTCTATCCCTTTCTCCGTCTCACTCGTCTGTTTCTCTCCCTTTCTCCGTCTCACTCGTCTGTTTCTCTCCCTTGTTTTCTACATGTATCGCTATCTTTCTTTCATGTGTAACTTTACTTTAATTCTCTCTCATCTGTCTTGCGCTGTTAAGTCGCAGTGTTTACTTCAGGAATTCACAGACTTGATTGGCTGAGTGGTGTCACGTGGGATCTTAACTCGTATACAATTGGTCTGTGCGTATCCACTACCTTTACCGTAAAGATTGCAAAAGCTGCGCCGATTAAATTAGAAGCGCCCCGTCAAGTTTTAAAGCATAACCTTTTGTTTTGGCCGTAGGTCCGGGTCCGTATTGGACAGCTTCTGGGTCCGGACCTGTTAGTGACCTCTGCTCTAGAGATTAAAAGAAAGTGTTTGGGAAGACCTTTATCTGAGTGCTCATCAGGAACGTTAGAGTTCCTTTTATCTATCTTTAACAATTCATTTCATTAAACCTCAGGAGGTTCCACAAATCTCAAAAATACTATGTTTGGAGTCGAAGTGTCATTTTTTTGGTTGCTTAAGTATTCACCCTTTGTTCACCCTACTTAAAAAAACATCTTTGATTGTAAAATCTGTAATCAGGACAACTTTATATACCAGAAGTATACCAGCAAAAGGTATGAATACTTATAAGTGCCCATAAATGCAATCACAAATTGTATGTTTATGGTTTCTATATTATTTTCTACTGTGCATGTAATCCAAGTTACGTCCAGCATGAATCCCAAATTCAGTTCCATAACATGACACAACTAAAAAAATGTGGTAAAGTTCACGGTGGGTGAAACCTACGCAAGGTGCTGTTACTTTCCTGATATATCAGGAACGCTGATATATCATATGTTATGATTACACTCCATCACTTTCAGTTAGTGCTTTATCCTGGTCATAGTCATGCTGAATCCAGACAATATATAAGGACACCACTGGAGATGTACACACACTCATTCATACCTTGGGGTGATATATCACAGCTATTCCACCTACAGACATGCTGGTTGGAGGTGTGAGAAAACCGGACAATTCTCAAAGGGCATGAGTTACATGCATAAAATTCAGACAGACAGTAAATCGGGCTCAGAATCGCACTGGGAACCCTGAAACTGTACGGCAGCAATACAACTATACCAGTAAGACTTTACACTTTGTTTCTGGTTTGAATGAATGAACTGTAAACAGCTCAGATGCTCTTAAAAATATGACACAAATGATTATGACACAAATACCATAGGTTAAGAAAGATTGCAGTCTCTGCGAACAAATAAAAACTACAAACAAGCAAAAAAAAAAAAAAAAAAAAAAAGGGTTGGAGAGCGACTAGGTTCAAGGAAACAGAAACTTCCTGTTGCTTTTTACATGATAAACACACCAATGACGAGAGCGCGCACGGATACCAGCGGGCACGCGCTTCTGCAATTTATCCCTCCACACACTTATCAGGCAAAACTAATATGAATAAATGATATTAGTTAATGAGCAGATTAATAAACGACTCAATTAGGAAGACAAACAGGTATCTTAAAGGGAAGGGAAATGAACATTATGTAAAAACAAAGTCAAATTAAGGACAGCAGGCAAATTTTAAAAGCCTACAATAATTTACAATATGGACATTAAAACAAACAAACAAACAAACAAACAAAAAAAAACATTAATGGTTATTATCAAGCCTGTAAAAATACGTTATGGGATCATTTACTCACAATTTCCGCAACAAATCTAAAAATATTGTTCAGTTTCCTAGGAAAAGATGATGCTTGCCAATGCTCTTTAAGCCTATTTAGATTAGATAATTTTTTTAATTCTGCGTTTTTAATGCATGTATTTCATGGGAGAAGCCATGACACTTACCTCTGGATGTGAAGGTAAACAAAAACAAATAAATAAAATCCTGCTTTTCTTCAAACTGCCCGAAGATGCAGCATTTTAAATGTCCTCCTGTGGATGTCTCATAGCTGCCATAGGTAATGAAAATAATGACTAAAAAAACATACACAAATTTAAATAATCGAATTTAATCACACATATATTGTATATTTTAAACCCTTATTATCGAAATAATCATAAATATTCCGATAACAAGCTAACGTAGCTAATAGCTAACGCCTAGTAGCTAAGGTAACGGGTTCTGCCTTGATGCGCGTGAGACGTAGTGAATCATTCTGGTGATGGACGACTCGAATCGATTCCTTTTAAACGACTCTTATATAGAAAATGTCAAACGTATGCTTTGCGGTTCTTGCAATGTGCAGTATTGTTAGAATGCATTGTACTATGTTTAATATACTTTGGCTATGCAAGTGTACAATTATTGAATGTGCCCTGATTTGAATTGCGTTGAGTCGCGCTGAATCGATTCGCAGCTAGAATCCAAATCTTGTCTATTAAATACGTTTCCAATGGATTTCTAATCGAATATACATACATATGCAGCCGTACTATCAAAATGGTGATGTACACCTTTCTCAAAGCCTCTTGTATTCTTCAGATTCAGTCACAGTTGATGGAACAAACTGGAATCAACTCAGCTGAAATATATTTAAATCACAGGGTCTTGCTTTACACACACACACACACACACACACACACACACACACACACACACACACACACACACACACACACACACACACACACACACACACACACACATATTGGTTCTCTGCAAGTCATCTAATTTTGATCTAATCAGTTAATTAACAGCCTTTCCTAAATTATAGTTTGTTTGTGCTGACACTAACATGTGCAAGACAGGAGTGCAGGATCAGGATAAAGAAACTGTCTTAAACCATAAACACATAACATGCTCTTATGTTTGGTCACCACAAATGTTCATAAAATAGAAACAATATTGACTGCCAACATCAGCACATAAGGTCAGATGCGAAACAACTTGAATAGCATAATATGAATAATACGAACAATAATAATGAAATTACTTTGTCTACATAGTACAAATAGATGCTCAGGGTTGGGGGATGCCAGTTTATTGCAGAACAAGTTTGTTTATGTTGTAAAATATGATTATGTGCAGTTAATGTATGAGTTATTGATCTATTACATACATTATTATATTAGTTCTATTAGATCTATTAGTATATTACTGTACATATATACCTATATATATTACATGCTGTACATATGATGTTTACATATATACCCATAAATATTACATGCTATACATATGATGTTTACATATTTATCTGTATTGTCTATTACTGTATTATATACACAAACATTACTGTATTAAATGCACAAACATTACTGTATTAAATAAACATTACTGTATTAAATACACAAACATTACTGTATTAAATACACAAACATTACTGTATTATATACACAAACATTACTGTATTAAATAAACATTACTGTATTAAATACACAAACATTACTGTATTAAATACACAAACATTACTGTATTATATACACAAACATTACTGTATTAAATACACAAACATTACTGTATTATATACACAAACATTACTGTATTAAATGCACAAACATTACTGTATTATATACACAAACATTACTGTATTAAATAAACAAACATTACTGTATTATATACACAAACATTACTGTATTAAATAAACAAACATTACTGTATTAAATACACAAACATTACTGTATTAAATACACAAACTTTACTGTATTAAATACACAAACATTACTGTATTATATACACAAACTTTACTGTATTAAATACACAAACTTTACTGTATTATATACACAAACATTACTGTATTATATACACAAACATTACTGTATTAAATACACAAACATTACTGTATTATATACACAAACATTACTGTATTAATACACAAACATTACTGTATTATATACACAAACATTACTGTATTAAATGCACAAACATTACTGTATTATATACACAAACATTACTGTATTAAATAAACAAACATTACTGTATTATATACACAAACATTACTGTATTAAATAAACAAACATTACTGTATTATATACACAAACATTACTGTATTATATACACAAACTTTACTGTATTAAATACACAAACATTACTGTATTAAATACACAAACTTTACTGTATTAAATACACAAACATTACTGTATTAAATACACAAACATTACTGTATTATATACACAAACTTTACTGTATTAAATACACAAACTTTACTGTATTATATACACAAACTTTACTGTATTAAATACACAAACATTACTGTATTAAATACACAAACACTGCTGTATTAAATACACAAACATTACTGTATTAAATACACAAACATTACTGTATTATTTACACAAACTTTACTGTATTAAATACACAAACACTGCTGTATTAAATACACAAACATTACTGTATTAAATACACAAACACAAACTGTATTATCAATATATTAGTTATTATCGACATATCATTTATTTATTATCGATATATCTCATTTTTATATATATATAATTATTATATATATATAATTAAAAAGATGGCGTCAATGAAAGTGGGAAAATTTTTTAAAGTCAATATCATCATGCTGATAGAACTAAACCTTTTAATAAAGGTGCTTTAACAAATTCTTAGTTTAGGGGTGTGCATACTTATGAACAGTTATTTGTGTATTACCCTTTGTGTTTTTTATTTTTCCATTAATCCCTAAAAAAAGTTTGGTTGTTTTTCACTTACACATACATATATGAGAGAGTGTGCATACCTAAAATACCTAATAATACGAACAATAATAATGAAATTACTTTGTCTGCATAGTACAAATAGATGCTCAGGGTTGGGGGATGCCAGTTTATTGCAGAACAAGTTTGTTTATGTTGTAAAATAGGATTATGTGCAGTTAATGTATGAGTTATTGATCTATTACATACATTATTATATTAGTTCTATTAGTATATTACTGTACATATATACCTATATATATTACATGCTGTACATATGCTACATATTTATCTGCATTTGTCTATTTGTACAATTGCTACTCTTTGCACTTATGGTCGATGCCAAACTGCATTTTGTTGCTGTGTACCTGTACTATGCAATGCCAAGTTCTATCTATCTATCTATCTATCTATCTATCTATCTATCTATCTATCTATCTATCTATCTATCTATCTATCTATGAATCGTATACACAATCATGAATAATATTAAAACCACCTGTCTATTATTTGTTAGTCCCCCTTGTGCTGACACCCCACAATACCCCTGAAGGTGTGCTGTGGTATCTGGCTACTAGGACCTAAGGAGCAGATCCTTTAAGTGCATTTGTGAGTTGTGGCCTTCATGGATTGTACTAATAAGACTGTAATCTGGGGAATTTGGAGGCCAAGTGAACCCCTTCAGCTGTTAGTTATGTTCATTAAATCCCCCCTGAACACTTTAGGTGCAGTGTGTGAGGCTGAGAGGCCACTGACTTACATTATTACCTTTTCTATAAAGGGCTGTATTTAGTGTGCTATAATGTAGGTAGTAACAAGGTGTGACCATAAGTCTTGTTAGAACTGGTTTTGTGCGCTTTGAGGGAAACTAAGTTAAAGAAATCTAATCAAAATACAACCTACTACTAAGACCCAACGTACTAAAAGCTAATAATTGACCAGTTGAGAGTTTTCACACTCAGTGCTCGCTGCCCTCTGCCCAAACTTTTTGCATGTATCTGGCCCTTTAAGAGCCAAGCCTTAGTCTTTATTTCCGGGTGAAAAGGCATCAACATGGACCCTGGAGAAGTTCTCGCCTCTCTGGTTTGAAATGTTTTTTTTTTTTTAATTATTGTTTTCTTTTAGAAACAAAATAAAGACGCAGTTTAAAAGGATTTAGAAATAAAAAGAAAGAGAAATGATATTTTTTTATATATATATATAAAATAATGTAGTAGGAAGTTAAGTGTGTTAGTTAAAGCGTGGCTGAGACTCGGCGTGGTGTAGAAGAGCAGCGTTGGGTTTAAATACACAAACATTACTGTATTATATACACAAACATTACTGTATTATGTACACAAACATTACTGTATTATATACACAAACATTACTGTATTATATACACAAACATTACTGTATTATATACACAAACATTACTGTATTATATACACAAACATTACTGTATTATATACACAAACATTACTGTATTAAATACACAAACATTACTGTATTATAGACACAAACATTACTGTATTATGTACACAAACATTACTGTATTATATACACAAACATTACTGTATTATATACACAAACATTACTGTATTATATACACAAACATTACTGTATTATGTACACAAACATTACTGTATTATATACACAAACATTACTGTATTATATACAGTACACAAACATTACTGTATTATATACACAAACATTACTGTATTATGTACACAAACATTACTGTATTATATACACAAACATTACTGTATTATATACACAAACATTACTGTATTATATACACAAACATTACTGTATTATATACAGTACACAAACATTACTGTATTATATACACAAACATTACTGTATTATATACACAAACATTACTGTATTATATACACAAACATTACTGTATTAAATACACAAACATTACTGTATTATATACAGTACACAAACATTACTGTATTATATACACAAACATTACTGTATTATATACACAAACATTACTGTATTATATACACAAACATTACTGTATTAAATACACAAACATTACTGTATTATGTACACAAACATTACTGTATTATATACACAAACATTACTGTATTATATACACAAACATTACTGTATTATGTACACAAACATTACTGTATTATATACACAAACATTACTGTATTATATACAGTACACAAACATTACTGTATTATATACACAAACATTACTGTATTAAATACACAAACATTACTGTATTATGTACACAAACATTACTGTATTATATACACAAACATTACTGTATTATATACACAAACATTACTGTATTATATACAGTACACAAACATTACTGTATTATATACACAAACATTACTGTATTATATACACAAACATTACTGTATTATATACACAAACATTACTGTATTAAATACACAAACATTACTGTATTATATACAGTACACAAACATTACTGTATTATATACACAAACATTACTGTATTATATACACAAACATTACTGTATTATATACACAAACATTACTGTATTAAATACACAAACATTACTGTATTATATACAGTACACAAACATTACTGTATTATATACACAAACATTACTGTATTATATACACAAACATTACTGTATTATATACACAAACATTACTGTATTAAATACACAAACATTACTGTATTATGTACACAAACATTACTGTATTATATACACAAACATTACTGTATTATATACACAAACATTACTGTATTATATACACAAACATTACTGTATTATATACACAAACATTACTGTATTATGTACACAAACATTACTGTATTATATACACAAACATTACTGTATTATATACACAAACATTACTGTATTATAGACACAAACATTACTGTATTAAATACACAAACATTACTGTATTATGTACACAAACATTACTGTATTATGTACACAAACATTACTGTATTATATACACAAACATTACTGTATTATGTACACAAACATTACTGTATTATAGACACAAACATTACTGTATTATAGACACAAACATTACTGTATTATAGACACAAACATTACTGTATTAAATACACAAACATTACTGTATTATATACACAAACATTACTGTATTAAATACACAAACATTACTGTATTATATACACAAACATTACTGTATTATAGACACAAACATTACTGTATTATATACACAAACATTACTGTATTATATACACAAACATTACTGTATTATAGACACAAACATTACTGTATTAAATACACAAACATTACTGTATTATATACACAAACATTACTGTATTATGTACACAAACATTACTGTATTATGTACACAAACATTACTGTATTATATACACAAACATTACTGTATTAAATACACAAACATTACTGTATTATGTACACAAACATTACTGTATTATAGACACAAACATTACTGTATTATAGACACAAACATTACTGTATTATAGACACAAACATTACTGTATTAAATACACAAACATTACTGTATTATATACACAAACATTACTGTATTAAATACACAAACATTACTGTATTATATACACAAACATTACTGTATTATAGACACAAACATTACTGTATTATAGACACAAACATTACTGTATTATAGACACAAACATTACTGTATTAAATACACAAACATTACTGTATTATATACACAAACATTACTGTATTATATACACAAACATTACTGTATTATATACACAAACATTACTGTATTATAGACACAAACATTACTGTATTATAGACACAAACATTACTGTATTAAATACACAAACATTACTGTATTATATACACAAACATTACTGAATTATGTACACAAACATTACTGTATTATATACACAAACATTACTGTATTAAATACACAAACATTACTGTATTATATACACAAACATTACTGTATTATGTACACAAACATTACTGTATTATATACACAAACATTACTGTATTATATACACAAACATTACTGTATTATAGACACAAACATTACTGTATTATAGACACAAACATTACTGTATTAAATACACAAACATTACTGTATTATATACACAAACATTACTGTATTATATACACAAACATTACTGTATTATATACACAAACATTACTGTATTATGTACACAAACATTACTGTATTATGTACACAAACATTACTGTATTATATACAGTACACAAACATTACTGTATTATATACACAAACATTACTGTATTAAATACACAAACATTACTGTATTATGTACACAAACATTACTGTATTATATACACAAACATTACTGTATTATATACACAAACATTACTGTATTATATACACAAACATTACTGTATTATATACAGTACACAAACATTACTGTATTATATACACAAACATTACTGTATTATATACACAAACATTACTGTATTATATACACAAACATTACTGTATTAAATACACAAACATTACTGTATTATATACAGTACACAAACATTACTGTATTATATACACAAACATTACTGTATTATATACACAAACATTACTGTATTATATACACAAACATTACTGTATTAAATACACAAACATTACTGTATTATATACAGTACACAAACATTACTGTATTATATACACAAACATTACTGTATTATATACACAAACATTACTGTATTATATACACAAACATTACTGTATTAAATACACAAACATTACTGTATTATATACAGTACACAAACATTACTGTATTATATACACAAACATTACTGTATTATATACACAAACATTACTGTATTATATACACAAACATTACTGTATTAAATACACAAACATTACTGTATTATATACAGTACACAAACATTACTGTATTATATACACAAACATTACTGTATTATATACACAAACATTACTGTATTATATACACAAACATTACTGTATTAAATACACAAACATTACTGTATTATATACAGTACACAAACATTACTGTATTATATACACAAACATTACTGTATTATATACACAAACATTACTGTATTATATACACAAACATTACTGTATTAAATACACAAACATTACTGTATTATATACAGTACACAAACATTACTGTATTATATACACAAACATTACTGTATTATATACACAAACATTACTGTATTATATACACAAACATTACTGTATTAAATACACAAACATTACTGTATTATATACAGTACACAAACATTACTGTATTATATACACAAACATTACTGTATTATATACACAAACATTACTGTATTATATACACAAACATTACTGTATTAAATACACAAACATTACTGTATTATGTACACAAACATTACTGTATTATATACACAAACATTACTGTATTATATACACAAACATTACTGTATTATATACACAAACATTACTGTATTATATACACAAACATTACTGTATTATGTACACAAACATTACTGTATTATATACACAAACATTACTGTATTATATACACAAACATTACTGTATTATAGACACAAACATTACTGTATTAAATACACAAACATTACTGTATTCTATACACAAACATTACTGTATTATGTACACAAACATTACTGTATTATATACACAAACATTACTGTATTATGTACACAAACATTACTGTATTATAGACACAAACATTACTGTATTATAGACACAAACATTACTGTATTATAGACACAAACATTACTGTATTAAATACACAAACATTACTGTATTATATACACAAACATTACTGTATTAAATACACAAACATTACTGTATTATATACACAAACATTACTGTATTATAGACACAAACATTACTGTATTAAATACACAAACATTACTGTATTATATACACAAACATTACTGTATTATGTACACAAACATTACTGTATTATATACACAAACATTACTGTATTATATACACAAACATTACTGTATTATAGACACAAACATTACTGTATTAAATACACAAACATTACTGTATTACGTACACAAACATTACTGTATTATGTACACAAACATTACTGTATTATGTACACAAACATTACTGTATTAAATACACAAACATTACTGTATTATGTACACAAACATTACTGTATTATAGACACAAACATTACTGTATTATAGACACAAACATTACTGTATTATAGACACAAACATTACTGTATTAAATACACAAACATTACTGTATTATATACACAAACATTACTGTATTAAATACACAAACATTACTGTATTATATACACAAACATTACTGTATTATGTACACAAACATTACTGTATTATATACACAAACATTACTGTATTATATACACAAACATTACTGTATTATAGACACAAACATTACTGTATTAAATACACAAACATTACTGTATTATATACACAAACATTACTGTATTATGTACACAAACATTACTGTATTATGTACACAAACATTACTGTATTATATACACAAACATTACTGTATTAAATACACAAACATTACTGTATTATGTACACAAACATTACTGTATTATAGACACAAACATTACTGTATTATAGACACAAACATTACTGTATTATAGACACAAACATTACTGTATTAAATACACAAACATTACTGTATTATATACACAAACATTACTGTATTAAATACACAAACATTACTGTATTATATACACAAACATTACTGTATTATAGACACAAACATTACTGTATTATAGACACAAACATTACTGTATTATAGACACAAACATTACTGTATTAAATACACAAACATTACTGTATTGTATACACAAACATTACTGTATTATATACACAAACATTACTGTATTATATACACAAACATTACTGTATTATAGACACAAACATTACTGTATTATAGACACAAACATTACTGTATTAAATACACAAACATTACTGTATTATATACACAAACATTACTGAATTATGTACACAAACATTACTGTATTATATACACAAACATTACTGTATTAAATACACAAACATTACTGTATTATATACACAAACATTACTGTATTATGTACACAAACATTACTGTATTATATACACAAACATTACTGTATTATATACACAAACATTACTGTATTATAGACACAAACATTACTGTATTATAGACACAAACATTACTGTATTAAATACACAAACATTACTGTATTATATACACAAACATTACTGTATTATATACACAAACATTACTGTATTATGTACACAAACATTACTGTATTATATACACAAACATTACTGTATTAAATACACAAACATTACTGTATTATATACACAAACATTACTGTATTATATACACAAACATTACTGTATTATGTACACAAACATTACTGTATTATATACACAAACATTACTGTATTAAATACACAAACATTACTGTATTATATACACAAACATTACTGTATTATAGACACAAACATTACTGTATTATGTACACAAACATTACTGTATTATATACACAAACATTACTGTACTATATACACAAACATTACTGTATTATGTACACAAACATTACTGTATTATGTACACAAACATTACTGTATTATAGACACAAACATTACTGTATTATAGACACAAACATTACTGTATTAAATACACAAACATTACTGTATTATATACACAAACATTACTGTATTATGTACACAAACATTACTGTATTATATACACAAACATTACTGTATTAAATACACAAACATTACTGTATTATATACACAAACATTACTGTATTATAGACACAAACATTACTGTATTATGTACACAAACATTACTGTATTATATACACAAACATTACTGTACTATATACACAAACATTACTGTATTATGTACACAAACATTACTGTATTATGTACACAAACATTACTGTATTATGTACACAAACATTACTGTATTATGTACACAAACATTACTGTATTATATACACAAACATTACTGTATTATATACACAAACATTACTGTATTATAGACCCAAACATTACTGTATTTTATACACAAACATTACTGTATTAAATACACAAACATTACTGTATTATATACACAAACATTACTGTATTAAATACACAAACATTACTGTATTAAATACACAAACACTGCTGTATTAAATACACAAACACTGCTGTATTATATACAGTACACAAACATTACTGTATTATATACACAAACATTACTGTATTATATACACAAACAGTGCTGTATTAAATACACAAACATTACTGTATTAAATACACAAACACTGCTGTATTATATACAGTACACAAACATTACTGTATTAAATACACAAACACTACTGTATTATATACACAAACAGTACTGTATTAAATACACAAACATTACTGTATTATATACACAAACATTACTGTATTAAATACACAAACACTGCTGTATTAAATACACAAACATTACTGTATTATGTACACAAACACAGACTGTATTATCCATATATTAGTTATTATCGACATATCATTTATTTATTATCGATATATCTTTTATATATATATATTCATTAATTCATTCATTCATTCATTCATTCATCTTCTACCGCTTATCTGAACTACCTCGGGTCACGGGGAGCCTGTGCCTATCTCAGGCGTCATTGGGCATCAAGGCAGGATACACCCTGGACAGAGTGCCAACCCATCGCAGGGCACACACACACACACACACTCATTCACTCACGCAATCACACACTAGGGACAATTTTCCAGAGACACCAATCAACCTACTATGCATGTCTTTGGACCGGGGGAGGAAACCGGAGTACTCCGAGGAAACCCCCGAGGCACGGGAAGAACATGCAATATAATATATAATATAAGATATATTAATTTTCAATATATCATTTATTTATTATCGATATATTATTATATATAAATATAATCGATATATTATTTTTTATCTATATATCATTTCTTTAGTATCAATATATCTTATTTATCTATATGTATTATTGATATATCATTTATTGATTATCAATTCATCTTATTTATTTATATATATATATATATATATATATATATATATATATATATATATATATATATATATATATATAATAAAACACTGTAATCGTTTCCTGTTGAAAGAGCAGTATAAGCTGTGTAGACTAATAAACTAAGCTGTGTAAACTAATCTATCTGGTTAAAGAATGACTGTAATATACATGAACACGAATATTCTTCATTCTTGATGTCATATCAGCGAACAAAAGCAAATATACCTGCAAATGATTTAAAGGATTCATTCAGATTGTTCATCGATTAATTCAAAACAATCTTGGAATAAATGTCTGATTAAAAATGGTTATTAAACTCATAGACTGTATGAGATGTAATAGTATAAACGATGTTGTTGATAGGAAGAAACTTAAAGAGGAGCTTTTCAATGATCTTCACATATACAGAAAGCGATGGAAAATAGTTCAATCTTATGTTGTTTTATATATATATATATATATATATATATACAGGGAGTGCAGAATTATTAGGGAAGTTGTATTTTTGAGGATTAATTTTATTATTGAACAACAACCATGTTCTCAATGAACCCAAAAAACTCATTAATAGCAAAGCTGAATATTTTTGGAAGTAGTTTTTAGTTTGTTTGTAGTTTTAGCTATTTTAGGAGGATATCTGTGTGTGCAGGTGACTATTACTGTGCATAATTATTAGGCAACTTAACAAAAAACAAATATATACCCATTTCAATTATTTATTTTCACCAGTGAAACCAATATTACATCTCAACATTCACTAATATACATTTCTGACATTCAAAAACAAAACAAAAACAAATCAGTGACCAATATAGCCACCTTTCTTTGCAAGGACACTCAAAAGCCTGCCATCCATGGATTCTGTCAGTGTTTTGATCTGTTCACCGTCAACATTGCGTGCAGCAGCAACCACAGCCTCCCAGACACTCTTCAGAGAGGTGTACTGTTTTCCCTCCTTGTAAATCTCACATTTGATGATGGACCACAGGTTCTCTATGGGGTTCAGATCAGGTGAACAAGGAGGCCATGTCATTAGTTTTTCTTCTTTTAGACCCTTTCTTGCCAGCCACGCTGTGGAGTACTTGGACGCGTGTGATGGAGCATTGTCCTGCATGAAAATCATGTTTTTCTTGAAGGATGCAGACTTCTTCCTGTACCACTGCTTGAAGAAGGTGTCTTCCAGAAACTGGCAGTAGGACTGGGAGTTGAGCTTGACCCCATCCTCAACCCGAAAAGGCCCCACAAGCTCATCTTTGATGATACCAGCCCAAACCAGTACTCCACCTCCACCTTGCTGGCGTCTCAGTCGGACTGGAGCTCTCTGCCCTTTACCGATCCAGCCACGAGCCCATCCATCTGGCCCATCAAGACTCACTCTCATTTCATCAGTCCATAAAACCTTAGAAAAATCAGTCTTCAGATATTTCTTGGCCCAGTCTTGACGTTTCAGCTTGTGTGTCTTGTTCAGTGGTGGTCGTTTTTCAGCCTTTCTTACCTTGGCCATGTCTCTGAGTATTGCACACCTTGTGCTTTTGGGCACTCCAGTGATGTTGCAGCTCTGAAATATGGCAAAACTGGTGGCAAGTGGCATCTTGGCAGCTGCACGCTTGACTTTTCTCAGTTCATGGGCAGTTATTTTGCGCCTTGGTTTTTCCACACGCTTCTTGCGACCCTGTTGACTATTTTGAATGAAACGCTTGATTGTTCGATGATCACGCTTCAGAAGCTTGGCAATTTTAAGAGTGCTGCATCCCTCTGCAAGATATCTCACTATTTTTGACTTTTCGGAGCCTGTCAAGTCCTTCTTTTGACCCATTTTGCCAAAGGAAAGGAAGTTGCCTAATAATTATGCACACCTGATATAGGGTGTAGATGTCATTAGACCACACCCCTTCTCATTACAGAGATGCACATCACCTAATATGCTTAATTGGTTGTAGGCTTTCGAGCCTATACAGCTTGGAGTAAGACAACATGCATAAAGAGGATGATGTGGTCAAAATACTCATTTGCCTAATAATTCTGCACTCCCTGTATATATATATATATATATATATATATATGTATATGTATGTATATGGTGTAGGTACTGGAATAAAATGGTCTATCTAAGTGATATCTAGAATTTTTCATACCCTATCTAATGAAAATAAATCATACAGAGCTGAATCCCAAACACATCCAAACTGGATGTATAGTATACACCAGGACGAAGGGACTATTTGAAATATAGCCATTTCTATAAAAAAAAAATAAAAAGATGGCGTCAATGAAAGTGGGAAAATTTTTTAAAGTCAATATCATCATGCTGAGAGAACTAAAACTTTTAATAAAGGTGCTTTAACAAATTCTTAGTTTAGGGGTGTGCATACTTATGAACAGTTATTTGTGTATTGCCCTTTGTGTTTTTTATTTTTCCATTAATCCCTAAAAAAAGTTTGGTTGTTTTTCACTTACACATACATATGAGAGAGTGTGCATACCTAAAAAAGTTTATGATTATTATGCAGTTTATGATTTTATATGTAAACATTATTTGTCTTAATGTTATTTATTTATTTATTTTTTATTTAAATGAAGATGGAGGGGTGTGTAAATGTAGAGCGTATATGTATTAGATGCATCCACAGTGGAGTGATGACACTGAGGCATTTCTTAATGTGTTTAAGAAACAGACTCATTAATAGACCTGAATCAACTGCTAGGTATCACTTATTCTGTTCTTTATAATAATGTACTGAATAGTGAGACTTCTGTATGGAATCTTAAGTTGGATGTCATCTTGAACATCGAACAACGTCTATATAGAAGCCTAATAGATACATTTTTAAATCTTGTGTAATAGTTTGTGTGACAGTTTGTCTGAATCCGTCTCCTCAGGGGGTGGAAGGAGCAGCAGCCGCAGCACACGCACTCTCTCTCCCTGCTGAGGCTTACGGAAACGATGTCAGTACACGTATTATATACTATAATATTTCAAATTTTACTTATGCACGATATTAATGGACTGACTTGTGTGTAATTTTGTTTAAATAAATTATTTCTGAATGTTTCCACACACCCAGGCGCAGTTGGAGGTGATGTGGGCGATGAAGGCCTACAATCATGCAGAAGTTTACTTCAATGTAAGTGATTCAGGATGTGTTTTAGGCTTAGACAGAGTTGTGGGTTAGGTTTCACACTGCTCATACTTTACACTGGGTTAACACTTAATTCTGGCTCTTCATAATATGATGTTTTTCACTGTACAATCCTAATCCCTGGATTAACCTTCTTCTTTGCATATTTGCATACGGCTCTATATATAACGGCTTGTCTCATGATTATTAACGAGATAAAAAAGGACAGGGCTGTTGTTTTGCACTCGAGCATGAAATCATTATCTTTTACAGCTTTCTAATTTTTCTGGTCTTTTTAAACCGTTGCGTGGTTTGCGTATAAACTGGCACTAATTGTTCAGTGTCACGTATTTTCCTATCACTACAACGTGCACTTCCGTGATGTTCGCTGTTTCGCTGGCTGACTATCTACATAGCCGTTTTAGTTCTTGTTGTTTTGGTTCTGCATGGGGTTATACTGTATGTACAAGATGGACAAAACATGAATATGATGCTCTAGAGATTGCAGAAATGACACACATGACACACAGCAGTGAAATCAAGTTGATATACAGTATTGTGATTGTGGTGTATATACAGCAGAGTGAACCAGGGAAGACTTCAGGGTGGACCAAGGCCAAAATAACAAACAGAACCACTCTGATTAAGGTCTATCTAACCTATACACACAAAACAAAAATAAAGAAAAAAAAAAAACAACTGCCTTCCCTTACCTCCCTTACCAAAAAAAAAAAAACAAAGACAAAAACCCAATCCCCAACAAAAATGGCAGTCATTCCCCTACTACTGGCGACATATACTGTTTCACTATTATTACTACACACACACTATATTATATATTATGCGTGTGTATACAACCAAGGCAGTCAAAACCAAAACAGGAACGGATGGAACTCATAGGCGAGGCAGGCAGGGATCAGAACCGCAGTAACAACAACAAATCATGACTGGCTTCAGTCCCAGTCATTTTGTGGAACAAGTGCTGGAATGTCAGGAAAACCCGGGCTGGAGTACAGATTGGACTTGGAGATCTAAGCGCGCGCACACACAAACACACACACACACACATACACACACACAGAACATAACACAACCCATACCTCATGGGTTATAACAGGGAAATATGATGCTAATCCTTCTTCAGAGCCGTTTTATAACCCGAATAAAAAGCAGTGCTGACCCTGCTTCTACATGAAAAGTGCAAAACATTCGTCTATCCTGGATTAGAAGCGGAGATTAGGACGACAATAACCCAGGGTTAAATGCAGTGTAAAAATAACGTGCTTGAATAAATGTGTTTATTACTCGTACTTATTACTTAATGAGCAATACTGTGATGAAGCTGAAGGTTCAGAGTGATTCCACTTAAAGCAGGTGAACCTGCTAACATATCCTTTAGTGTTTAATGTCCTCTGTGTAAATAGGAAGCTGTAAATGTTCAGATTTTGTAATATTCTGAAGTTACATGCTCTTAACTGTGTGCGCTCAGTGTGATGACTCGAACATTCGTCTTTTGCAGCTCATTTCTTCCGTGGACCCGAAATATCTCAAACTCACAAAAACAGACGACGTGATCCATACCAAGTTTAGGGAAGACTTTCCAGACTTCGATGTCAAGGTTCTGGATCCGGAACTGCTCAAGTCGGCAGAAGCAAAAGAGGTGTGTGTTACGATTGTTTTCTTTTTGTGTGTGTGTATTGTGTGTGTGTGTTAGTGTGTGTGTTAGTGTGTGTTTGTGTGTCTGTGTGTGTGTGTTTGTGTGTGTTTGTGTGTGGGTCAAACTGACAAACATCTATAGTCCATAATGTTCAGATGGAGATCCATAAAGACCACTGAAATATTAGGCCTATGACTCCACACGCCCTCAACAGATATTTCACTTTTCAATTCAAATTTCAAAAGACTCAAAGATTCACTAACTAATTTGAGAAGCACACTTTATTTAAAAAAGCTGCGTTATGTTTCTAAATACACATTTCACACAATAATTCTGTGGTGTATTGGGGGTACTATTCCTGGAGTTTGCACATTCTCCCAGTTGTTTAGGGTTTACTTCAGGTACTCGAGTTTCCTCCCCCAGTCCAAAGACATGCGTTATAGGCCGATTGACATCTCTGAATTGTCCGTACTCTGTGAGTGTGGGTGTGAATGTGTGTGCAGTTGTGCCATGTGATGGTTTCTCACCTTGTCCAGTAACTGGATGTGTACACATCTGAACCACTCTGAAGTCCACTTACTTTAACAGTCAGTATTATTCTGTTGCAGAAATGGAGGCCTTTTTGTAACCACTTTGAAAACCTGGTTGAAGACTTTAACTACGGCACACTACTGCGTCTAGACTGCGAGAAGGATTACACAGAGGAGAACACCATATTCGGTAGGTTACCATAAAATCCCCTGCTACTCATCGCATTTAAATTCGGTGCACTCTGAAACGCATTCATTGCTCTTACCTGGCTGTTCATTAATTTACATTTAATTACAGTGGGGGACACCTTCAGGGTTGGGGTTTGTCTTCCGCCTTCACCATACATGTGTGTGTAATTCGCATGTTCTTCCTGTGCCTTAGGGGTTTCCTCCAGGATCTCTGGCTTCTTCCCCCAATCCAAAGACACACGTTGTAGGCTGATTAGCATCTCAATCTGTGATTAGCATCTCAATCTGTGATTGTCCACAGTCTGCATGATTGTACCCTGCTATGGTCCAGTCTGTACCCTGCTTTGTGTCTTGAATCTCATGAGAGAGGCTCCAGGTTTCCTTGAACCCAGTAGAATAAGCGGTGTAGAGAATGGATGGATGGAATGTTTAATTACTTCAAAAAAAAAAAAAAGTAGGAGGATTTCTCTATTTGAGCCACACGATGGCGCTACGTATCTACTTTGCTAAGTAGATAAGTAAAAACTACTTGGTTTGAACATGTTTTTATTGAAATAGACACCAGGTTAGTGTTAAGTTGTGCATCAATATTCTTGGTCACTCAAGAGTAGGTGAATAAATGTGTGAAATGTTTACTTCAAAAAGCAACTTGTAGATATAATAGAAACTGTATTTATACTCCAATAACACAGGTAGGCTTCGCTTACCTATCACATATGTGGTGGAAGTTTATAAAGATGTAAACATCCTAAGAAAATAGTATTTTCTGCATGTATACTTGCAGTAAATGTATCTCGTATATGATGAACTTAAAAAAGTCATAAATAAAAACAGTAATTGTGAAAAAAGTTTGGACACCCTGCTATCTCTGTGCATAGTAACACACTCTTTGGTAGGTATCACAACTCGCAAATGCGATATCAAGCTTTCCAGGCACTGAGATGTCTGTCTGTTCTTGTCTTTAATCATTTTTAAACCCTCTTCCTTGCAGACATTTCTATTTTTACAGCATGTTTAAGATTTACACACAGACTTCAGTGAGGTTCAAGTTAGGCAGCTATTAGGCCACTTAAAAGGCTTAAGCTTTTGTTTCATGATCTATGGGATCTATTCATGACCCACTCTCCATGTGTTACCACAAAAAACAACAACAACCAAACAAAAAAAAATTGTGTTATTTGACCAAGGGTGCCAAAACTTTTGCATACATCTATACACCTGCTTCTGCTGTCGCTCAATAACACTGTTGTTTCAGTTGATTGTATTGGACAGTAATGGAATCTAATTTATATTTAATTGCATTTCTGTATTTCAGCCACCAGAATCCAGTTCTTTGCTATCGAGATCACGAGAAATCGAGAAGGTTACAACAAGACCGTGCACGATGCTGGCACGAAGGCCAAAAAGCAAACAAAAGAGCAGAGTTAACACCCACAGCATCACACATTGCTTATGTTGCTAATATGACATTCTTACTGTCTACTTGATTCATTTCACATAACAGGAAAGTACAGTCTGAGGCCTGTGTGGAGAGAAACTGAAGCTAAATCCCTCAGTACGTTTAAGTATTTAAACACATTAGGTGTCTGTCATTAAAAGGTCTCTGTGGTTTCTTTTTATTAGAAATGTACATTTCTCTTCATGTATAATCACATTGAGCTGCATTTACATGGTAAATGTGTATTAAACTGAGGAAAATATACAGTCTCTTTATCTGGAGTAGTCTGGAATTGTTTTTAATATTTCACATATAAAATATCATTATTATTCACATCTAAATTGATAGACATCTAAAGTGATCTAAATTAAAATTACAGTATATAGCTTTAAAGCTGACTTGAATTTTAAAAATATGTGCTCCGATTTAAAAAAAGATCTTGTGTACCATTTACATAAAATTAGTTTATGCGAAAGTTACATGATTTTGCTGCTGAAAATAAATATCATTAAAAAAACTTTGCTAATCGCTAGACTGATGTATGTAGAGTGAGCATGTGCAACTTTCATAGTACTATTGATTTATTTCTTTTATTTTATTTTTTGCAAGGGCGTCCTGGCTAAGTTCTGGTTCTTTTGGTTTAACAGAGAGCAGCTTTACAGACATACACACAAACATCATGTAACTTAAATCAAATTGTAAAATGTATAATGAGAAAAAGATGTCATTATCGCTACATAACTGAATCAGGCACTGGATCTACAGCCAGATGTTGGTTTCCAAATCACTTCAAAGCCACTTTAAAAGCATCCAGTAAGACCAGCTCTTTAAATTTCAGCTCATTTTGTAAGGTTTTTCAGGAGAAAAGCAGTTCATTTAAATGCATTTTTCCCAGTTTAGTGCACAACAACGGAAAAGACAGTATGAAGATTTCCTGGGACCGAATGCTGCAGCTACTGATATTTATTTATTTATATATACTAGGGCTGTCAATAAATGTTTTTAATCCTGGTTAATCGCACTCTTTTTGCGGGAAATCCGGGAAAACGCACCATCAGAACAGTTTTGATCTCAATTCAATTTGAATTTCCTGCTTGCCAAACTAAAACAGAACACATAGCTAAAGCATACGGCTGACGTTTGTCTACTTCCACGTCATATACATCGATCCAGTGTTGGTCAGTTTGCTAGTAGAACCTGTGATGTGTTTTGGTTTTAAATGATATTTTAAACTCTATGAGTAGGCCTGTTCTTTGTTACAGTGTATGCAGAAAACTTTGAGTTTAACCAGATTACCATCCAATTTTCTTTTAAAAGAGAAATTTCTGCCTACTAGAGTTACTGCTGCTTGAACCGTTGTAGATGCTGAGAGTAATAAATTCCCGACCCCAATATCATCTGCATGACGCAAATTGACGCACCTTCGCGTGTTTCGGTAATTTATTTGCCTTATTTGTGTTAAATTATTTTAACGCAATAAGGATTTTGTATTAAACGCATGCCTTAACTCGCTAACGTTGATAGCTCTAATATATACATTTACAGCATTTGGCAGACTCCATTATCCAGAGCGACTTACAGTTAATCTCACAACTGAGAGTTGCTTGCTCAGGGGCCCAGCAGTGTTTTTCTATCGTATACTATACTATTTTCCTAGCGTGTTGTGACCTGTTTAAGCATGTTTGTGTCCACAACCACTAAATGTCCTTTTTAAACACCAGATACTAGAAGAAGCAGGAATAACCTGCTCATCCACCACTATGTGTAGATTTGTCTCTTATAATGAGATTCTAACTTTAAATTGAATATAAGATTATTTAGCCTGGTTTTGAGATGCTTTTAGACCACATTTCAAACAATATATTTTATTTACAAGTAATGTTTGCTTCATTCTGGAAATAAATGTTTTTTAAAAAAAATAGTAGAACAAAAATGCCTGTAGAAGAAGACTTTAAATGATATTCTGTAGAAATTGGTCTAGAATTTTGGTTTATTTCAAGTGAGGATAGCTTGTATAGATATGTCTAACAAAATTGTGTTCACGATACTTTCACTTGCCAGTAATTTCTTCCTTTGAACATTTAGGTTTCTACTGGAGGATTTAATGACAGCATTGCACAAATTTAATTGGCTCTGCAATTGTTTTTATGCAAAGGCAGAGAGACAGAGTAGTTCAGAAGGAATTTAGAATGTCCTAATGCAACAGGCTCACTTGTGACATGGATGTTTACCTTCAAAAAAAAAGGTTTTAGCTTTAAAAGAGAGTTTCCTTTTAAATGTTTTAGCTTGTATGTAAAACCCTATAATTTATTTGAATGCTGAAACTCTTTAAAGGATTACTTTTCATCTGAAAGTTTTATTATTGCTTTGTGCACAGTAGTTCTTATGTTTTACACAGAGACACCAAAGTGATCATCATGTCTAATAAAGGTAAGTCAGATATTTTTGGAATATGTTCCTTTCTTTCTTTAAATCTAAAGTTTTTCTTCTAGTGGAAATCAAATCAAATTTAAAGTCACATTTGGACTATAGCTATAATCAACTCTATAGTTAATCAGGTGCTTCACAATAAACATAGCTTTAGTCAGAGATCACCTTCACTTTAATTACTTCTGAAAAAAAAAGAAGCACATTTTAAGCCTCGAGGATCTTGTTTTTCTGTCCGTGTTCTGTAAATTGATAGGTGGTTGGGGGTTTGGGGGGGGTTTGGGGGCTGGGAAGTCTTTTAGGCTCTCTGGCAAAAGGACAAAAATGTGTTTGAGATAAGGGTGCAAACACTTTTGTAACACAAGTCTATATAATCTGTTAAGATGTCAAGCCCCAAGTTCTATGTTTGTGTCCAAAGGTTAAGTTTTTGTGTTATTAAAGACATAAGGTTCATTGAAAACTGAACAAAGATGGTATTTCAGGTAGTGATGTTGTTTCACTTCATTAGTATCTGTCAAGACAGGTATGTCGCAGAACAAGGTTACAGACAATACCCTCTGCACAGAGGTTACAGTCGAGTAAACACAAACCAGAACATGGTGCTCTTAGGTCTATGGGACTCAGGTCCGGTCTCAAGATATTTTCTATTTCAAACTGGACTTAAACTGGAATTAAATGTGGTTTTGGCTTCATCCAAGAGTGCTTTTTAGCCAGGTGCCAGACAGCAGCGGAAGTGAATTATACAGGTGTTATTTTACTAATATAAGGACTTTACCAACAGTCTCACCATTGTATAAACATTGCCATAATAATTTTGACACTTTCACTAGAAAAGTATTTACCCTTTAAAGCCCAAGATATTTTCAGCAGGTTCTGACATTTCTACTGAATCATCTATTGTTTATAATCTGTAATGTTTAAATAGTGTTATATAATTAAGCCTTAACTACTATTAGAGACCATAGCGTTCATGGGAATACAATTATCAAATGTATCATCCGCGGATTCTACTGTAGATAAAATAGATAGATAAAGTAGATATCTTGCAAAGCAGCATTACAGATGATATGATAATATGTGTTGGGTTCTTGACAGTCTGGTTTTACTGGTTGGCCATATGCTGGGTGAGTCAATCATGTCATTAGTAAATCATGTGATTGCAGTGATCTACTAGTGAATCTAATCAGAAACTCAGTAAAATCAAATCTGATTTTAAATGAGTTTTACTGGAAATACAGTTCAAGACATACAAACAGCTCATGCAATATCTTGCCATTACCTGAATCTATGTAGTTGTCTCTACCAGTCAGTTGATAGATATCACTAGGAGTGGTGACTCCTGTCGGAGGAATGAAACATACTTTTCCAGAATGTTCTATTGTAAAGGTATAATAGTGTTTTACTTTCACTTTGCACTGGGTGGTTTGCATTTCTGTATATCTTTACCTGTAATTGACTGTCTTAGGGAAGTGAAGAGCTACTGTTTATCGGAATTATAATAGCACATAATAGCAGTCCAAACAGGTAACCATTCTGCAATACAAAACAATGTGGACTTGACAAATGGTAAATTCCCAAGGTTCCAAAACCAGAAAACAAGCATAATGTATGAAAACTTTGACATAAAATCAGAAAAAAGTCAAGACTTCACAATAAGCTCAAGAAAGCGATCAGTAATGTAGGATTTAAGGAAAGGCAGGTGAAAGTTCTAAAGACTGGTTGTTCTAGGAATGGGGACCTTTAGTCCAAGACAAGTTCAAGACCAGGATTAGATAAATTAAGGGGTTTAAGTCAAGGTTAAATTCAAATGATAGCAGGACCGAGATTAAGACCAAAACTATATACTGTACAGAGACAATGAAATGAAAGAGTGAAATGAAACACAAATCTGTCTGGTTATAGAAATAAATGGTTTCTATAGACAGGATTAAGATTTCTTAGTAATAGTAGTGGTAGTAGAAGTATACCTAGAGTTGTCATCAAGACTGCCTCTGTCAAGTCCAAGACCAGGACTAGTTGAGATGGAGGCAAACCCGTGGCAGTCAAGTTTAAGTCCAACAAAAATGAGATCAAATGAGTCCAAAAGCCAACAATTTATTTTTGAAAGCTTTACTTTAATAAGATGGTTTCATTCATATCTGGTACTAATGATTTGGTTGTTTCTTGAAAGAACAGAGAACACATTGTTTTTACAAACTGGAATGAGACCACATGTAGTCCAATTCAATACAGAAAACTCAGTTCCAGACTCAAGTCTCAAACCAGTCCTATAAGTCCTTTTTGGCATTTGTTTAGCACCTTTATTTTACTTCTCTGCTTTTAAAATGAATGAAGGTTGAGGTATTGAATGTATGCACATTTTCTCTAACTGTTTGCTTACAACAAAACCTGGGGAAGAAGGTAATGTTCGAGTCTTGTAAATTCTTTTATTTGGACTAGTTTTAAGGATTTAATAGAAGACTAACTGCATGAGCACCTACAACATTAGCCTCCTGTTTACCTCGATTTTCATATACAGTTAAGTTTAATCAGCAGCAGACATATGTGCAGGGTTATTAAAAGATAAATATGAAAAGTTAAAATATAAGTCAGTCCAACATAATATCGTCGCTGTCAGGCGGAAACCTCGTATGTCCAAATTTGGTCAATTTCATATTTTTTCAAATATCGATGCTATTGGTCAGTCCCCACGTGGGTCTGTTATTTTTACAAGTTATTAACCAATTTAAAGTCTTGAAAATAGCTTGAGCGCAAATCTCATAACTCCATTGGACACTTCAACTGTCCACCTCTTCCTCACTCCGCGGGAGAGATTTGCGGCATATTTCTCCTCAAGAAGTGTCGCAACGAATCAACACGTCTTCTGAGGTAAATGTCTTCAAAACACTGGGCTTAAAGAAAAAAAAAGTCTTGACCCTTAGTTCTGGTGCTCGTCTGAGGACAGGAATTTAGCACAAGACAATCCACTGCAATGCGGACTAAACCCTGTGCACTGCAGATAAGGTAGAGCGTTTTTTTAATTTCCTGAAAAATAACGGTTTTGGAGATACGAGGATTCCGCCCGACAGCGACGAATACTGATGTATATCTCAAAAAATGTTTGATAAATTTATGTGAAAATTAAACTGCAAGGATAAATATTTAATTTCTTACAATTATTTTACAGGGAAAAGGTCAGCATGTTTCCTGGGATTTGTTGCCATTCTGCTTATATATATGCAGGTGGTGAACTCACAAGGACTTTTTGAATTTTCAGACATGCTTTTAGAGGTAAAGTTAATAAAAAAATTTTAAAAATCTGAAATATGAGTTAAGAAGAAATCTAGACACAATCTAGGCATCAAGTTACAATTTTTTTTCATTTTAATTAGACAATAGTGTTTTTTTATACTAGAAGTGACTTTAGAGAAAGCAGTCCTGTACTTAGAAATACATATTCACACTTTGTAAGTACTACTGAGTCCATGTATAAAATGACATGATGAGAATTAAGTATGAAAAAGAACCGAAAGTAATTTCATTTATGATTATACATGATTAGGTTAAATCAAAATAATAAACATATTATTACAGTAACGGTTATTATGCAACTTTACCTAATTAATGACTTTCCTCCCTCTCAAAATTCAGTTTAGCAACACAGATGGATACGTAAGGAATAAACGAGCCGGTAAATAAAACATTTTCAGTATGTTACAGCATGTTTAAAAATTGTGCTATATGATTTTAAATATATTACTTATTGTATTATATATTGTCTTTTTATACGTGTCACTTAAGTAACTAAAATCACATTGTTATTTCCAGTGAGCACGGAGGAAATAGAATACGTTATAATCATAGAGGTGAATGTGTCACAAGCCATTTATTTGGACCAAATCAAATCATCTTTGGACTCCATCATCCCTTTCAGATTAGACAATACCACAGACATTGTTAGCTTTAACGTTACGACAGGTAAGCTCTGTTTGAAAATAACAAATACGACACTCAGTATTATGTTTAAGTTCTTAATAATAAATGTATCTGAATCTAAACTATATGTTTGACACTATCAGAACTGGCTTAGATGTGATTGGGTTCACATTGTATGGTATTTTTGCTTGATTTTGCTGTCATAGACAAACAAACAAACAAAAAAAGACAAAACAAACAAAAAAAGCACATTGTACAAGAATTCTTTAGTTGATGACTCAATGTGATAAACATGTTAATGGTTGATTCAGTGCCACTGAGACACAAAGACTTGATTAAATCTCTCTGGTACACTTTTGTCTGCAACAGTCTTTACTTTCTGTACAATCCTAAAAAAGCAGTATACATCTGATTGATTTGATATTATAGGGAACTTCTTTTCGAGAATTAAAAATTAAAAATTAAAACAGCTAGTAAGCCAAACTGGAATATAGTGATCTGGTAATTTAATGACACAATGTAAAGTCTCTATAGATACTATATAGACTATATATTATAACTAAAGGTAAAACATTTTCATTTTTCAACAATACAAGCTGAGAGACCATGAATGGTGTAATATTTGGGGAAAGTGCAGCTTGTGTGTGAGCTGTGTTACATTTTTTGTTGTGTACTTCAATGGCAGAGATACAAATTGACAAGTTCAACCCTAGTGCTTTCTTTCTTGACACGAATACGACAAAATAATGTAGTTCAAAATAATGTGACCACAAACCAGTAATGCAAAATAAATTGAGGTCCTAAACAGTTTCAAAGACCTGACACTAGTGATTTGTTCCATAAGTACTAAATAAATGTTTTTTGTTTTTTTTATTCTTTTTTTAAAGATAAAGCTACAGGTTTTTTCCTGACACTGTTTGTGCTCTTATAATATGCTTTGGATGTTAAATAATCCATCAATTATTAGCCTTAAATTATGTGGGACCACAACATACTATCTGAAGAAGTGTATTAATAATTATGCTAGAACTTTTTGAAAAATCAATCTGTTCTCATTCTACAGTGTGCAATTTGACTGGTACTGAATATCAGTGCAGGTGTGAGGATCAGTATTCCTGGCCGTGTGAAAAATGCGCACTATATGGGTCTTGTAATAACGTCACCAATTCCTCATGTGGCTGCATCAATGCTTTTCCAAATGATGGACACTTCTGCCAACCAATCAATGAGCTGACGAGTATGTATAACATGTAACATGTAATTTAACAAGCTCCTTTATTAATTGAATAGTATAGAGGTTCTGTTGGATAGAACTGTACATTCAGATTCTCTAGATATTTTACTTTACACAGATAACAGAACTAACAACATGGTTACAAATTAAAGTCATGATAAAGTTTTTTAAAAAGAGAAAAGAAATTGTGAAACTATTTATTGGTATTTAAAAAATACTTTTTAATGATGGTGTTGCTTTACTTCACAGATAACTCTTCATGTCCAGCTGACAGCTTCTTAGGTAAAATTACCAATAACTACCATAAAATGTGCAAATTATAACCAGTGTTACTTGACTTTTATTATTATTATTATTATTATTATTATTATTATTATTATTATTATTATTATTATTATTATTATTACTTCATTTAATGATATAGTAAATTTATTAATCTTTTTTTATCTTTCCCTCAGCTGATTATCTGATTGAGATTGAGATTGATGCATCTGTCCTGGATGCTTTGCAGAACAGTTTGGAGTTTTTAGTCTTTTTCAATGACAGTTTTAACAATTTCAGCTCAATAAATATTAACATCAATGTCACTGACATTAACCTCACTACAGGTAACTGGCCTTTCAGTTCTACTACTGAGTGTTTCATTGTCATTACATAGATAGCTGCCTACACACTATCTACTACAATCCATAAACACACTGATTTATTATTGTCTAAATTAATATAAAAGATATTTTAAAATCACAACACTGTTTTGACAAAACATCATGTTTTCTTATTACTCAGTGTGCTATGGGGATGGCGCTGAATATCAGTGCATGTGTGAGGATGAATATTTCTGGCCGTGTGAAAAGTGCACACTAAATGGGTCTTGTAATAACATCATCAATTCCTCATGTGGATGTCTGGATTTACTTCCATATGATGGAAACCTCTGCAAACCAATCAATGAGCTGCCAAGTATGTATGCCACATAAAATAAATAATAATCATGTCTAACTGATGATCTTGCAATAATGTATTAGCATTTAATGTTTATTTATTAACATATAATGGTAAATGTGTGGTTACCCCTCACCACAAACACACTGATTTTTGACATGCCCAATATAAACAGAAAAACAGACTTAATTAATATAAAATGCACAGACTCTTATGACAAAGTTATCTAAGTTAGAGGGGGTTAAATAAACTGTATCAATGTCATGTATTTTCTTTATAGATAACTCTACATGCCCAGTTGAACCGTTCTTAGGTAAACCTACCACAATAACTGCCACAATAACTGTACAGGCTTTCTGTATTTTTTAAATTTCCTTTAAAATTGTATATCTAAATGGAAGTTCTTTCACGGTTCTCCCAGCTGATTATCTGATTGAGTTTGAGATTGATGCACTAGATGGTACAGTCCAGAATCTACTGAGGAACATTTTGGAGGCAAACAATTTACCCTTAATAAACAGCAACATCAATATCACTGACATTAACATCACTACAGGTAACTGACTTCACAGTTAAAGAGTTTGTTAAATCTCATCCTTATTTTACTCATGGTGGATTCCTGTTTCTGCTTAATTGGTCTATCTGCATTGTTTAAGATTACATAGAAATATATTTTTATCACAGCATAATTAGAAAACCCACACCTTATAATGTTTTATTTTCTTCTACAGTGTGCAATTTGACTGGTACTGAATATCAGTGCAGGTGTGAGGATCAGTATTTCTGGCCGTGTGAAAAATGCACACTATATGGATCTTGTAATAACATCACCAATGTCTCATGTGGCTGCATCAACGCTTTACCAAATGATGGACACTTCTGCCAACCAATCAATGAGCTGACGAGTATGTATAACATGTAACATGTAATTTAACAAGCTCCTTTATTAATTGAATAGTATAGAGGTTCTGTTGGATAGAACTGTACATTCAGATTCTCTAGATATTTACTTTACACAGATAACAGAACTAACAACATGGTTACAAACTAAAGTCATGATTAAGTTTTTTAAAAAGAGAAAAAAAATTGTGAAACTATTTATTGGTATTTAAAAAATACTTTTTAATGATGGTGTTGCTTTACTTCACAGATAACTCTTCATGTCCAGCTGACAGCTTCTTAGGTAAAAATTACCAATAACTACCATAAAATGTGCAAATTATAACCAGTGTTACTTGACTTTTATTATTATTATTATTATTATTATTATTATTATTATTATTATTATTATTATTATTATTATTATTATTATTACTTCATTTAATGATATAGTAAATTTATTAATCTTTTTTATCTTTCCCTCAGCTGATTATCTGATTGAGATTGAGATTGATGCATCTGTCCTGGATGCTTTGCAGAACAGTTTGGAGTTTTTAGTCTTTTTCAATGACAGTTTTAACAATTTCAGCTCAATAAATATTAACATCAATGTCACTGACATTAACCTCACTACAGGTAACTGGCCTTTCAGTTCTACTACTGAGTGTTTCATTGTCATTACATAGATAGCTGCCTACACACTATCTAATACAATCCATAAACACACTGATTTATTATTGTCTAAATTAATATAAAAGATATTTTAAAATCACAACACTGTTTTGACAAAACATCATGTTTTCTTATTACTCAGTGTGCTATTGGGATGACGCTGAATATCAGTGCACGTGTGGAGATAAATATTTCTGGCCGTGTGAAAAGTGCACACTAAATGGGTCTTGTAATAACATCATCAATTCCTCATGTGGATGTTTGGATTTACTTCCATATGATGGAAACCTCTGCAAACCAATCAATGAGCTGCCAAGTATGTATGCCACATAAAATAAATAATAATCATGCCTAACTGATGATCTTGCAATAATGCATTAGCATTTAATGATTATTTATTAAAAATAAGTTATCTAAGTTGGAGGGGGCTAAATAAACTGTATCAATAAGTCATGTATTTTCTTTATAGATAACTCTACATGCCCAGTTGAACCCTTCTTAGGTAAACCTACCACAATAACTGCCACAATAACTGTACAGGCTTTCTGTATTTTTTTAATTTCCTTTAAAATTGTATATCTAAATGGAAGTTCTTTCACGGTTCTCCCAGCTGATTATCTGATTGAGATTGAGATTGATGCACTAGATGGTACAGTCCAGAATCTACTGAGGAACATTTTGGAGGCAAACAATTTACCCTTAATAAACAACAACATCAATATCACTGACATTAACATCACTACAGGTAACTGACTTCACAGTTAAAGAGTTTGTTAAATCTCATCCTTATTTTACTCATGGTGGATTCCTGTTTCTGCTTAATTGGTCTGTCTGCATTGTTTAAGATTATATAGAAATATATTTTTATCACAGCATAATTAGAAAACCCACACCTTATAATGTTTTATTCTCTTCTACAGTGTGCAATTTGACTGGTACTGAATATCAGTGCAGGTGTGAGGATCAGTATTTCTGGCCGTGTGAAAAATGCACACTATATGGATCTTGTAATAACATCACCAATGTCTCATGTGGCTGCATCAATGCTTTACCAAATGATGGACACTTCTGCCAACCAATCAATGAGCTGACGAGTATGTATAACATGTAACATGTAATTTAACAAGCTCCTTTATTAATTGAATAGTATAGAGGTTCTGTTGGATAGAACTGTACATTCAGATTCTCTAGATATTTACTTTACACAGATAACAGAACTAACAACATGGTTACAAACTAAAGTCATGATAAAGTTTTTTAAAAAAAGAGAAAAAAAATTGTGAAACTATTTATTGGTATTTAAAAAATATTTTTTAATGATGGTGTTGCTTTACTTCACAGACAACTCTTCATGTTCAGCTGACAGCTTCTTAGGTAAAATTACCAATAACTACCATAAAATGTGCAAATTATAACCAGTGTTACTTGACTTTTCTTCTTCTTCTTCTTCTTCTTCTTCTTCTTCTTCTTCTTATTATTATTATTATTATTATTACTTCATTTAATGATATAGTAAATTTATTAATCTTTTTTTATCTTTCCCTCAGCTGATTATCTGATTGAGTTTGAGATTGATGCACTAGATGGTACGGTCCAGAATCTACTGAGGAACATTTTGGAGGCAAACAATTTACCCTTAATAAACAGCAACATCAATATCACTGACATTAACATCACTACAGGTAACTGACTTCACAGTTAAAGTTTGTTAAATCTCATCCTTATTTTACTCATGGTGGATTCCTGTTTCTGCTTAATTGGTCTGTCTGCATTGTTTAAGATTATATAGAAATATATTTTTATCACAGCATAATTAGAAAACCCACACCTTATAATGTTTTATTCTGTTCTACAGTGTGCAATTTGACTGGTACTGAATATCAGTGCAGGTGTGAGGATCAGTATTTCTGGCCGTGTGAAAAATGCACACTATATGGATCTTGTAATAACATCACCAATGTCTCATGTGGCTGCATCAATGCTTTACCAAATGATGGACACTTCTGCCAACCAATCAATGAGCTGACGAGTATGTATAACATGTAACATGTAATTTAACAAGCTCCTTTATTAATTGAATAGTATAGAGGTTCTGTTGGATAGAACTGTACATTCAGATTCTCTAGATATTTACTTTACACAGATAACAGAACTAACAACATGGTTACAAACTAAAGTCATGATAAAGTTTTTTAAAAAAGAGAAAAAAAATTGTGAAACTATTTATTGGTATTTAAAAAATATTTTTTAATGATGGTGTTGCTTTACTTCACAGATAACTCTTCATGTTCAGCTGACAGCTTCTTAGGTAAAATTACCAATAACTACCATAAAATGTGCAAATTATAACCAGTGTTACTTGACTTTTCTTCTTCTTCTTCTTCTTCTTCTTCTTCTTCTTCTTATTATTATTATTATTATTATTATTATTATTATTACTTCATTTAATGATATAGTAAATTTATTAATCTTTTTTTATCTTTCCCTCAGCTGATTATCTGATTGAGTTTGAGATTGATGCACTAGATGGTACGGTCCAGAATCTACTGAGGAACATTTTGGAGGCAAACAATTTACCCTTAATAAACAGCAACATCAATATCACTGACATTAACATCACTACAGGTAACTGACTTCACAGTTAAAGTTTGTTAAATCTCATCCTTATTTTACTCATGGTGGATTCCTGTTTCTGCTTAATTGGTCTATCTGCATTGTTTAAGATTACATAGAAATATATTTTTATCACAGCATAATTAGGAAACCCACACCTTATAATGGTTTATTCTGTTCTACAGTGTGCAATTTGACTGGTACTGAATATCAGTGCAGGTGTGAGGATCAGTATTTCTGGCCGTGTGAAAAATGCACATTATATGGATCTTGTAATAATGTCACCAATGTCTCATGTGGCTGCATCAACACTTTACCAAAAGATGGACACTTCTGCCAACCAATCAATGAGTTGAAGAGTATGTATAACATGTAACATTACTAATAAACATGTATGTTTGATGCTCTTTAAATAGTTCATTAACATATAATGGTTAATTTAAAACAATAATTGTGTCGTAACCCTCCACCAACTGGCGTGCTCAATATAAAATGGACAACAGACTGAGTTAGGATAAAATGCACAGTAGTAAGAAATGGAAGAGAAATAACACATTCTCTAGATAATTGACTGTAAATGCATTAAACTTGTTGATGCCAAATTTTATATTTATTCATTTATTTTTTTAAATTGTGCCTCTTTTTTTCTTTATAGATAATTCAACATGCCCTCTCCCAGGTAAAACTACCCAATAATTACTACAGGATGTACAGAGTCTAAATAATGTTCTTTTAATTTTTAATTTCTCTTAACATTATATATTTAAATGGAATTTCTTTCACAGTTCTCCCAGCTGATTATCTGATTGAGGTTGAGATTAGTGCAGTAGACGTAACTGTCCAGAATCTACTGAGGAACATTTTGGAGAGAAGCAATTTACCCTTAATATACAGCGACATCAGTATCACTGATATTAACATCACTACAGGTAACTGATTTTATAGTTTCTGCTAAATCTCATAGACAAAACCTGTCAGAGATCATTATAGACTTGTGTATGAGTCATTATTACTGTATGTCACTCATGTCATATAGTTAAGCGCTCTTTAATTACTCTTCATGCATTGTTTAAGAAAACAATATAAAGAAAAAAATTCCATCTATTTGTCCATCTGTCTAAATATGTTTATATACATAACATTTTGTATAATAATAATTGTATAATAATTAGTTTTTAACAGCATAATTAACACACACACACACACACACACACACACACACACACACACACACACACACACACACACACACACACACAAACAGCAACATCAATATCACTGACATTAACATCACTACAGGTAACTGACTTCACAGTTATAGAGTTTGTTAAATCTCATCCTTATTTTACTCATGGTAGATTTCTGTTTCTGCTTAATTGGTCTGTCTGCATTGTTTAAGATTATATAGAAATATATTTTTATCACAGCAGAATTAAAAAACCCACACCTTATAATGTTTTATTCTGTTCTACAGTGTGCAATTTGACTGGTACTGAATATCAGTGCAGGTGTGAGGATCAGTATTTCTGGCCGTGTGAAAAATGCACACTATATGGATCTTGTAATAACATCACCAATGTCTCATGTGGCTGCATCAACGCTTTACCAAATGATGGACACTTCTGCCAACCAATCAATGAGCTGACGAGTATGTATAACATGTAACATGTAATTTAACAAGCTCCTTTATTAATTGAATAGTATAGAGGTTCTGTTGGATAGAACTGTACATTCAGATTCTCTAGATATTTACTTTACACAGATAACAGAACTAACAACATGGTTACAAACTAAAGTCATGATAAAGTTTTTTAAAAAAGAGAAAAAAAATTGTGAAACTATTTATTGGTATTTAAAAAATATTTTTTAATGATGGTGTTGCTTTACTTCACAGACAACTCTTCATGTTCAGCTGACAGCTTCTTAGGTAAAATTACCAATAACTACCATAAAATGTGCAAATTATAACCAGTGTTACTTGACTTTTCTTCTTCTTCTTCTTCTTCTTCTTCTTCTTCTTCTTCTTATTATTATTATTACTTCATTTAATGATATAGTAAATTTATTAATCTTTTTTTATCTTTCCCTCAGCTGATTATCTGATTGAGTTTGAGATTGATGCACTAGATGGTACGGTCCAGAATCTACTGAGGAACATTTTGGAGGCAAACAATTTACCCTTAATAAACAGCAACATCAATATCACTGACATTAACATCACTACAGGTAACTGACTTCACAGTTAAAGAGTTTGTTAAATCTCATCCTTATTTTACTCATGGTGGATTCCTGTTTCTGCTTAATTGGTCTATCTGCATTGTTTAAGATTACATAGAAATATATTTTTATCACAGCATAATTAGAAAACCCACACCTTATAATGTTTTATTCTGTTCTACAGTGTGCAATTTGACTGGTACTGAATATCAGTGCAGGTGTGAGGATCAGTATTTCTGGCCGTGTGAAAAATGCACATTATATGGATCTTGTAATAATGTCACCAATGTCTCATGTGGCTGCATCAACACTTTACCAAAAGATGGACACTTCTGCCAACCAATCAATGAGTTGAAGAGTATGTATAACATGTAACATTACTAATAAACATGTATGTTTGATGCTCTTTAAATAGTTCATTAACATATAATGGTTAATTTAAAACAATAATTGTGTCGTAACCCTCCACCACATGGCGTGCTCAATATAAAATGGACAACAGACTGAGTTAGGATAAAATGCACAGTAGTAAGAAATGGAAGAGAAATAACACATTCTCTAGATAATTGACTGTAAATGCATTAAACTTGTTGATTCCAAATTTTATATTTATTCATTTATTTTTTTAAATTGTGCCTCTTTTTTTCTTTATAGATAATTCAACATGCCCTCTCCCAGGTAAAACTACCCAATAATTACTACAGGATGTACAGAGTCTAAATAATGTTCTTTTAATTTTTAATTTCTCTTAACATTACATATTTAAATGGAATTTCTTTCACAGTTCTCCCAGCTGATTATCTGATTGAGGTTGAGATTAGTGCAGTAGACGTAACTGTCCAGAATCTACTGAGGAACATTTTGGAGAGAAGCAATTTACCCTTAATATACAGCGACATCAGTATCACTGATATTAACATCACTACAGGTAACTGATTTTATAGTTTCTGCTAAATCTCATAGACAAAACCTGTCAGAGATCATTATAGACTTGTGTATGAGTCATTATTACTGTATGTCACTCATGTCATATAGTTAAGCGCTCTTTAATTACTCTTCATGCATTGTTTAAGAAAACAATATAAAGAAAAAAATTCCATCTATTTGTCCATCTGTCTAAATATGTTTATATACATAACATTTTGTATAATAATAATTGTATAATAATTAGTTTTTAACAGCATAATTAACACACACACACACACACACACACACACAAACAGCAACATCAATATCCCTGACATTAACATCACTACAGGTAACTGACTTCACAGTTATAGAGTTTGTTAAATCTCATCCTTATTTTACTCATGGTAGATTTCTGTTTCTGCTTAATTGGTCTGTCTGCATTGTTTAAGATTAAAAAACCCACACCTTATAATGTTTTATTCTGTTCCACAGTGTGCAATTTGACTGGTACTGAATATCAGTGCAGGTGTGAGGATCAGTATTTCTGGCCGTGTGAAAAATGCACACTATATGGATCTTGTAATAATGTCACCAATGTCTCATGTGGCTGCATCAATGCTTTACCAAATGATGGACACTTCTGCCAACCAATCAATGAGTTGATGAGTAAGTATAACATGTAACATGTAATTTAACAAGCTCCTTTATTAATTGAATAGTATAGAGGTTTATAATAATATAATAGTATAATAACAGCAGGATTTGTCACCTGTCCACACTGCTAAAAGCACCAGTTGGATAAATGACCATGGTGTTGGTGTGCTTGACTGGCCAGACCTGACTAAACTCACCAGACCTGAACCCCATAGAGAATCTATTGGCTATTGTCAAGAGAAAAATGAGAAACAAGAGACCAAAAAAATGAAAATGAGCCAAAGGCCACTGTAAAAGAAACCTGAGCTTCAAGAACACCTTATCAGTGCCACAGACTGATCACCTCCATGCCATGCTGAAATGAGGCTGTTATTAATGCAAAAGGAGCCCCTACCAAGTATCGAGTACATATACAGTAAATGAACATACTTTACAGAAGGCCAACAATTCACTAAAAATATTTTTTATTGGTCTTATGAAGTATTCATTTTTTCTTTGAGATTGGGTGGGTTTTTGTTAATTGTGAGCCAAAATCATCACGATTAAAAGAATCAAAGACTTAAACTACTTCAGTCTGTGTGTACTGAATTTATATAATACACGAGTTTCACTATAGAGTTGAATTACTGAAATAAATTAACTTTTCCATGACATTCTAATTTATTGAGATGGTATGATAGTAATATAAACATTAGATATGATCCGGATGTTTAGGTCACTACAGAGCATGTTTGAAACTAAATTACGCATGACAATGGCAAGAGAGTTACGTCTAATTTAGACTTAACAAATTGAATTTAATAGTGATTTTAAATTGTTCTGCTGTTTTTACTTTATAGATAACGCTACATGTCCAGCTATAACAACCACAGGTAAAAACACACCTGTGTTCTCTCTTAATCTTTTCAATATTAGTGATTACCAATCAACTGAGAAGACCTTTGGAGATTTCTACAAACAATTAGTGTGTCTGTTTGTTTTGGTTTGCTTTGATTAGATGGTGTTTTAGATCTTTTATTACATGCTGTTTTTTCTCTTGTTGTTTCTCGACAAAGATGCAAACGAACGCTTTTAGAATCGAAGAAATGTAGAATTACCTTTTAACTTTTGTATTCAAACAATGTTTTGTCAGGGTGTTTAAATACTTACGAATGCAGCATTTTTTTAAATTAAAATCTGATCACAAGTAGTAATTTTGACCTGGAAAATTTATTATTTTACTATGTATTTAATGTATTTAGGTGTCATTTATAACAAAATTTGTAACACAATAAGATTTTTCATGAACTTAACATTTTTAAAATCATGAATTAATTTTTTTATTTGTGGATTTGTTTAGCACCCACCTCAGCATCCACACCCACCTCAGCATCCACACCCACTTCGGCATCCACCCCCACCTCAGCATCCACACCTACCTCAGCATCCACACCTACCTCAGCATCCACACCCACCTCAGCATCCACACCCACCCCTATAACTTGGGGTGATTATTGTTCTATTGCTTTATCAACCCAAATTCTCAATGCAAATGTTGAGATATATACAATAATTGTCATTATTTGTACTTTCATTTTATTCATTTTTTCATTTTATCATTCTCCATGTTGATAATTTTTTTTAATTGTCTTTTACCTTTTGTTCTTTTTTAACAGCCGTTCAAGTATTAAGTTTCTCAATGACAATAAATGAAAATTTTCACCTTGACTTCACTAACAAATCCAGTACAAAATACATTCAATATCAAAACAATATCAAGAATTCAGTAAGTATTACACTATAAAAAAATAAAATAAAATAATAATAATAATAATAATAATAATAATAATAATAATAATAATAAATATTCTTATTCTTAAAAGCAGTAATAGTGTTGTTTCAAATACAGCTCTTCTAGTTTAATGTAAAGATAATTTTACATTCTGGTCTAATTTTCCATTTTTTCCTTTTAGATTAATAAAAGTTACAGTACTGTACCTGGCTATCAGGCCAACTCGGCAACAGTGACTAACTTCAGGTGATGGTACTTATTGTTATCTAGAGTGATTATTTAGATCTGTTATATTTTAGAGTTAATGTCTTCAATGATGTCCTTTGTTTTTAACAGGCCTGGCAGTGTGATTGCAGACTTTACTATTCAAGCAACAAGTGCCAACCTTGACTTGGTATCAGCAAACCAAAACCTTGCTAGCAGTCTCCGTTCTCAGGGATTTAATGTGAGCGATAATGCGTTCAGTCAAAGTGGTAGGTGTTTGTTATCTATATTCAACTTCTACGGTATTAATGTTGTACATGTTTACAAGAATGGAGAGCTCTTGAAGAACAAATAGAAATGTACTTGACTCTTTATTTCAGTGAAAGATGGACTATATCAAAGTAATGGCATTATCTATCCTGGGACAAATCTCAATCTCACCTGCAATCCACCTGTGCTTAATGGTATACAATGGACCCTGAATGGGGTTCCATTAAGCGAATCAAGTAATATCCTTCTACTGAACAATGCCACTTCAAGTAACAGTGGTAAGTTACAAATAAATCTACTAAATTAGTATCTAAGAGTGGTCTCACATAATGTGTAAACCTGATAAATACATTAATGAATAGTGACAATGATGATAGAACCACAACAACAACACCACCATCGTAATGATGACGAAGATGAAGATGACGATGATGATGATGATAATTTAGTGTTTGTGTCTTTTATGTTCTCTGGGAAAACATTCCAGAGATTGGAGTAATTATAAATAATTCTTTCTTTCAATTTCACTCAATTGTGTCACAGGCCATATAGTACTAAACACTATACATACACTATACACTGTACACTGAACACACAGTACTGTGCAAAGAAATGCTGTTGCTTCATGTGTAATGTATTCATAAAAATACTATAGAGCAGCAAATAATAATAAACTAAACAATAGACTATTAACAAGGCAATTGTAACAAGTCAGTATTTAGTGTGACAGCACTGCTTAAAAAAGTAAACCAAACAATAGCCTCGGGTATGATTTATGCAGCTTCTTGTTGTTCAATCAGGACTATTACACAGTATTCCATATTATGTACAGATTATAATGTTGGATTCCCTGACTGTGCTTCATAATGATTCAATTTTATATATTTTTTTATATTATTTACATTCTAGTCTTATATTATTATTAATTATTTCTCTACTTTCTCAGGTCAATATGCCTGCAGTACAACAGTAAACTCTCTGCCCTATGTTATCTGGCAAACCATCACAATTCAGCCGTACCCTAATATCGAAGTGAGCACTGACAAAACTTTACAATGTAAGACTGATACAATTCCACTGAAGTGTTGTGTTCAGTTGATGTATCAACTGGAATGGGGCACAGCATGCAGCTCACCTTCAACAGGTGACACATAACTGTTTTTTTTTCTTTTTCTTTTAGTTATATGTGTTATGGAAGGTCATGAATCCAAAACCAAACCTTGTTTATTGATTTGTATTTAGTATGACTTCAACATTTCACATAAATTCAGTGTTTAATTGAATGATTATTTGCCTGATTTTTGATGTTTTTTTCGTACTATTTAATTGTATTGCACAGACCCAACAACAGGCTGCATATTCTGTAACTATACAGTTAACCAACAGCAGTGTGAGACTAATGACCAAAACATACAGGTCTCATGCCAACTCAAAACTCCCATCAGTGGAATTACAAATCCATCTTACAACTCAAAAAGCATTACACTAAATGTCAAAAACAAAAGTGAGTAATCATTTCTTTTTATTTACATTTTTTTCCCGGGAAAGTTGGAATATTAACACACCTCATGCTTAAGCACCCCATTTTCTAATCAAATGTTAATTATAAATATACAGTGCCTTGCAAACGTATTCATACCCACTGAACTTTTCCACATTTTAACATGTTACAACCACAAAGAAAAATGTATTTTATTGGGATTTTATGAAATAGACCGAAAGAAAGTGGCACATTGTGAAGTGGAATGAAAATTATAAATGGTGTCCATTTTTTTAACAAATAAATATCTGAAAAGTGTGGTGTGCATTTGTATTCAGCCCCCTTTACTCTGATACCCCTAACTAAAGTCCAATGAAACCAACTGCCTTCAGAAGTCACCTAATTAGTAAATAGAGTGCACTTGTATGTAATTTAATCTCAGTATAAATACAGCTGTTCTTTGAAGCCCTCACAAGTGTGTTAGAGAACATTAGTGAACAAACAGCATCATGAAGACCAAAGAACCAAAGTTGTGGAGAAGTTTAAAGCAGGGTTAGGTTCTAAGTTAATATCCTAAGCCTTGAACATCTCACAGAGCACTGTACAATCCATCATCTGGAAATGGAAAGAGCATGGCACAACTGCAAGCCTACCAAGACATGGCTGTCCACCTAAACTGACAGGCCATGCAAGGAGAGCATTAATCAGAGAAGCAGCCAAGAGGCCCATGGTAACTCTGGAGGAGCTGCAGAGATCCACAGCTCAGGTGGGAGAATCTGGCCACAGGACAACTATTAGTCATGCACTCCACAAATCTGGTCTTTATGGATGAGTGGCAAGAAGAAAGCCATTGTTGAAAGAAAGCCATAAGAAATCCTGTTTGCAGTTTGCGACAAGCCATACGACACAGCAAGCATGTAGAAGAAGGTGCTCTGGTCAGATGAGACCAAAATTTAACCTTTTGGCCAAAATTCAAAATGTTATGTGTGGCGGAAACCTAACACTGCACAGCACCCTGAACACACCATCCCCACCGCTGGTCAGAGATGATGGGAAGATGGATGGAGCCAAATACAGGGCAATCTTAGATGAAAACCTGTTAGTCTGCAAAAGACTTGAGACTGGGGCGGAGGTTCACCTTCCAGCAAGACAATGACCCTAAACATACAGCCAGAACTACAATGGAGTGGTTTAGATCAAAGCATATTCATGTGTTAGAATGGCACAGTCAAAGTCCAGACCTAAATCCAATTGAGAATCTGTGGCTAAACTTGAAAATCGCTGTTCACAGACACTCGCCATCCAATCTGACTGAGCTTGAGCTATTTTGCAAAGAAGAATGGGCAGAAATTTCACTCTCTAGATGTGCAAAGCTGGAAGAGACATACCCCAAAAATCTGTAATTGCAGCGAAAGGTGGTTCTACAAAGTATTGATTCAGTGGGGCTGAATACAAATGCATGCCACACTTTTTAGATATTTATTTGTAAAAAAAAAAAATTGGACACCATTTATCATTTTCCTTCCACTTCACAATTATGTGCCACTTTGTGTTGGTCTATCACATAAAATCCTAATAAAATACATTTTTGTTTGTGGTCGTAACAAAATGTGAAAAAGTTCAGTGGGTATGAATACTTTTGCAAGGCACTGTAATGCATTACAATATATTTTACAATAGTATTATTTAACTTAATAAATATAATATAAACAATAAATATATTATAAATACATTTTCTTGCCATGGAGAAATATTGATCTACAAGGTTACATATTACATCTAGAGGAATACATTATTATTATTATTATTATTATTATTATTAGTAGTAGTAGTAGTAGTAGTAGTAGTAGTAGTAGTAGTAGTAGTAGTATAATATATTTTTCCTTTCATTCTTTAGAGTTTGACTGCTCTGATTCTGTATTTGGAGCTGGAAATCTGGGAGACAGACGCAACGGAGATTGTGGTGAAAACATGGATGGCTATCAAGTAGCTCAGTGTAATACATCAAACCTCTGGAACATCATAGAAGACCACTGCGTCCCGCGTATTTTTGTCATTTTAAAAGAAGACGCTAAGGCAATTTGATTTTGCTCTTCCATTAATGATAATCTTGATAGTGATTTCAGTTTCCTGCTTAACAATATTTTGTTTTCTTTCTGTAGACTGTACCCTTGGAAAACATCCCACAGTTTATGTTCAACATCAGCAGTAATGTTACATCAGAGATTAAAAACATTATTGACTCTCCAGATACCATATTAACACTTGTAGAAACACTGACAACCATTTCCAGTCGCTGTCAAGCAATTCCAATCAATAAACCAGTTATGACAGTAAGTAATTTTAGAGCATATGATAGGCTTGTTTTGAGTGCAAAAACATTTCATACTATGCAGCAATTTTACAGTTACAACTCCTGTTGGAACTTCACTTGTATTTTTAATGATTAGATATTTCTACTGTTATACTATATGGACCAGATATGCTATATTTAATATATTTTACTTTTTTTTTGCAAGAATTTCCTAGAAACAACTGATGTCATTGGATCAGAAGGTGCAAAAAATTCATGGGTGATTTTAAACAAGAACAGAACAACAATGAATGCCAGTTCTGTACTTCTGAACTCTACTGAAAGCATTGCACGCAAAGTTTCAGATGAAAACGCCACGATAACAACAAACTTGTCTTCTTTTAATAAACTGACATTTTCTTCCATTACAACCTCCTTTTCTGGAATATTTGGAAAAAATTCAACTACCCAAATAAATATTCCCATGACTAAGGCCAGTATGTCCCTCACAGTCATAATATCTTCGGCTTTTAACAACATCTTACCTGTTCGAAATCTGACCTACAATAACAGCAGTCAGAATGACACCAAGATCAATGGAGACGTAGCTATGATTGAGACAAACTCAACAATTAACAACATCGCTCTCTCTTTTGATGTCATAAATACTTCATTGGGAAAACCTCAGTGTGTCTTCTGGAACTTTAATCTTCTGAATGGTGTTGGTGGATGGGACTCGACTGGATGTCAGTTAAAGCTATTAGGGAATGAAAATAAAACATACACATGTGAGTGCAATCACACAACCTCTTTTTCAATCCTGATGTCACCATTTACGCTGGATAAAGTCCAAGCCCTAATCTTAGACTATATAACCTACATCGGTGTTGGCATTTCAATGGGCAGCTTGGTTTTGTGCCTCATCATTGAAATCATCATATGGAAATCAGTGACACGAAATGACACATCCTACATGCGTCATGTTGCCATAGTCAACATCGCTGTCTCACTTTTGATTGCAAACATTTGCTTCATCATTGGAGCAGCTGTTGTTAAACAAGAGGGTCCCTGTAGTACAGCGACGTTCTTCATGCACTTCTTTTATCTCGCCCTTTTCTTCTGGATGTTGCTGTCAGCACTTTTGCTCCTCTACCGCACCCTCATGGTCTTTTCCAGAATGACCAGAGGAGCAATGATGGCCATAGGCTTCACTGTCGGCTATGGAGCCCCATTAATCATAGCTGTCATTACTGTGGCATCTACAGCTGGAGGCAAAGGATACATTCAACAAGGTTACAATTGTTGGCTGAACTGGGATAAAACAAAGGCTCTCCTGGCATTTGTGATTCCTGCTCTGACGATTGTAGCTATAAACCTCCTGGTGCTTATTGTGGTTCTGTGTAAGATGTTGAGGAGAGGAGTTAATGCTTCCACTCAGCCAGATGAGAAACATCCCCTAGTGGTCATTGCTAGATGTGTGGCGATTTTAACACCTCTCTTTGGTCTAACGTGGGGATTCGGGATTGGAACCTTGGTGTCACCGAATTTTGGGATTCATGTAGTGTTCGCATTCCTTAATTCACTGCAGGTACTATTTAACTATTTCTCAAATTTTAATCATTCTATATAATGTCATATTTATTATAGTAAATGTTAAAAAATATTTTTGTCTCTTTGAAGGGTTTCTTTATTTTGGTATTTGGAACATTACTGGATAGTAAGGTACGATTACTCTAATGTCATTACACACTCTTCAATTCAAACAAACAAACACATGAATAATTATTTGATATTGCACATACTTTTGGACATTTGTAAGTGACTCTGGATAAGGGCATCTGCCAAATGCTGTAAATATAAACAAATGTTTTGTGGCTGCAGGTCCGAGAAGCATTGGCAGGAAAGTTTTCACTGAGAAACTTAAGTTCTGGCCAGACTAGGGTAAATATAGTTTATATTACATAAATAAAATTGACTCTTACTTTACTGTAGTAATTATAGTTAATGACAAATGTTTATGGATTACAGAGTACAACTGCAGGACCATCATCCTCAAGTGGATTTCCTTTCTTTCGAAGACCTCGGCAGAGAAGTATGTAACTAAACTGAAAATTAACATTAAAGTCTTTGCACTTTGTATTTGACCATATTTTATTATAACATTCACACACCAAATTTGAACTCTCTTTTAAAGTTTGTATTAAAACAAGTAATAGGATAAATGTATAGTTTTAAAAATAAAAAATTACAATTAATCAAAATTTTAAGTTTTGATCATTTGAGATTTGAACTGTTTAGCATGTTACTGTTAAATCTGTTGGATGACATCCATAAACAATTCCTGCTAATTCTAGCCCAGTACTATGCCACTACTGTATGATACTTTAAAATGTCTAAATCTGAATTAAAAATTCTAATAAACTGCTGATTAAATGCCCAAGTTGCCCATGGTGAGTTTGAAGCCCAGGGCCACCAATCTGCCACTGCTGGGCCCCTGAGCAAGGCCCTTAACCCTCAATTTTGCAGTTGTATAAAATGAGATAAAATTTAAGTCTCTTTGGATAAGGGTGTCTGCAAAAATGCTGTAAATATAGGAAAATTATTTTATTTTAAACCCTGCTCAAAGTGCATCATTTGAGCTGAACTGGTTATGTTCCTTGTCCTCACCTCTATTTAATTTACAAGCATAAATTAAATTAACCAACCATAAATTGTTCTTTTGATATTGCAATTAATACATTTATTTAATTTTGGTTTTGTTACATAAGCTTTATCATGCATCAAGAACGTTGCATTTTCCTCAATTGTATTGGCACTAATATTTTGGTCTTTTTTTTTCCAGATGTTTACAATATATCGAGTGGTGGCAATATGTCTTCAAGCAACACAGATACAGCTAATTGACACCTAAAATAAACACCCATGTTATAAGGGTCTGTTTAACTGCAAAAACGTTAATCAATATACAGTAGCCTGGACTTCTGCCTCAAACAAGTCTAGTCCTTCTTATTACTTAATTCTTATTTCAGAAATGTATTCTTCTATGAACTTGTTTAAAATTCATTTAAACTTTATCTCTTTCTTTATTTATGGTTCTTCAGCTAGTTATAAAGATATATATATAATCTTTATATATCTTTATTAGTATATATATATATATATATATATATATATATATATATATATATATATATATATATATATATATATATATAGATGGACAGAAAACGTCAAAACATACAATTTTCCACATATATACAGCGGATTTGATTGCTTAATTCTGAACACAGCCACTTCCCTAGTTATAGGACGGTGTGCTCAGTTATGCAACCACATAATTTTAGTTTCTTATTTTTAATTTATTTTCAATTATGTTGTACATGTAATAGGTTTACATTAAAGGTGGAAACAATTCTGGAATGATTTATCTTGGTCTCTTTTTTGGTTATCTTTTTTTTTTTTTACATCACAGAAACCAGCCATTTTAACAGGGATGTGAGTGTGTGTGCGTGTGTGTGTGCGCGAATGTGTGAGTGAGTGAGTGCGTGTGTGTGTGTGAGAGAGTGCGTGTGTCTGAGTGCGCGTGTGTGCGAGTGCGTGTGCGTGTGTGTGCGCAATTGTGCCCTGCTCCAGTCTGTACCCTGCTTTGTGTCCCAAATCTCATGAGATAGACTCCAGGTTCCCTAAGATAAGGGATGTAGAGAATGGATGAATAGAATATTTAATTACTGCATATTAAAAAAAAAAAAAGGTAGTAGAATGTGTCTCTTTAAGCCACAAGATGGCGTCACTTATTTACCTTGCTAACGTGGGAACATGTTTTTGTTGCAACAGAAGCCAGTTTAGTGTTAAGCATCAATATTCTTGGTCAGTTACATCGAGGCGAATGTTTGCTTCAAATAGCAAACAAATTGCATCACTCACCTATCACATATTTATAACTATGTAAACACACCCATTGAAGCAAAATTCTAAAAAAAAATGTTTATTTCCTACAAATATTAATATTAATATTAATATTAGTAAACTTATGTATATTTGATGAACTTAATAAATAGAAATTTAATAAAACAGTAAATGTGGCATGTGAAATAATTTGAACACCCTGCTAACTCAGTGAATAGTAACACACTCTTTGCTAGGTATCACAACTTCTTGTCAGCACTCCCGGTTTGCTACACTACTTCCAGGTCGGCGGGCATTTTAGGTGTTAGGCACTATATAAGGACGCTGCTTTCACACGGTTCCTTGCCAGATGGTCTTCTCAGCTTGCCATGTGCACTGCGATTCATCCCACCTTGTTCCTGTTCTGCCCTGCCTGGTTTGACTCTGTTTGTTTTTCTGGTTTCTGTGTTTTTGTCTGTCCTTCATTGTGCTGACTTCCTGTACTAGATTATCCGGTTTTTCACTCTGTGTTCTTGCCTGCCCTTTATGACCCTGCCTGCCTGTGTACCGGATTATTGGACTGTTTTTCACACTGTGTTTTTGTCTGCCCTGTATTACCCTGCCTGCCTGTGTACTGGATTACAGACTGATCTTTACACTGAGTGTTTGCCTGCCTTGCCTGATTATTATTAGTATTTTTTAATTATTTTATTTATAGCGGTGTCCTGCATTTGAGGCCTCCCTTCTGGCCCACCCTGACAGTACCATCTGGACAGTTATGAACTCAGCTGATGCACCAGACCTGACGACCCTCCTCGATAACCTGGCCTAGACCACCGTGGCCCATGATAAGCAGATAACTGACCTTTCGAAGGCCACCAATGAACTTATCCACTGGCTTAGCGCTCTCTCCAGTTCAGTCACCTCTGCACCCGTGACTCTCAAGCCTCTTTCAGCCCCTGCCGTATCGACTTCAGCCCGGGAGCCACATCTGCCTCACCCTGAACGTTTCTCCAGAGAACCAGGAATGTGCCGCCCGTTCCTTATGCAGTGTGCCGTCATATTTGAGTTGCAGCCCTCTGTTTTCTCATCAGATCGCTCCAAGCTCGCTGCTGACCGGCAGGGCCAGATGGTGTGCAACCGCTGAGTGGGAACGCCAGTCAACTCTCTGCCTTTCCTATCAAGCATTCAGCAGAGAGCTTTGGAAGATTTTTGACTTAACCGCTCCCCAACAGGATGCCGCAGGGTCACTCTTAATCTCAGGGCAATCACTCCGTAGCTGATGCAGTGGACTTTTGGACGGCTGCGGCAGATAGTGGATGGGGTGCCATTGCTTTATATGATGCCTTCTACAGGTTTTGGCAGCTGAGGTCAAGGATGGGCTTGCCGCTAGCAAACTATTTCCTGAACTGGATGATCTGATATCTGAGAATGCTGCTCAGAAAGGTTTTCCTGCCACTCATGGTACCCCTTCACCTGTCCTTCCACTCCACGCGCCCCACCGAGTTCTTCATTACAAGGGACAGTTTTCTGGAGGTTTCGGTCCCATTCAGGACATGGAAATCGGCCAAAGACACCTTTTGCCCACAGAAAAGGAGAGACGGTGTTCCCAGGGACTTTGCCTCTACTCTGTTAACCATCAAGACCATTGCCTGGCAGCCTTCCTTGACTCCGGAGGGGATTCAGAATTTCTGGATGAGGAATTGGCCAACCGGTTGGGCATTGAGACTTTGCCATCTGTTCTCCAAGTCCGGGTGCTGAATGGCCCCATCTTACATAAGGTCTCATGTCGTACCCAACCTGTATGCCTGACGGTCGCCGAGTGGATGAGCCGAGTGCTGAGTGAATAACATTCCTGATAATTCCATCGCCGCAAGCCTCCATTATGCTAGGATTCCCCTGGCCAAAAACACAATCCCCACCTGGACTGAACCAGTAGCCACATCTTGAACTGGGGAACCCACTGAGACATTCACTGCCTTGACTCAGAACCCCAGACTCAGCATCCAGTCGCTGAGGAACCTCCACCAGACATCAGTTCTGAGCCTCTGGACTACCATGACTGGGGAGTTGGCTTCAGCAAGGCCAGTGCCTCTGTCCTTCCTCCTCATCAGCCCTATGACTGTGCCATTGACCTCCTGCCTGGAACTACTCCCCCTCGTGGCCATCTTTACCACCTGACCGGACCCGAGAGAGAGACCATGGCACAGTACATCCAGGATTCTCTCAAGGCTGGCATCATTCATCCCTCTTCATCTCTAGCGGGGGCAGTTTTTTTTGTCGGGGAAAAGGATGGGTTGCTCCGCCCTTGTATTGATTACCAAGGACTTTATGCCATTAAGAACCACTACCCCTGCCTCTCTTGACCTCTGCCTTTGAACTCCTCCAGGGAGCTACCATTTTCTCCAAATTGGACTTACGTAATGCCTACCACCTTATCGGGAGGGAGACGAGTGGAAGACGGCTTTCAATACCCCTTCTGGTCACTATGACCAATGCACTGGCAGTCTTCCAGGCCTTGCTTAATGTCCTGTGACACCTTTTAACACGTTTGTCTTTGTTTACTTGGATGATATTCTGACCTTTTCCTGCTCCCTGGAGGAACACAGAAACCATGTTCGAGTCATGCTCCAATGTCTCCAATGTGAAAGCTGAGAAATATGAATTCCGCACCACTAGTACCACCTTTTTGGGCTTCAGTCTTTTGCCTGGTAGCATACAGATGGACTCCAACTGGGTTAAGGCAGTTAGGGACTGGCCACCCCTGAATAACAGAAAGCAGCTCCAGCGCTTCCTGGGGTTTGTGAATTTCTATTGCAAGTTCATCAGGGGTGTCAGAACTGTCGCTGCCCCCCTACAGTGGCTAACCTCCACACTCCAAGCCTTCAGCTGGAATCCTGAAGCTGAGCAAGCTTTCACCAGACTCAAGGGCCTCTTCATGACAGCGCCCATCCTCGCTCTCCCCCAACCCAGACCAGCAGTTTATTGTGGAGGTGGATGCATCTAATGTTGGAGTGGGGGCCATTCTGTCTCAGCGATCCGCCAAAGACAACCGGCTCCATCCTTGTGATTTCTTCTCAAGGCGCCTCAGCCTGGCTGAATGGAAATATCCTATAGGCGAACGGGAACTCTTGGCCGTCAAGTTGGCCCTGGAGGAATGGCAGCACTGGTTGGAGGGTGCTGGGCAGCCCTTTCTAGTGTGGACAGACCACCGGAACCCTGTCCTGTCTCCCAGGATCCAAGAATGCCAAGATGGACGCTCTATCTCAGCAATTCACCATGGAGGAGGATGGAGAACCTGTTGTGGAACATATACTTCCTTCCTCTGTCATGGTCAGAGCCCTCTGCCTTGATATCGAAAAGGAGGGTCCAGCAGGCCAACTCCATTCTTCCAGTTCCAGAGGGTTGTCCAGAGGGATGGTTTTTTGTTCCGGACGGTCTACACTCCCAAGTCCTCCAATGGTGCCACAGCTCTCACCTGTTCTGTCACCCTGGCTCTTCCTCCACCTTGTCGTTCCTCCAGCAGTGCTTCTAGTGCCCTAAGATTAAGAAGGATGTCCGGGAGTTCGTGGCGGCATGTCCTGCCTGCGCTCAAAATAGGACACCCCGGGGCCCCACAGCCAGCTTGCCCCATCCTCTTCCTGTTCCAAGGTGGCCATGGTCTCACATCTCACGTCATAGACTTTGTTACTGGCTTACCCCGTCGGCTGTGCTCACCACCATCCTCTCCATGGTGGATAGATTCTCCAAGATGGCCCATTTCATTGCTTTGCCCAAACTTCCGTCAGCCAAGGAAACAGCCCTGCTCATGCTCCAGCATGTCTTTCACTTGCATGGCCTCCCACACAACATTGTATCCGATCATGGTCCTCAGTTCACCTCTAACTTTTGGAGAGAGTTTTGCCAGCTCCTGGGGGTCACCATCAGCCTGCCTTCTGGGTTCCATCCTCAGTCTAAAGGGCAAACCGTGTGGTTAAACCAGGAGCTAGAAAAAGACTTTGCATCCTGTGTTCCGAAGAACCTACGTCCTGGTCCTTTAACATGGTGGAGGTGGAATACGCCCACAACTCCCTGTCGTCGGCTGCCACGGGTCTCTCCCCCTTCCAGGCCGTGTATGGATACCAGCCTCCACTGTTCTCCAATCAGGAAATAGATGCCTCGGTTCCCTCTGCCCTTGCCCTGGTCAAACTTTACCGATGTGTCTGGAGAAAAGCTTGTGCGGACCTCCTCAGTGCTTCTAGGAGCTATGCCCAGTGGGCCAATCGCAAGCGCCATCCGGCACCCCCGAATCGTGTTGGTCAAAGAGTTTGACTATCCACCAGAGACCTGCCGCTTAAGGTTGACTGCAGGAAACTTGCCCCACACTTTGTTGGGTCTTTTCCAACCTCCAAGGTGCTCAATCCAGTGGCGGCCCAACTCAAGCTCTCCAGAGTCCCACGTATTCACCCTAGCTTCCATGTCTCCAGACTCAAGCCGGTTCAAGCCTGCTCGCTGGTCATTTTGCTCCCAGACATACCTTTATTAAATTTATTATAGTGTTTTTCACACATTAGATGTTTACTGTTGTGAAGAGGTCTGATGACTCTTCCATGCAGATCATGTTTCTGCAAGCACTGGTGAAGAGTATTCACTCGATTACTACTGTGTCACTGCTTTATCAGTTTTATCGTCCTGCAGGACCTTAGAGTCATTTAAGTTTTTTTTGCTTTGCCCAATGTCAGTTCTATCTCAGAGCTAAATTCTCATTTAAAGGTCTCTGTAGATGCATTTATATTGTAAATGTGTATTAAACTGAGGAAAATATGCATTCTCTTTTTTATAGTTTTTATAGAAAATATACTTTCTCTTTTATTATATTTCACATCTTGTGATTATCATTCATGTAGTGAGTTAAAATTACAGTATAATACTTAATTTTTGTCACATATACATTACAGCACATTGAAATTGTTTATTATCCCAACTTTGAAATTTTTGGGTCAGATCACAGAGTCAGCCACAATAAAGCAGCCCCGGAACAGAGAGGGCTAAGGGCCTTGCTCAAGGCCCAACATAATTTAATTTTCAAAAAGGACACAAAAACACAGACACAGAAAATAAAACCAACATGGTTGCCTGGTACAATAATAATTATGGTACTACTGCTTATAATGATGATGATTAGTAGCAGTAGATGTAATATTATTAATATTAATAATATTACTGTAAATAGTTACATCTCTTGACAAATTTAAACAATCTTTAGTCTTCTAAGGTAGTATCAAATCGTGACAGATCACGTTTTTTTTCTCAAAACAAAAAACACAAAGATATACAACTCAAAAGTCATTGAATTTCCCCCGTATGTGTCAGATTCCATAGAAAAGAAAAAGAACCTTTTATGAAAAGCTTTGATCCCTAAAATCAGCCATGCCTTAACTTTCTAAATAATCATTAAACAGTAAACAGACATGAGAATGCGGAAATAGTTGGATCTGAGCTTGTCTGGCAAGTATTCAAACAGCATAGGGTTATGTTTAGGATTACATTAATGATAAAGCATCTGTGCAGTTAACTGTGAAATATGAAAAATATGCACAAGCAAAGAGGTATCTAACAGACCTGCTCATCTTTAGAAGGATAAATGTGGACTGGCTGGTGTCAAGGTAAGACCTAAAAACCCAACATTTCTTGATATACTTAATCTTAATATGTTCTCTTTATATGCTGTTCAATAGAACAAAGCATGAATTAGACTGGACTTTAATAAAAAATGAAACTATTGCTCTTATAAAATATTTCTCTAAACTGTATGAATAAATGATATATCATTTATTGTACTCTATATACTTTTATTGATTACTACCTACATCTGAATTGAAAAAGTAGCTTTGAAATATTAGATAGGGTAAATAATACATTTACCGTATTAAAAAAAAAATCTATTGTGTAATCAGTAGAAGCAGCAGAAATAAGATTTGAGCAGATAAAACTGAATTAGAATGATTTCTCATCTTAATTCATAATACAATCAATTAAAAATGATTAAAAATGTAATCTGTAAATTTTTTCATACTTTTTTCAACACTGAATGTTATCTGATTTATAAAATGGTATGTTGTGCAATTAATTCTATTTTAATTTAAAATCAGGAGACTTTGCTATTATGCACATATAGTTATACTGCCACTCCGACATGTGAGGAAAGTGGGTGACTATATGCTCTAGATCTATAATCTATAGAGCTCATTTCAATAATGTCGTTATATTCACAAATCTTTCTTAAATAATAAACAGCTGAAATGTACAAATTATTCTCTCTGGTGTCAAATCAATATATAAATGAAATTTTACAGAGGACATTGCAACAATGCAGCTTTAGAGCAAAATATAAATACAAAAAATGAATTTGTAAGATTATCCTAACTTAAATATGGGCTTTTTTTTTCTTATAATGAGATTGTCAATATAAATGAAATATACACCACATTTTAAACATTTTCAGATCATTTTGCTTCATTCTAGAAATCAATGTGTAAAAATAGAAAAATAGAGATTAATTGCAAGGATAATTTGTATAGATATGTCTAATTATATTGTATTTATGATACTTGATAATATAGGTTTTTACTAGAGGATTCAGTGACTGCAAAATGTTTTAGTTTAAAGGTTTTAGATTTGTAGGTAAAAACCCTTTAGTATTTTTTTATGCAGTAACTCTTTAATCAACTATTTTCCATCTGTGAAGAAAGTGAAAGTTGTTTTACTGCCTCTGAATGTCTTCAGGAATGTGCTGAGTATTTCTTGTATTGGATTTTACACCAATAAAAACTTTTTCAGTCCAAAAACTGAATGAGCATCATGTCTAATAAAGGTAAGTCAGATATTTTTAAAAATGCTACAATTCTAATAATTTAGAATTAGATGTTAGATGTTTTTCTGTTTGTTTAAAAAAATGTGTTAAGTTAAGAGCAAGAAACTGCCAAAATGCAAAACTACATAATTTGTTAAGATGCCCTGAGTTTCTGTTCAAAGTCCAGGTTTGTGTGTACACCTTCATAAACTAGACAAAGATATCTGACTGCTGAATCTAGATGGTATTTTAGATTATGACGTTGTTCTACTTGAGTAATATCAGTTAAGACAGGTATGTTGCAAAGCAAGGTTTGAGACAAAAAAAATCTACACAGAGGTTACAGTGGAGGAAACACAAATCATATCAGTTTTAAATTGGACTGTAGGAATTTGTACTTGGACTTGTCTCATTCTCATTTAATGCGATTTTGGCTTCATCCAAGAGTTTGTAAAAACAATGCTTGTGTTGTCTTTTCTTTTCACATATACAGAGTTAAGAAAGAATAATTCCTTTTTATTTAGAAAACAGTCTAATTGGAGGTAGTCAAAGTTAAGGCTTGGCCTCTGAAATGAATTTGATGGTTTTCAGTCTCTATGTTTTGGTCTCAATTTTATTTGGACTTCATCGTAACTTGTCCTCAACCTCCTTGGTTTTGACTCCATCTTGATTATTCATGGTCTTGACAAAGGCAACCTTGACTACAACTAGGCTAAAATAGGCTAAACAACTGGCTAAAATATTGATTCAAGATTTGCTCAGGTAATTTTGACAGACACTATGATGTTTGAACAATACAATAATAATTGAAGGCTAGTTTACAGTCTAGATGATAATAAATGTTTATTAATAAGTGATAAAATTCTGTGACTGTTCCAGTGACAATACAGCATATGAACCTATAACACTAGAGACCATAGAGTTAGTTTGTGAGAATACAACAACCAAATGTATCATCCATTGAATCTAGATGGAATTCAGATTTAGCCGATGTTCAGGTTGTATAGAATTTACCTTTCAAGCAGGTATCGTGCCAAGCAGCATTATAGATGCTAATCTGTTATGGATCCTTCACAGGTGTCTTGTTGTCTGGAGTCTAGTTGGCCATATGCTGTGTGTGGGAGGTCAAATATTTGTGAATCATGTCAGTGCTCTGATAAATCCTGTGATTGCATTGGTGATGTACAGGAACTTTCCTTGCTACTTGTGAATCTACTCACTAGTCTCTGTGAAATTAAAGCTGGTGAATTTTATTGAAAATACAGTTCAAGACAAGCACACAAAGTAGTATGTAATGAAAATCAGCTGAAAGTTTTCAAGACATCTAGTCATAACCTCTAGTGTAGGACAAGTCCAAGATTCCCCTAACGAGAGTGACTTACCTTTATCTCATTTATATAGCTGAGCAATTGAGGACTTATTGCCTTGCTCAGGGGCCCAGGAGTGACAGATTGGAGGACCTGAGATTCAAAATCACTATTATTATTCTAACACCTTAAACACTGAGCTGCAACTTCCTACCACCATGTATTTAGGGGGTTCATTCAAGGTTGAATTCATATGTAAGCAGGACTGAGATCAAGACCAAAACTATTTATATAGATAATGAGTTAAATAAAACACAAGTCTGTCTGGTTATAGACATGAATGGTTTCTATAGGCAGGATTTATTTGCACATGCACACAAACAATCAGACTGAGAGACAATTCAGTGTTCAGTCCAACTACTGGAAATATTTTGTAATGTGAGAGAACACCAGAATTATTAGTGTTGTATCCAAAACCAGGACTACTGTAGCTGAGATAGAGTCAAACATGTGGGAATCAAGATCAAGTCCAAATTAGAAGAGACCAAAATATAGGGACCAAAAGCCATCAAATTCTTTTTGAAGGTTTTACTTTAATTGGATGGTTTTATTCATATCTGGCACCAATGATATGTTGTTTCTTAAAGGAATAGAGAACACAACACATTGTTTTTACAAACTGAAATGAGACCACATGTAGTCAGATAAATGACTATGACTGAAGAACGAAATGTCAATGAATCAGAGATAAGTTTAATTTAATATAGAAAACAACTTCAAATCCCAAACTTATTCTATAAGACGTTTTTGGTGTTTGGTGAAAATTAATGAAGGCTGAGGTCTTGTTTGTATTTATTAGTTCCTATATTTCTTTGATTTATTTACAGAAGGTCATTTTTGTCAAAAAGCCACATCCTTGTAAATTACCTTATGTGGACTTGTTTTGAGGATTTAAAAGAAGACTAACCTCAAAAGCACCAACAACTTTAGGCTCCTCTTTACCTTAACTCTCAGAGACAGTTGATTTTAATCAGCAACAGAATTATGTGCAAGGTCAACAAAAGATAAGAAAAGTCAAAAGTAGGCCAGACCTAGTGATTCAGCTGTTCTTACATCCATCATCCTCTGTCTAAGAAAAATGTTTGATTAATATATGTGAAAAATAACCTGAGAAAATAAATGTTTGATTTCTTAAATTTGTTTTACAGGAAAAAGATCAGAATGTTTCCTGGGATTTGTTGCCACTCTGTTCATTTATATGCAGGTGGTGAACTCACAAGGACTTCTTGAATTTTCAGACATGGTTTTGGAGGTAAAGTTAAAAAAAAAAAAAAAAAAAAAAAAAAAACCAACTTATTTAAATTAATTAATTACATTTATTAATTTAAATAAACTACTCATTTCAAGTAATTAATTAAATTTATTAATCTTCTGAAATATAAGTTAAAAAAAATCCAGGCACCATCAAGTTTAAAAAATCTGTAATTTGACAACAGTGTTTATTATTCTTATTTTTTTTAAGAGATTTTTTTTAACCAGAAAATACATTTTTTACACTCTGAAATTACTACTGATTCTAAGTAAATAATGATGTGTTAAGGATAAAGTGTGGACTCAGAGTTGACTAAGATTTACTAGTACAAAAAGTAATTTCATAAATAATAATTGAATAAATTTACAATTATTAAGCTTATTTGCCTAATTATTGGCTTTTTCCCCCCTTAAAATTCAGTTTAGTGACACAGATGGATACATAAGGGATAAACGAGACGGTAAAAAAAAGTTCATCAGTATGTTATAGCATGTTTAAAATTTGATTTTAATATATATTTGTGCTATATTATAAGTAACCAAAATCACATTGTTATTTCCAGTGAACACGGATGTACTAGAATACGTTATAATCATAGAGGTGAATGTGTCACAAGCCATTTATTTGGAACAAATCAAATCATTACTGAAGTCCATCAGCTCTATTGAAATAGACAATACCACAGACATTGATAGTGTGAATGTTACGACAGGTAAGCTCTGTTTGAAAATAACAAACAAGACACTCATTTGTATGTTTCAATTTAAGTTCTTAATAATAAATGTATCTGAATCTAAACTATTTGTTTGACACGATGGGAACTGGCTTATATGTGATAGGGTTCACAATGTATTTTGTTTGATTTTCCTGTCATAGAAAAAAAAAAGACAAAAAAAAAATGCACATTGTACTAGAATTCTTTAGTTGATGTCATAATGTGATGTACATGTTAATGGTTGAATTAGTGCCACTGAGACACAAAAACTCTTCAGGAATTCTTGATTAAATCTCTCAGGTGTACTTTTGTCTGCAACAGTCTTTACTTTTTGTACAAACCTGAAAAACCAGTAAACATATTGGGTGAAAATAAAAAGAAGATTATTTTGAGATTCCTTTTTAAAACAGGCCCTAAGCCAAACTGAAATATGGTAATCTGGTAACTATAACATGTTTTCAGCAACAGGCTGGAAGTGAAACTGTGAAACATCTAATAACACAATATAAAGTCTCTATAGATACTCTAAAAAAATAAGTCTTTTTTCAACAATCAAACAATGTGTCAGACCATGAATATCGCACCATCTGTTTTGATTCCACAGTGTGCAGTTTGAATGGTTCTGAATATCAGTGCAGGTGTGACGATCAGTATTTCTGGACATGTGAAGAGTGTACACTATATGGGTCTTGTAATAATGTCACCACTTCCTCCTGTAACTGCATCAATGCTCTTCCAAATGATGGACACTTCTGCCAACCATTCAATGAGCTGAGTATGTTTGACATTTACCATGATTATTTAATATGTTCACTTATTAATTTCTTAGTAGAGTGGTTTTGTTGGAGATATCTGGATATTTAGATGTTTAAGGTATTTAACTTTACCCAGATTTCAATAAAAAACAAACAAATATTTATTAGTGTTTTAATGATAGTAATGCTTTACTTCATAGATAACTCATGTCCAGTGGGCACACCCCGAGGTAAACCTACTCAAATAACTAAAATCTGCAAATTCTAACCAGTGTTTATTATTATTATTATTATTATTATTATTATTATTATTATTGTTGTTGTTGTTGTTGTTCTTGATGTTACATATTTCTTTGTATAATGATATAGTATATTTACTATTTTCTTTTTCCTCAGATGATTATCTGATTGAGTTTGAGATTGACACAGGAGAAACATTCCTGAATGATCTAAGGATCATTTTGGAGACACACAGTTTACCCTTAATAAATAGTGACATCAATATAAATGACGTTAACATAACTACAGGTAACTGGCCTTTCAGTTTTTTCTAAATCTCACAGTCAAAATAAATTCATGTAGAAAAATTTTAACCTTATTTTCACAGATTTGTTACAAATATTTAGTGGCATTATTTGAATACAATGAGGTCTTGACATATATTTAGATTCTGTCATGTAGAGCACTGGGAGGGAAGCAGGCTGAGGACACAGATGCATGTGGGCTATTACGTTAATAGTCAGAAATCAGAAAGACTAATCCAAAAAGGCAATGCAAAGGCAGGTAAAACAGGTTATCTAAGGTCAAATCTGACAATAACATAATCACTTGCTGGACTAACAAAATCAATTCAGAGCAAATTCACAGGCAGATCAGTACCAGACAACAGGTCTAGAAACTGTGTTGAAAACAAAGAACAGAAGCACTCTGAGCTACTGCCCCCTGTCTCACATCTCACAAACAATGTAAAAGCCAATAAAAAAAAGAACAAAGTGGAACAGAAACAGAGCAGAAGGGATTGTAAGAGCGTTATGGTGCTGCAGTCTCTTTTATTGCTTTTTATGCATTATTTCAAAACCAAAAAAACTTTCCAATGCTCATGTAAGCTTATGCCATATAGTTAGATTTCTTGTTTCTTCTTAATTAATCTACATACATTATTTAAGAAAACATAGAAAAAGAAATATTTCTAAATGCTCATAAAAAACATAATAATACTAAGAAAACCACACCTTATAATGTTTTATTCTGTTCCACAGTGTGCAGTTTGGCTGGTACTGAATATCAGTGCAGGTGTGAGGATCAGTATTTCTGGCCATGTGAAAAATGTACACTATATGGATCTTGTAATAACGTAACCAATTCGTCGTGTGGCTGCATCAACGCTTTACCAAATGATGGACACTTCTGCCAACCAATCAATGAGCTGATGAGTATGTATAACATGTAACATGAATACTAAGCTTTTGGATGCTCTTTAAATAGTTCATTAACATATAATGGTTACTTTTAAGTGATAATTGTGTGTGAAATATAATGACTGGGAGACAGGCCAATTTGCATGTCAACTCTCGTTTTTAATAGCAAATAACCGGGAAAAGATAATCCAAATGTTAGGCAAAATGAAGGTTATAAACCCAGGCACAGGTAACAATCCAGGTCCAGGAAACAAACAAATCCAATAGGGCAACGAAAAACCATGAAATGGTAAACAGAAACAAGTGGTTATTAACAAAATGGCAAGCAGAAACAAACCACTCTTTAACGCAGCAGGCTGACAATATTTCGCAAGGATAATAGCTTAGACGCCGAGTATGAATACCCGAATGTGTTCGGGAAAGGTCAATACTCGGGCGAGGGCTCCCTCCCTTAGTCGACCATTAGGTTGAGGGTCTGATCTACAGTATCAGGGTGGGCAAGGAGTGAAACTTTAAGTGTTTACCCATGATCTTATTTCTGGGCCGTACCCCTCCCAGTCACACAGGTGCTCCAACTGTCCCCTTCTTCTACAAGAGTCTGATCCATTACTACCAGAACCGCCGTGAAACCCTGGGAACTAGGGAGGTCAGTGACTTAATCTATCGAGAGGTGGGACCATGGTATATCAGGTACTGGCAGGGGTTCTATGAAGCCTGAAGGCTGCTGACAAGGTGTATGGATCTGGGTACAGACATGGCAAGAGTCAACATGGAGGGCCACGAGAAGGCATTTCTGAGCATGTTTAAGGTTCTCTGATTGGTGGGGTGTCCTGAGCTACAGTAGTTGCGGTATGTACCAACTTTATGGTGCATTGACGGAGTGCAGTTGGGGCGTAAGGAATTAGAAGCTTGCTGGCCCCCTTTATCTCCACTGGTGTAGTGTCTCTTTTATGGACAGGATTTCCCAGTTGCTAACGTCGTAGTTAGTTTCTGCTGGGGTTAACTTGCAGGTGAAACAGCACAGTGGTGAAGCTTCCCTGGGTCTCTGTTTAACCCTCTGAGGTCTAAGGGTATTTTTAGGGCCTGGAGAAGTTGTGTCATACCCTGACATTTGTGCTTTTTTCATTTGCTTATAAAGATATAAATGGCTAAAGTCTAATATCACTGTAATCAGCACAAACTGGACTACAATATGTGAGCAGCATGTATGTACATGATTGTGTTTTTGAGAAAACAATGTTTATGTGTGATTAGTGAAAAATGAAACATTTTAAATCACTTGAATAAGGCCATAAAACACATACAGAACACTGGTTCACAGGACTTTTGAGAACTGGATCTTGTAGCCTTGTAGAGTTTTTGCTTCAAAATTATGTGAAAATCATCTTGTTTACTCGCTCACAGAAAACTGTAAATTTTCTAAGACACTTTTTGTTTGTAAAGGGCATATGCGCGTCAACTATCATGAATATTAATGTGATTCACACCTGAGAAGACAAAGGCCAGCATAATGAGCTGCATAATGAGCCTTTCAGGCAGGTATGTGACTGAGAGAGGAGTTACAAGAAAGAATGTGAGGACAAAATAAATGTGTATATTTTTTGTTTGTAGAGTATGTAGAATATTTAACTATAACACAAAACAACTTTAGAAGTTGGTAATAACACAGAAGACACAATTAGGGCAAAACTGTGCAACAAAAAAAGTGTCAACAGGAAGAGTGCAAGATAAAAAAGGGTGTAAGGTTTGTAGAAGCCCACTAACCTACTCTGTCACATAGTACCCAGAATTGAACAGTTATACATCTTTGTGCCACTCTAGGAAACAGTTCCTTTTCAGCTGAACACATAAGTGAACATCACATGCCTGGCATTTCCAAGGAGTGTCCAGCCTCTTACCATGCTTTGCTTTGCAGAGCACACAGGTCCGGATTTCATGTACTGAGTCATTCCTGTGTCTCGGGGCCTGTACATGATTAACTGAATCGCCTCAGTTCATTTGCATATGAACAGCGCACTCAGACGGAGGCGGGAACACATTAGCTATAATTAGGCGAAACAGGAGAAACCGGACCACATCTTACTTTCTTACGAATTACATAAAAATAGATTATTATTAATAGATTGTATTATAAATAGATTGTTTTTGACTTGAATTTGTTTATTTATCTTGTATTTGAGGCAAGTATTCGCTGAGATTCAGGTTGTTTTATTTTCGTCTCTGTGAAGCGTGGTGACCGAGAGAGAGATGGCGGAGAACGCACTCTGTTTATTTTCTTTATTCTACAAAAGCACAGTATTTTGTTGTTATTATGTGTGTATACAAATAAAAGTAGACCCTTTACAGATTCGATTGATGTATTACTCTTATCTGTACGATCGAAACTGAAAGTAATTTAAGTTCTTTTCGGCCTTAACAGGAGATTATGCAACAAAACGCAAATAAGCGTTCATCGAATCCAGAGAGTTAATAGGTAAACACTGTGGCGATCCCGCAACACCAAGCATCTGCTTCCAAAATAAATAGGCTGAAGTGGTTGGGCTGGCAGAGGATGGGGCCGTAGTGAATATTTTTTGAGTATTTCAGAGGCTCATTAAGCAGCCTTGGACCACTAAAGTTTTTTGGGTTTCCCTTTTAATAGCGAAGTGACGGTGTGAAGAATGTAGCTTAGAGGTTGTGCATAAACACCTGGTTGTGTACCGGAACTGTACCGGGAAGGTAAATACATTGGTGAGGGCTCCCTCCCATGGGTAGGTGGATGCTTTGCAGGTGTAATTGTAACAGTAATCCACCACCACATGACATGCTCAATATAAAAAGGAATGTAAGGGAAATAGCACATATTCTTTAGATATTTGTCTCTGAATGCATTAAACTACTGTAGATGATTCCAAATTTGATATTTATCCATTTATTCTTAAAATTGTGCCATGTCTTTTCTTTACAGATAACGCTGCATGCCCCACTGAGCCACTCCTAGGTAAAACCACGGCAATAATTTCTACATGATGTACAGAGTCTCACCAATGTTCATGTATTTTTTAATTTCTCTTAAGATTATATATTTAAATGTATTTTCTTTCATGGTTCTCCAAGCTGATTATCTGATTGAGGTTGAGATTGCTGCAGCAGACGTAAATATTCAGTACCTACTGAGGAACCTTTTGGAGAGAAGCAATTTACCCTTAATAAACAGTGACATGAATATCACTGACATTAACATCACTACAGGTATCCAACTTTAAATTTTATATTAAATCTTATACACAAAATCTGTCAGAGATCGTGTTATTATATGAATCATCATTATGTGTGTCACTGTGTCATTATCTTAAAATATTTGATTGAAATTTTAATGCAGTGATGTAAGCTCATGCCAGATAGTTAAATTTCTTGTTTCTTCTTAATTAATCTATATGCATTATTTAAGAAAACATAGAAAAATAAATATTTCTAAATGCTCATAAAAAACATCATAATTGCAATAAAGCCACACCTTATAATGTTTTATTCTGTTCCACAGTGTGCAGTTTGACTGGTACTGAATATCAGTGCAGGTGTGAGGATCAGTATTTCTGGCCGTGTGAAAAATGTACACTATATGGATCTTGTAATAACGTAACCAATTCGTCGTGTGGCTGCATCAACGCTTTACCAAATAATGGACACTTCTGCCAACCAATCAATGAGCTGATGAGTATGTATAATATGTAAGATGAATTACAAGCTGAGAGCAGGCTCAAGGATGTCCTTAGCGCTTATCCATGATCTCACTTCCAGGCTGTACCCCTCCCAGTCACCCAGGTGCTCCAACGAGGTATGCTGGGGACCCGTCCTCTTCCCAGGGCAGAGGAACAGAGGCGTTGTTACTGGAATTAGCAGGTTTTAGGACGGAAGCATAGAATGATGGGCATATGCTGTAATTGGCTGGCAGTTGTAGTCTGTATGTTATCGGGTTTATTTGTTGGAAAACTTTGAAGGGTCCGATGTACCTGGGGCTCAGGTTTTGGCATGGGAATTTAAGGCGTAGGTTCTTAGTCGATAGCCATACCATTTGTCCTGGGAGGTAGGGGACATGGGGTTGCCTACTGTGGTTTGCTTGGATGGATTGTCTGCGCATCAATCATTGTAAACCTACATGCTCAGTGCTCAGTCTCCCAGGATTCTCTGCTCTGTTGATACCAATGGTCTACTGTGCAAACATTCAAGGGCTCCTCTGACAAGGAGAACAGGGGTGGTTGGTAACCAAGAACTCACTATAACAGTGTAAGACCAGATGGCCCCTGTAACAGACAGTTTTGTGCGTACACGGCCCACGAAATACATTGGCTCCAATGCTGTCGTTCATTACTGCAATAGATTTTCAGGTACCGGCCCAGCTCCTGAATATGGCGCTACACCTGGCAATTGGCTTAGGGGTGATTAGCTGCATGTAAAGGCTCACATTTATGGCCAGCTTTTTACCGAACACCTCCCAGACCCTGGTTGTGAACTGCATCCCCCGGTCAGAAACAATATCTTCTTGGATGCCGAAGCAGCTGGATATGTGATTGAATAGAACCTTGGCTGTTTCCATTAGTGTAGGTAGCCCTCTTAGGATGATAAGTCTGCAGGCCTTCGAAAACCAAACCATTACTACCAGAACCGCCGTGAAACCCTGGGAACTAGGGAGGTCAGTGACTTAATCTATCAAGAGGTGGGACCATGGTCTTTCAGGAACTGGCAGGGGTTCTAGGATGACTGAAGGCTGCTGACAAGGTGTATGGATCTGGGCACAGATGTGGCAAGATTCGACATATGATATGACATCCCTGGCCATGGAGGGCCATGAGAAGGCACTTCTGAGCATGTTTAAGGTGCTCTGAATGGCAGGGTGTTCTGAGCTAAGTGCAGTACAGTATGTAGCCACTTTATGGTGCATTGACGGAGTGCAGTTGGGATGTAAGGATTGGGAAGTTTGCTGGCCCCCTTTGTCTCCAATGATCTAGTGTCTGTTTTATGGACAGGATTTCCCAGTTGCCAACGTCGTAGTTAGTTTCTGCATGGGTTACCTTGCAGGAGAAAAGGCACAGTGGTGAAGCATCCCTGGGTCTCTGTTTAATTGGTAAACACTGTGGCGATCCCGCAACAAAAAGCATCTGCTTCCACAATAAATAGGCTGAAGTGGTTGGGCTGGCAGAGGATGGGGGCCGTAGTGAATATTTTTTGAGTATTTCAGAGGCTCGTTAAGCAGCCTTGGACCACTAAAGTTTTTTGGGTTTCCCTTTTAATAGCGAAGTGACAGTGTGAAGAATGTAGCTTAGAGGTTGGGTATAAACACTTTGTTGTGTACCGGAACTGTACCGGGAAGGTAAATACATTGGTGAGGGCTCCCTCCCATGGGTAGGTGGATGCTTTGCAGGTGTAATTGTAACAGTAATCCACCACCACATGACATGCTCAATATAAAAAGTAATGTAAGAGAAATAGCACATATTCTTTAGATATTTGTCTCTGAATGCACTAAACTAGTTGATTCCAAATTTGATATTTATCCATTTATTTTTAAAATTGTGCCATGTCTTTTCTTTACAGATACCACTGCATGCCCCACTGAGCCACTCCCAGGTAAAACTATGCCAATAACGTCTACATGATGTACAGAGTCTCACCAATGTTCATGTAATTTTTAATTTCTCTTAAGATTATATATTTAAATGTATTTTCTTTCATGGTTCTCCAAGCTGATTATCTGATTGAGGTTGAGATTGCTGCAGCAGACGTAAATATTCAGTATCTACTGAGGAACCTTTTGGAGAGAAGCAATTTACCCTTAATAAACAGTGACATGAATATCACTGACATTAATATCACTACAGGTATCCAACTTTAAATTCTATGTTAAATCTTATACACAAAATCTGTCATAGATCGTGTTATTATATGAATCATCATTATGTGTGTCACTGTGTCATTATCCTAAAATATTTGCTTGAAATGTTAATGCAGTGATGTAAGCTCATGCCATATAGTAGTTACAGTAGTTAGATTTCTTGTTTCTTCTTAATGAATCTACATGCATTATTTAAGAAAACATAGAAAAAGAAATATTTCTAAATGCTCATAAAAAACATCATAATCATAAGAAAACCACACCTTATAATGTTTTATTCTGTTCCACAGTGTGCAGTTTGGCTGGTACTGAATATCAGTGCAGGTGTGAGGATCAGTATTTCTGGCCGTGTGAAAAATGCACACTATATGGATCTTGTAATAACGTAACCAATTCGTCGTGTGGATGCATCAACGCTTTACCAAATGATGGACACTTCTGCCAACCAATCAATGAGCTAATGAGTATGCATAACATGTAACATGAATAATAGTCTTTTAAGGATGTTTTTAAATAGTTCATTAACATATGTATAATGGTTACTTTTAAGCGATAGTTGAGTGTGAACTATAATGATTGTGGGACAGGATCAATTTGCATTACAACTCGTTTAATAGCAAATAACCAGGAAAAAAAAATCCAAATGTTAGGCAAAATGAAGGTAAGAAACCCAGGCACAGGTAAAAATTCAGATCCAGGAAACAAGCAAATCCAAAAGGGCAATGAAAAAACATGAAATGGTAAACAGAAACAAGTGGTTACTAACAGAATTTCAAGCAGAAACACATGGCTCTTTAATGCAGCAGGCTGACAAAATTTTGCAAGGATTATAGCTTAGAAGCAGAGTATAAATTCTCGGGTTTGTGAACCGGAACTGTTCCGGACAGGTCAATACTCGGGTGAGTGTTCCCTCCCTAATTCGACCATTAGGTCGAGGGCCTGATCTATCAGGGTGGGCAAGGAGTGAAACTCTAAAGTGAGATGTCCTTAGCGATTACCCATGATCTCACTTCCGGGCCGTACCCCTCCCAGTCACCCAGGTGCTCCCACTGGCCACTCTTGCTACAAGAGTCCAGTATCATGTGGACGAGGTATGCTGGTTTCCTGTCCTCTTCCCAGGGCAGAGGAGGAGAGATGTTGTTACTGGAGTTAGCAGGTTCTAGGACGGAAGCATAGAATGATGGGCATATGCTGTAATTGGCTGATGTACCTGGGGCTCAGGTTTTGGCATGGGAGTTTAAGGCGTAGGTTCTTAGTCGATAGCCATACCATTTGTCCTGGGAGGTAGGGGACATGGGGTAGCCTACTGCGGTTTGCTTGGATGGATTGTCTGCGCATCAATCATTGTAAACCTACATGCTCAGTGCTCAGTCTCCCAGGTTTCTCTGCTCTGTTGATACCAATGGTCTACTGTGCAAACATTCAAAGGCTCCTCTGACAAGGAGAACAGGGGTGGCTGGTAACCAAGAACACACTTTAACAGTGTAAGACCAGATGGCCCCTGTAACAGAGAGTTTTGTGCGTACACGGCCCACGAAATAAATTGGCTCCAATGCTGTTGTTCATTACTGCAATAGATTTTCAGGTAGCGGCCCAGCTCCTGAATATGGCGCTACACCTGGCAATTGGCTTAGGGGTGATAGCTGGATGTAAAGGCTCACATTTATGGCCAGCTTCTCACTGAACACCTCCCAGACCCTGGAGGTGAACTGCATCCCCCGGTCAGAAACAATATCCTCTTGAATGCTGAAGCAGCTGGATATGTGTTTGAATAGAACTGTGGCTGTTTCCATTGCCGTAGGTAGCCTTCTTAGGAAGATGAGTCTGCAGGCCTTCAAAAACCAAACCATTACTACCAGAACCGCAGTGAAACCCTGGGAACTAGGGAGGTCAGTGACAATCTATCGAGAGGTGAGACCATGGTCTTTCAGGTACTGGCAGGGGTTCTATGTGGACTGCTGGCTGCTGACAAGGTGTATAGATCTGGGCACAGATGTGGCAAGAGTCGACATATGATCTGACATCCCTGGCCATGGAGGACCACGAGAAGGCATTTCTGAGCATGTTTAAGGTGCTCTGAATGGCAGGGTGTCCTGAGCTAAGTGCAGTATGTACCCACTTTATGGTGCATTGATGGAGTGCAGTTGGGACACAAGGACTTAGAAGCTTGCTGCCCCCCTTCATCTCCAATGATCTAGTGTCTGTTTTATGGACAGGATTACCCAGTTGCCAACGTCATATTTAGTTTCTGGTGGGGTTAACTTGCAGGAGAAAAGGCACAGTGGTGAAGCTTCCCTGGGTCTCTGTTTAATTGTTAAAGCACTGTGCCGATCCCGCAAGACAAAGCATCTGCCTCCACAATAAATAGGCTGAAGTGGTTGGGCTGGCAGAGGATGGGGGCTGTGGTGAATATTTTTTGAGTATTTCAATGGCTCGTTAAGCAGCCTCAGACCACTGAAGATTTTTGGGTTTCCCATTTAATCGCGATGTGAAGGTGTGAAGGACGTAGCTTAGACATGGAGTATAAACACCTGGTTGTGAACCGGAACTGTACCGGGAAGGTAAATACATTGGTGAGGGCTTCCTCCCATGGGTAGGTGGATGCTTTGCAGGTGTAATTGTAACAGTAAACCACCACTACATGACATGCTCAATATAAAAAGGACAACAAACTCACTAAAGGTAAAATGCACAATAGTGAGGAATGTAAGAGAAATAGCACATATTCTTTAGATATTTGAATCTGAGTGCATTAAACTAGTTGATTCCAAATTTGATATTTATCCATTTATTTTTAAAATTGTGTCGTCTTTTCTTTACAGATAACGCTGCATGCCCCACTGAGCCACTCCCAGGTAAAACTATGCCAATAACTTCTACATGATGTACAGAGTCTCACCAATGTTCATGTAATTTTTAATTTTTCTTAAAATTATATATTTAAATGTATTTTCTTTCATGGTTCTCCAAGCTGATTATCTGATTGAGGTTGAGATTGCTGCAGCAGACGTAAATATTCAGTATCTACTGAGGAACCTTTTGGAGAGAAGCAATTTACCCTTAATAAACAGTGACATCAATATCACTGACATTAACATCACTACAGGTATCCGACTTTAAATTTTATATTAAGTCTTAAGCACAAAATCTGTCAGAGATTGTGATATTATATGAATCATCATTATGTGTCACTGTGTCATTATCCTAAAATATTTGCTTGTATTGTTAATGCAGTGATGTAAGCTCATGCCAGATAGTTAGATTTCTTGTTTCTTCTTAATTAATCTATACACATTATTTAAGAAAACATAGAAAAATAAATATTTCTAGATGCTCATAAAAAATATAATAATCGCAATAAAGCCACACATTATAATGTTTTATTCTGTTCCACAGTGTGCAGTTTGACTGGTACAGAATATCAGTGCAGGTGTGAGGATCAGTATTTCTGGCCGTGTGAAAAATGTACACAATATGGATCTTGTAATAACGTAACCAATTCGTCATGTGGCTGCATCAACGCTTTACCAAATGATGGACACTTCTGCCAACCAATCAATGAGCTGATGAGTATGTATAATATGTAACATGAATTATTAACTGAGAGCAGGGACAAGGATATCCTTAGAGGTTTCCTATGAACTCACTTCTGGGCCGTACCCCTCCCAGTCACCCAGGTGCTCCCACTGGCCACTCTTGCTACAAGAGTCCAGTATCATGTGGACGAGGTATGCTGGTTTCCTGTCCTCTTCCCAGGGCAGAGGAGGAGAGATGTTGTTACTGGAGTTAGCAGGTTCTAGGACGGAAGCATAGAATGATGGGCATATGCTGTAATTGGCTGATGTACCTGGGGCTCAGGTTTTGGCATGGGAGTTTAAGGCGTAGGTTCTTAGTCGATAGCCATACCATTTGTCCTGGGAGGTAGGGGACATGGGGTTGCCTACTGCGGTTTGCTTGGATGGATTGTCTGCGCATCAATCATTGTAAACCTACATGCTCAGTGCTCAGTCTCCCAGGTTTCTCTGCTCTGTTGATACCAATGGTCTACTGTGCAAACATTCAAAGGCTCCTCTGACAAGGAGAACAGGGGTGGTTGGTAACCAAGAACACACTATAACAGTGTAAGACCAGATGGCCCCTGTAACAGACAGTTTTGTGCGTACACGGCCCATGAAATAAATTGGCTCCAATGCTGTTGTTCATTACTGCAATAGATTTTCAGGTAGCGGCCCAGCTCCTGAATATGGCGCTACACCTGGCAATTGGCTTAGGGGTGATAGCTGGATGTAAAGGCTCACATTTATGGCCAGCTTCTTACTGAACCCTGCAGGTGAACTGGAGGTGAACTGCATCCCCCGGTCAGAAACAATATCCTCTTGAATGCTGAAGCAGCTGGATATGTGTTTGAATAGAACTGTGGCTGTTTCCATTGCCGTAGGTAGCCTTCTTAGGAAGATGAGTCTGCAGGCCTTCAAAAACCAAACCATTACTACCAGAACCGCAGTGAAACCCTGGGAACTAGGGAGGTCAGTGACAATCTATCGAGAGGTGGGACCATGGTCTTTCAGGTACTGGCAGGGGTTCTATGAGGCCTGCTGGCTGCTGACAAGGTGTATAGATCTGGGCACAGATGTGGCAAGAGTCGACATATGATCTGACATCCCTGTCCATGGAGGACCACGAGAAGGCATTTCTGAGCATGTTTAAGGTGCTCTGAATGGCAGGGTGTCCTGAGCTAAGTGCAGTATGTACCCACTTCATGGTGCATTGATGGAGTGCAGTTGGGACATAAGGACTTAGAAGCTTGCTGCCCCCCTTCATCTCCAATGATCTAGTGTCTGTTTTATGGACAGGATTACCCAGTTGCCAACGTCATATTTAGTTTCTGGTGGGGTTAACTTGCAGGAGAAAAGGCACAGTGGTGAAGCTTCCCTGGGTCTCTGTTTAATTGTTAAAGCACTGTGCCGATCCCGCAAGACAAAGCATCTGCCTCCACAATAAATAGGCTGAAGTGGTTGGGCTGGCAGAGGATGGGGGCTGTGGTGAATATTTTTTGAGTATTTCAATGGCTCGTTAAGCAGCCTCAGACCACTGAAGATTTTTGGGTTTCCCATTTAATCGCGATGTGAAGGTGTGAAGGACGTAGCTTAGACATGGAGTATAAACACCTGGTTGTGAACCGGAACTGTACCGGGAAGGTAAATACTTTGGTGAGGGCATCCTCCCATGGGTAGGTGGATGCTTTGCAGGTGTAATTATAACAGTAAACCACCACCACATGACATGCTCAATATAAAAAGGACAACAAACTCACTAAAGGTAAAATGCACAATAGTGAGGAATGTAAGAGAAATAGCACATATTCTTTAGATATTTGAATCTGAGTGCATTAAACTAGTTGATTCCAAATTTGATATTTATCCATTTATTTTTAAAATTGTGCCGTCTTTTCTTTACAGATACCACTGCATGCCCCACTAAGCCACTCCCAGGTAAAACTATGCCAATAACTTCTACATGACGTACAGAGCCTCACCAATGTTCATGTAATTTTTATTTCTCGTAAAATCATATATTTAAATGTATTTTCTTTCATGGTTCTCCAAGCTGATTATCTGATTGAAGTTGAGATTGCTGCAGCAGACGTAAATATTCAGTACCTACTGAGGAACCTTTTGGAGAGAAGCAATTTACCCTTAATAAACAGTGACATGAATATCACTGACATTAACATCACTACAGGTATCCAACTTTAAATTTTATATTAAATCTTATACACAAAATCTGTCAGAGATTGTGATATTATATGAATCATCATTATGTGTATCACTGTGTCATTATCTTAAAATATTCGCTTACAGTGTTAATGGAGTTATGTAAGCTCATGTCAGATAGTTAGATTATTTGTTTCTCCTTAATTAATCTATAAGCTTTATTAATGAAATCATATAATTTTTTTTCTAAATGCTCATAAAAAACATCATTATCGCAATGAAGCCACACCTTATAATGTTTTATTCTGTTCCACAGTGTGCAGTTTGACTGGTACTGAATATCAGTGCAGGTGTGAGGATCAGTATTTCTGGCCGTGTGAAAAATGCACACTATATGGATCTTGTAATAACGTAATCAATTCGTCGTGTATCTGCATCAACGCTTTACCAAAAGATGGACACTTCTGCCAACCAATCAATGAGCTGATGAGTATGTATAACATGTAACATGAATTATAAACATGTCTCTGTGATGCTCTTTAAATATTTCATTAACATATAATGGTTACTTTTAAAAACAATTGTGTGATAATCCTCCACTGCATGACATGCTCAATATAAAAAAAAATACAACATACTCACTTAAGCTAAAATGCACAACAGTGAGGAATGTAAGAAAAATAGCACATCTCTAAATAATTGACTCTAAATGCATTAACATAGTTGATGCCAAAGTTGAAATTCGTCCATTTATTTTTAAAATTGTGCCATGTCTTTTCTTTACAGATACCACTGCATGCCCCACTGAGCCACTTCTAGGTAAAACTATGCCAATAACTTCTACATGATGTACAGAGTCTCACCAATGTTCATGTAATTTTTATTTCTCGTAAAATCATATATTTAAATGTATTTTCTTTCATGGTTCTCCAAGCTGATTATCTGATTGAGGTTGAGATTGCTGCAGCAGATGTAAATATTCAGTACCTACTGAGGAACCTTTTGGAGAGAAGCAATTTACCCTTAATAAACAGTGACATGAATATCACTGACATTAACATCACTACAGGTATCCAACTTTAAATTTTATATTAAATCTTATACACAAAATCTGTCAGTGATCATTAAAGACTTATGTTTTAATATGAATCATCATTATGTGTGTCACTGTGTCATTATCTTAAAATATTCGCTTACAATGTTAATGGAGTTATGTAAGCTCATGTCAGATAGTTAGATTTCTTGTTTCTCCTTAATTAATCTATAAGCTTTATTAACGAAATCATAGAATTTTTTTTTCTAAATGCTCATAAAAAACATCATTATCGCAATAAAGCCACACCTTATAATGTTTTATTCTGTTCCACAGTGTGCAGTTTGACTGGTACTGAATATCAGTGCAGGTGTGAGGATCAGTATTTCTGGCCGTGTGAAAAATGTACACAATATGGATCTTGTAATAACGTAACCAATTTGTCATGTGGCTGCATCAACGCTTTACCAAAAGATGGACACTTCTGCCAACCAATCAATGAGCTGATGAGTATGTATAACATGTAACATGAATTATTAACTGAGAGCAGGGTCAAGGATATCTTTAGAGGTTTCCCATGAACTCACTTCCGGGCCGTACCCCTCCCAGTCACCCAGGTGCTCCAACTGGCCACTCTTGCTGCAAGAGTCCAGTATCATGTGGACGAGGTATGCTGGTTTCCTGTCCTCTTCCCAGGGCAGAGGAGGAGAGGCATTGTTACTGGAGTTAGCAGGTTCTAGGACGGAAGCATAGAATGATAGGCATATGCTCTAATTGGCTGGCAGTTGTAGTCTGTATGTTATCGGGTTTATTTGTTGGAAAACTTTGAAGGGTCCGATGTACCTGGGGCTCAGGTTTTGGCATGGGAGTTTAAGGCGTAGGTTCTTAGTCGATAGCCATACCATTTGTCCTGGGAGGTAGGGGACATGGGGGTGCCTACTGCTGTTTGCTTGGATGGATTGTCTGCACATCAATCATTGTAAACCTACATGCTCAGTGCTCAGTCTCCCAGGTTTCTCTGCTCTGTTGATAGCAATGGTCTACTGTGCAAACATTCAAGGGCTCCTCTGACAAGGAGAACAGGAGTGGTTGGTAACCAAGAACACACTATAACAGTGTAAGACCAGATGGCCCCCGTAACAGACAGTTTTGTGCGTACATGGCCCATGAAATAAATTGGCTCCAATGCTGTTGTTCATTACTGCAATAGATTTTCAGGTAGCGGCCCAGCTCCTGAATATGGCGCTACACCTGGCAATTGGCTTAGGGGTGATAGCTGGATGTAAAGGCTCACATTTATGGCCAGCTTCTTACTGAACCCTGGAGGTGAACTGGAGGTGAACTGCATACCCCAGTCAGAAACAATATCCTCTTGAATGCCGAAGCAGCTGGATATGTGTTTGAATAGAACTGTGGCTGTTTCCATTGCCGTAGGTAGCCTTCTTAGGACGATGAGTCTGCAGGCCTTCAAAAACCAAACCATTACTACCAGAACCGCAGTGAAACCCTGGGAACTAGGGAGGTCAGTGACAATCTATCGAGAGGTGGGACCATGGTCTTTCAGGTACTGGCAGGGGTTCTATGAGGCCTGCTGGCTGCTGACAAAGTGTATGGATCTGGGCACAGATGTGGCAAGAGTCGACATATGATCTGACATCCCTGTCCATGGAGGGCCACGAGAAGGCATTTCTGAGCATGTTTAAGGTGCTCTGAATGGCAGGGTATCCTGAGCTAAGTGCAGTATGTACCCACTTTATGGTGCATTGATGGAGTGCAGTTGGGACATAAGGACTTAGAAGCTTGCTGCCCCCCTTCGTCTCCAATGATCTAGTGTCTGTTTTATGGACAGGATTACCCAGTTGCCAACGTCATATTTAGTTTCTGGTGGGGTTAACTTGCAGGAGAAAAGGCACAGTGGTGAAACTTCCCTGGGTCTCTGTTTAATTGTTAAAGCACTGTGCCGATCCCGCAAGACAAAGCATCTGCTTCCACAATAAATAGGCTGAAGTGGTTGGGCTGGCAGAGGATGGGGGCTGTGGTGAATATTTTTTGAGTATTTCAACGGCTCGTTATGCAGCCTCAGACCACTGAAGTTTTTTGGGTTTCCCATTTAATCGCGATGCGAAGGTGTGAAGGACGTAGCTTAGACATGGAGTATAAACACCTGGTTGTGAACCGGAACTGTACCGGGAAGGTAAATACATTGGTGAGGGCTTCCTCCCATGGGTAGGTGGATGCTTTGCAGGTGTAATTGTAACAGTAAACCACCACCACATGACATGCTCAATATAAAAAAGGACAACAGACTCACTAAAGGTAAAATGCACAATAGTGAGGAATGTAAGAGAAATAGCACATATTCTTTAGATATTTGATTCTGAATGCATTAAACTAGTTGATTCCAAATTTGATATTTATCAATTTATTTTTAAAATTGTGCCATGTCTTTTCTTTACAGATAACGCTGCATGCCCCACTGAGCCACTCCCAGGTAAAACTATGCCAATAACTTCTACATGATGTACAGAGTCTCACCAATGTTCATGTCATTTTTATTTCTCGTAAAATCATATATTTAAATGGATTTTATTTCATGGTTCTCCAAGCTGATTATCTGATTGAGGTTGAGATTGCTGCAGCAGACGTAAATATTCAGTACCTACTGAGGAACCTTTTGGAGAGAAGCAATTTACCCTTAATAAACAGTGACATCAATATCACTGACATTAACATCACTACAGGTATCCAACTTTAAATTTTATATTAAATCTTATACAAAAAATCTGTCAGTGATCATTATAGACTTGTGTTTTAATATGAATCATCATTATGTGTGTCACTGTGTCATTATCTTAAAATATTCGCTTACAGTGTTAATGGAGTTATGTAAGCTCATGTCAGATAGCTAGATTATTTGTTTCTCCTTAATTAATCTATAAGCTTTATTAACGAAATCATATAATTTTTTTTTCTAAATGCTCATAAAAAACATCATTATTGCAATGAAGCCACACCTTATAATGTTTTATTCTGTTCCACAGTGTGCAGTTTGACTGGTACTGAATATCAGTGCAGGTGTGAGGATCAGTATTTCTGGCCGTGTGAAAAATGCACACTATATGGATCTTGTAATAACGTAACCAATTCGTCATGTGGCTGCATCAACGCTTTACCAAAAGATGGACACTTCTGCCAACCAATTAATGAGCTGATGAGTATGTATAACATGTAACATGAATTATAAACATGTCTCTGTGATGCTCTTTAAATAGTTCATTAACATATAATGGTTACTTTTAAAAAACAAATGTGTGATAACCCACCACTACATGACATGCTCAATATTAAAAAAAAACGACAACAGACTCACTTAAGGTAAAATGCACAATAGTGAGGAATGTAAGAGAAATATAACATATTATTTAGATATTTGACTCTGAATGCATAAAAGCGTTTGATTCCAAATTTGATATTTATCCATTTATTTTTAAAATTGTGACATGTCTTTTCTTTACAGATACCACTGCATGCCCCACTGAGCCACTCCCAGGTAAAACTATGCCAATAACTTCTACATGATGTACAGAGTCTCACCAATGTTCATGTAATTTTTAATTTCTCTTAAGATAATATATTTAAATGTATTTTCTTTCATGGTTCTCCAAGCTGATTATCTGATTGAGGTTGAGATTGCTGCAGCAGACGTAAATATTCAGTATCTACTGAGGAACCTTTTGGAGAGAAGCAATTTACCCTTAATAAACAGTGACATCAATATCACTGACATTAACATCACTACAGGTATCCGACTTTAAATTTTATATTAAGTCTTATGCACAAAATCTGTCAGAGATTGTGATATTATATGAATCATCATTATGTGTCACTGTGTCATTATCTTAAAATATTTGCTTGTATTGTTAATGCAGTGATGTAAGCTCATGCCAGATAGTTAGATTTCTTGTTTCTTCTTAATTAATCTATACACATTATTTAAGAAAACATAGAAAAATAAATATTTCTAAATGCTCATAAAAAATATAATAATCACAATAAAGCCACACCTTATAATGTTTTATTCTGTTCCACAGTGTGCAGTTTGACTGGTACTGAATATCAGTGCAGGTGTGAGGATCAGTATTTCTGGCCGTGTGAAAAATGCACACTATATGGATCTTGTAATAACGTAACCAATTCGTCATGTGGCTGCATCAACGCTTTACCAAATGATGGACACTTCTGCCAACCAATCAATGAGCTGATGAGTATGTATAATATGTAACATGAATTATTAACTGAGAGCAGGGTCAAGGATATCCTTAGAGGTTTCCTATGAACTCACTTCCGGGCCGTACCCCTCCCAGTCACCCAGGTGCTCCAACTGGCCACTCTTGCTCCAAGAGTCCAGTATCATGTGTACGAGGTATGCTGGTTTCCTGTCCTCTTCCCAGGGCAGAGGAGGAGAGATGTTGTTACTGGAGTTAGCAGGTTCTAGGACAGAAGCATAGAATGATGGGCATATGCTGTAATTGGCTGATGTACCTGGGGCTCAGGTTTTGGCATGGGAGTTTAAGGCGTAGGTTCTTAGTCGATAGCCATACCATTTGTCCTGGGAGGTAGGGGACATGGGGTTGCCTACTGCGGTTTGCTTGGATGGATTGTCTGCGCATCAATCATTGTAAACCTACATGCTCAGTGCTCAGTCTCCCAGGATTCTCTGCTCTGTTGATACCAATGGTCTACTGTGCAAACATTCAAGGGCTCCTCTGACAAGGAGAACAGGAGTGGTTGGTAACCAAGAACACACTATAACAGTGTAAGACCAGATGGGCCCCGTAACAGACAGTTTTCTGCGTACATGGCCCATGAAATAAATTGGCTCCAATGCTGTTGTTCATTACTGCAATAGATTGTCAGGTAGCGGCCCAGCTCCTGAATATGGCGCTACACCTGGCAATTGGCTTAGGGGTGATAGCTGGATGTAAAGGCTCACATTTATGGCCAGCTTCTTACTGAACCCTGCAGGTGAACTGGAGGTGAACTGCATCCCCCGGTCAGAAACAATATCCTCTTGAATGCCGAAGCAGCTGGATATGTGTTTGAATAGAACTGTGGCTGTTTCCATTGCCGTAGGTAGATTTCTTAGGAAGATGAGTCTGCAGGCCTTCAAAAACCAAACCATTACTACCAGAACCGCAGTGAAACCCTGGGAACTAGGGAGGTCAGTGACAATCTATCGAGAGGTGGGACCATGGTCTTTCAGGTACTGGCAGGGGTTCTATGAGGCCTGCTGGCTGCTGACAAAGTGTATGGATCTGGGCACAGATGTGGCAAGAGTCGACATATGATCTGACATCCCTGTCCATGGAAGGCCACGAGAAGGCATTTCTGAGCATGTTTAAGGTGCTCTGAATGGCAGGGTATCCTGAGCTAAGTGCAGTATGTACCCACTTTATGGTGCATTGATGGAGTGCAGTTGGGACACAAGGACTTAGAAGCTTGCTGCCCCCCTTCGTCTCCAATGATCTAGTGTCTGTTTTATGGACAGGATTACCCAGTTGCCAACGTCATATTTAGTTTCTGGTGGGGTTAACTTGCAGGAGAAAAGGCACAGTGGTGAAGCTTCCCTGGGTCTCTGTTTAATTGTTAAAGCACTGTGCCGATCCCGCAAGACAAAGCATCTGCTTCCACAATAAATAGGCTGAAGTGGTTGGGCTGGCAGAGGATGGGGGCTGTGGTGAATATTTTTTGAGTATTTCAACGGCTCGTTAAGCAGCCTCAGACCACTGAAGATTTTTGGGTTTCCCATTTAATCGCGATGTGAAGGTGTGAAGGACGTAGCTTAGACATGGAGTATAAACACCTGGTTGTGAACCGGAACTGTACCGGGAAGGTAAATACATTGGTGAGGGCTTCCGCTCATGGGTAGTTGGATGCTTTGCAGGTGTAATTGTAACAGTAAACCACCACCACATGACATGCTCAATATAAAAAGGACAACAGACTCACTAAAGGTAAAATGCACAATAGTGAGGAATGTAAGAGAAATAGCACATATTCTTTATATATTTGATTCTGAATGCATTAAACTAGTTGATTCCAAATTTGATATTTATCCATTTATTTTTAAAATTGTGCCATGTCTTTTCTTTACAGATACCACTACATGCCCCACTGAGCCACTTCTAGGTAAAACTATGCCAATAACTTCTACATGATGTACAGAGTCTCACCAATGTTCATATAATTTTTATTTCTCGTAAAATCATATATTTAAATGGATTTTCTTTCATGGTTCTCCAAGCTGATTATCTGATTGAGGTTGAGATTGCTGCAGCAGATGTAAATATTCAGTATCTACTGAGGAACCTTTTGGAGAGAAGTAATTTACCCTTAATAAACAGTGACATGAATATCACTGACATTAACATCACTACAGGTATCCAACTTTAAATTTTATATTAAATCTTATACACAAAATCTGTCAGTGATCATTATAGACTTGTGTTTTAATATGAATCATCATTATGTGTGTCACTGTGTCATTATCTTAAAATATTCGCTTACAGTGTTAATGGAGTTATGTAAGCTCATGTCAGATAGTTAGATTATTTGTTTCTCCTTAATTAATCTATAAGCTTTATTAACGAAATCATAGAATTTTTTTTTCTAAATGCTCATAAAAAACATCATTATCGCAGTGAAGCCACACCTTATAATGTTTTATTCTGTTCCACAGTGTGCAGTTTGACTGGTACTGAATATCAGTGCAGGTGTGAGGATCAGTATTTCTGGCCGTGTGAAAAATGCACACTATATGGATCTTGTAATAACGTAACCAATTCGTCATGTGGCTGCATCAACGCTTTACCAAAAGATGGACACTTCTGCCAACCAATCAATGAGCTGCTGAGTATGTATAACATGTAACATGAATTATTAACTGAGAGCAGGGTCAAGGATATCTTTAGAGGTTTCCCATGAACTCACTTCCGGGCCGTACCCCTCCCAGTCACCCGGGTGCTCCAACTGGCTACTCTTGCTACAAGAGTCCAGTATCATGTGGACGAGGTATGCTGGTTTCCTGTCCTCTTCCCAGGGCAGAGGAGGAGAGGCATTGTTACTGGAGTTAGCAGGTTCTAGGACGGAAGCATAGAATGATGGGCATATGCTCTAATTGGCTGGCAGTTGTAGTCTGTATGTTATCGGGTTTATTTGTTGGAAAACTTTGAAGGGTCCGATGTACCTGGGGCTCAGGTTTTGGCATGGGAGTTTAAGGCGTAGGTTCTTAGTCGATAGCCATACCATTTGTCCTGGGAGGTAGGGGACATGGGGTTGCCTACTGCGGTTTGCTTGGATGGATTGTCTGCGCATCAATCATTGTAAACCTACATGCTCAGTGCTCAGTCTCCCAGGTTTCTCTGCTCTGTTGATACCAATGGTCTACTGTGCAAACATTCAAGTGCTCCTCTGACAAGGAGAACAGGGGTGGTTGGTAACCAAGAACACACTATAACAGTGTAAGACCAGATGGCCCCCGTAACAGACAGTTTTGTGCGTACATGGCCCATGAAATAAATTGACTCCAATGCTGTTGTTCATTACTGCAATAGATTTTCAGGTAGCGGCCCAGCTCCTGAATATGGCGCTACACCTGGCAATTGGCTTAGGGGTGATAGCTGGATGTAAAGGCTCACATTTATGGCCAGCTTCTTACTGAACCCTGCAGGTGAACTGGAGGTGAACTGCATCCCCCAGTCAGAAACAATATCCTCTTGAATGCCGAAGCAGCTGGATATGTGTTTGAATAGAACTGTGGCTGTTTCCATTGCCGTAGGTAGATTTCTTAGGAAGATGAGTCTGCAGGCCTTCAAAAACCAAACCATTACTACCAGAACCGCAGTGAAACCCTGGGAACTAGGGAGGTCAGTGACAATCTATCGAGAGGTGGGACCATGGTCTTTCAGGTACTGGCAGGGGTTCTATGAGGCCTGCTGGCTGCTGACAAAGTGTATGGATCTGGGCACAGATGTGGCAAGAGTCGACATATGATCTGACATCCCTGTCCATGGAGGGCCACGAGAAGGCATTTCTGAGCATGTTTAAGGTGCTCTGAATGGCAGGGTGTCCTGAGCTAAGTGCAGTATGTACCCATTTTATGGTGCATTGATGGAGTGCAGTTGGGACACAGGACTTAGAAGCTTGCTGCCCCCCTTCGTCTCCAATGATCTAGTGTCTGTTTTATGGACAGGATTACCCAGTTGCCAACGTCATATTTAGTTTCTGGTGGGGTTAACTTGCAGGAGAAAAGGCACAGTGGTGAAACTTCCCTGGGTCTCTGTTTAATTGTTAAAGCACTGTGCCGATCCCGCAAGACAAAGCATCTGCTTCCACAATAAATAGGCTGAAGTGGTTGGGCTGGCAGAGGATGGGGGCTGTGGTGAATATTTTTTGAGTATTTCAACGGCTCGTTAAGCAGCCTCAGACCACTGAAGTTTTTTGGGTTTCCCATTTAATCGCGATGTGAAGGTGTGAAGAACGTAGCTTAGACATGGAGTATAAACACCTGGTTGTGAACCGGAACTGTACTGGGAAGGTAAATACATTGGTGAGGGCTTCCTCCCATGGGTAGGTAGATGCTTTGCAGGTGTAATTATAACAGTAAACCACCACCACATGACATGCTCAATATAAAAAGGATAACAGACTCACTAAAGGTAAAATGCACAATAGTGAGGAATGTAAGAGAAATAGCACATATTCTTTAGATATTTGATTCTGAATGCATTAAACTGGTTGATTCCAAATTTGATATTTATCCATTTATTTTTAAAATTGTGCCATGTCTTTTCTTTACAGATACCACTGCATGCCCCACTGAGCCACTCCCAGGTAAAACTATGCCAATAACTTCTACATGATGTACAGAGTCTCACCAATGTTCATGTCATTTTTATTTCTCGTAAAATCATATATTTAAATGGATTTTCTTTCATAGTTCTCCAAGCTGATTATCTGATTGAGGTTGAGATTGCGGCAGCAGACGTAAATATTCAGTATCTACTGAGGAACCTTTTGGAGAGAAGCAATTTACCCTTAATAAACAGTGACATGAATATCACTGACATTAACATCACTACAGGTATCCAACTTTAAATTTTATATTAAATCTTATACACAAAATCTGTCAGAGATTGTGATATTATATGAATCATCATTATGTGTCACTGTGTCATTATCTTAAAATATTCGCTTACAGTGTTAATGGATTTATGTAAGCTCATGTCAGATAGCTAGATTATTTGTTTCTCCTTAATTAATCTATAAGCTTTATTAACGAAATCATATAATTTTTTTTTCTAAATGCTCATAAAAAACATCATCGCAATGAAGCCACACATTATAATGTTTTATTCTGTTCCACAGTGTGCAGTTTGACTGGTACTGAATATCAGTGCAGGTGTGAGGATCAGTATTTCTGGCCGTGTGAAAAATGCACACTATATGGATCTTGTAATAACATAACCAATTCGTCATGTGGCTGCATCAACGCTTTACCAAATGATGGACACTTCTGCCAACCAATCAATGAGCTGATGAGTATGTATAATATGTAACATGAATTATTAACTGAGAGCAGGGTCAAGGATATCCTTAGAGGTTTCCTACAGTATGAACTCACTTCTGGGCCGTACCCCACCCAGTCACCCAGGTGCTCCAACTGGCCACTCTTGCTACAAGAGTCCAGTATCACGTGGACGAGGTATGCTGTTCCCTTTCGATACTCCACTCATACTGCGTATGGGGGAAAAGCTCCTTTTTTCCTCAATACTGAAGCCTTTTTTCAATAACGCAGTGCAACTGCACTGCCATTGGTTTAATCTGTAAACTTTTTTAAAACCAATGACGGCGCTGCGTAGCTGCGCGAGCCTGTGGCGATGCAGCGCGCCAAAGCCCGCTAAAAAGGGGCGGGGCGTATAGCTATATAAGCAGGCAAATCGCCAGAGGAAATCAGATCTTACTCCTTCAGCGACGACTTCACTTCGCTGAATTTCTTCTGAACGCCTTCGCTGGATTTTTCGCCGTTGAATAGGCACCGCAGCGGACCAGCTGAGACCGCCGACCGCTTGCAGCGCCGGCGCTCTATAGACAGCCGTTTCGTGCGCCGTTCTCGGGTTGTCGGCTTCCTGCTTGCAGCCGCTTCTCAGCGATCTCCTGCCGCCATCCGGCGATCACAAAAAAGAGCTTTCCAGCGGTTTTCACCGCTCTAAAAGAGCATTCCTACAAAAAACGCCGTTTTAACGGCGGCGGCCATGCCGCGTCACAACTGTGGCATATGCAGAGTCCCTCTGCATGAGAATGACGGCCATGATGAGTGCGTTTCCTGCCTGGGTAAATCCCACGCTGAAACTGCACTCACTGAGTCCTCATGCTGCTTCTGTGAGAGCATGAGTCTCGCCTCTCTACGCTCTCGGATCACTTTCTTTAATGAAAGTGACCCCGCCCCTCACGCCCCCCCGTCCTTTTCCTCCCGCGAGCCGGCCAGGAAGCGACAGCGGGGTAGAGGGGCTCAGCGCCCGGGTTTGGGTGAGCTCACGCCGGCTCGGCGCCCGCGTGCCTCACCCTCCCCAACGAGAGAGCCGTCCCCCGTCCTCTTCTCACGCCCAGAGCAGCGTCCCTCAGCTGAAGTGAGTGACCTCGTCTCATTTGGCGGATCGGAGGACGAGCCGCTTGATGACTCCATGTCACTCGCGGCTTCTGAAACGGAAGACTGGGCCGGTGATTCTAACCCCGCCCACTTGCCGTCGCGAGAGCCCATCGACGCCAAAGCTGGGATGGATGCCGAGCTTCTCCGCATCCTCTCCAGAGCCGTCGAAGATCTCCATCTGGAGTGGGCCCCCCCTGAGGAGCCGACGCGCAGCAGGCTGGACGAGTGGTTCCTGCCGGGAAGCCGCCAGGCCCCCCGCCAGCGTTCTGCCCCGTTCTTCCCTGAGGTGCACGATGAGCTCACAAAGTCGTGGCGCGCCCCCTACTCGGCCCGCCTACGCACTTCCTCTGCAGCTCTCGGCGCAGTAGACGGCTCTCAGGAGAAGGGCTATGAGCAATTGCCGCCCCTGGATGAGGCCGTGGCTGCTCATCTCTGCCCCCCCGCGGCTGTGGGGTGGAAAAGCAAGAGAGCCCTTCCTTCAAAGCCCTGCAGGATGACATCTGCCATGGCTGGCAGAGCGTACACTTCTGCGGGCCAAGCTGCTTCAGCACTACACACCATGGCCATTCTACAGGTGTTCCAGGCAAAGCTTCTCCGTTCCCTGGATGAGTCAAGCCCTAGTGAACCTGCTTTTTGCGACCTCCGCAGCGCCACAGATCTGGCCCTGCGCGCCACAAAAACCACGGCCCAAGCCATTGGACGATCCATGGCCAACCTGGTTGTGCTGGAGCGCCACCTCTGGCTTAATCTCACTGAGATTAAGGAGAGCGACAAAGTGGCCTTTCTAGATGCCCCAGTCTCTCCATCCGGTCTCTTCGGGCCGGCTGTAGAAGGGTTTACGGAGCGCTTCACCGCAGCACAGAAGTCGTCCCAGGCTATGCGGCACTTCCTGCCCAAGCGCTCCACCTCCGCCCCGAGTCGCCCCAGGACTGCGCCGACTCAGCGCCAGAGCAAACCTGTCCCTTCTGCCCCCCAGGTGGCGCCCCCTAAGGAGCAGCACCCAGCTCGCCCCACCAAGCGTGCTAAACCGCCTGGACGTCAGGGCCCCCGGCAGAGGATTGTGCTGGACCCGACGCCCTCTAAATCCTCCTGATCGTTTGGGAAGGAAGAGGAAAGAGCAAAGTCCCGCCACGGCTGGACCACCCCAGAAGCTCTCTCGCCTGCCGGCTATGCGACCTGGGCCCACCGTTGTTGCGTCCACGCAAAGCACTGTTATGACAAACACAATAAAGATTTCACATTTTCTAAAAGAGAGCAATTTTCCTCTTCCACACTTGTCAGTGTTCAGGCCCCTAATCAGTGGCCTGCCACCCGACATTATCCAGCCCCTTGTCACGCGGGCCGAGGCCTGGCAGGCCATCCCCGGAGTGTCCAAGTGGGTGTTGGGAATAATAAAATGCGGCTACTCACTGCAGTTCGCCCGGAGACCCCCACGTTTTCGCGGGGTGATTCCCACTTTGGTAAAGCCGGACGACGCCCAGGTCCTCCGCACCGAAGTGCTGACGCTGTTGAGGAAGGGAGCCATAGAGATGGTTCCTCCCTCAGAAAGCGGGTCGGGGTTCTACAGCCGTTATTTCCTTGTCCCCAAGAAAGATGCCGGTCTCAGACCCATCTTAGACCTCAGACTCCTGAACCTCTCCCTCATGAAACGGAAGTTCAGGATGTTGACACTGAAGCAGATCCTCACGCAGATTTGCCCCGAGGACTGGTTCTTCTCGCTGGATCTGAAAGACGCTTACTTTCACATCCAGATAGCCCCACATCACAGACGATTCTTGAGATTCGCGTTCGAGGGTGTGGCTTACCAATATGCAGTCCTTCCCTTTGGGCTGTCTCTAGCTCCACGCACTTTCACGAAGTGCATGAACGCGGCACTTTCCCCTCTGAGACAGATGGGAATCCGCATTCTGAACTATCTCGACGACTGGCTCATTCTAGCCCAGTCGCGAACCGAGCTAGACCACCACAGATCTGTGCTCCTGAGCCACTTAGAGTGCCTAGGACTCAGGGTCAATTTTGCCAAGAGCTCACTGCTCCCCAGCCAACGTATTATGTTCCTGGGAGTGGTTTTCGACTCAGTCCGCATGAGGGCGGTCATATCACCAGAACGCGCTCTGGTACTTCAGCAGCTCGCGGCCTCTGTCAGGAACAAGGCCTGTTTCCCTCTGAAGTTCTTTCAGAGGATGCTAGGGCTGATGGCTTCCGCCTCCCCAGTTTTACAGCTTGGCCTCCTACGAATGCGGCCCCTGCAATACTGGCTGAAACTCCGGGTCCCACCTCACGCTTGGCGGCACGGCCGCTTTCGCGTCAGAGTCAACCAGGCCTGTCTAGCAGCCCTGGAGCCTTGGATGAACCCTGTTTGGTTCAGCCGTGGAGTACCCCTACAGGCGGTTTCCAGAAGGACGGTGGTCTCAACAGATGCGTCCAACCTGGGTTGGGGCGCTCTGTGCGAGGGCAGACCAGCCTTCGGCTCGTGGTCGCACGAGGACAGCCATCTCCATATCAACTGCCTCGAGATGCTGGCAGTAGAACGAGCCCTTCGATCGTTTCAGGCGATCCTGGAAGGGCGCCACGTCTTAGTCCAGTCGGACAGCATGACAGTGGTGTCCTACATAAATCACCAAGGTGGCATTTCGTCCAGCCGCCTCTACATGCTGGCAAAGCGCCTCTTGGAATGGGCATTACCCAGGTTGCAATCGCTCAAGGCGACACACATACCTGGCAAGTCGAATCTGGGAGCAGACATGCTTTCGCGGAGCAACGTCCCCTCGGACGAGTGGATGCTCCATCCCCAGACGGTTCTCAAAATCTGGGAGATTTTCGGGAAGGCAGAGGTCGACCTCTTCGCCTCAGAAAGCAACTCTCATTGCCCAACTTATTTTTCAAAGGACACAGATGCGCTGGCCCACGACTGGCCCAGCCTCCTTCTTTACGCTTTTCCCCCGATCGCTCTGGTCCCTCAGGTCATCAGACGAGTCAGGGAAGACAGGCACAGAGTCCTCCTGGTGGCCCCACTCTGGAGGAGCCAAGTTTGGTCCTCGGAGCTATTCAGGCTTTCCATGAAAGCCCCATGGCCGATCCCCCTGAGGCGAGACCTCCTCTCTCAGGCGAACAGGACAATCTGGCACCCGCAGCCAGAACTCTGGGCTCTGCACGTATGGTCCCTCGATGGGAGCCTCTGAGCCTCCCCAAGGACGTGCTACATACCATTGCTCAGGCGAGGGCCCCGTCTACGAGACGCCTCTACGCCCAGAAATGGTCAGTCTTCGTTGACTGGTGCTCCGCACGGAACGAAGACCCTGTTGAGTGTGACGTATCTCCGATACTGTCATTCCTCCAAGAGCGTCTGGACAAGGGTCTCACCCCTTCCACGCTCAAGGTGTACGTAGCAGCCATCGCAGCATTTCATGCTCCTATTGCTGGCCAATCAGTGGGTCGAAACGGCCTCGTCGTACGTTTCCTGAGAGGTGCTAGGCGGTTGAAGCCCCCACGTCCTCTCACCGCTCCCACTTGGGACCTTCACACGGTCCTTGAAGCGCTCAAAGGGCCTCCCTTTGAACCACTGCGGTCAGCTGGCCTTCGGCCCCTAACGCTCAAAACCGCTCTGCTACTTGCTCTAGCATCAGTCAAGCGTGTTGGCGATTTGCAGGCCCTCTCGGTGAGCCCTGCATGCCTTGAGTTTGGGCCCAATGACTCAAAGGTCATTTTAAAACCCAGGCACGGCTACGTACCTAAAGTTCTCTCAACGCCATTTAGAGCGCAGGTAGTTTCTCTCTCGGCTCTGCCTCTGTTGTCAGGTGAGCAAGAGCTGAATTTACTCTGCCCAGTGAGGGCTTTGAGGGTATACACTGAGCGGTCACAGCCGTTCAGGCAATCTGACCAGCTTTTTGTCTGCTTTGGTGGCCGCACCAAGGGGTCTTCGGTCTCAAAGCAACGCCTCTCGCGTTGGATAGTCGACGCTATTGCTCTATGTTACTCTTCTATGGGTCTTGAGTGCCCCATAGGAGTAAGAGCCCACTCCACTAGAGGGATGGCCTCTTCATGGGCCTGGTCTGGTGGTGTCTCTATCAAGGACATCTGTGAGGCGGCCAGTTGGTCCTCGCCGTCCACTTTTGTCAGATTCTATAACCTGGACATCCCGACCTTACACGCTTTCGGTTTGATACGACGGCCTCTTCAGACTCCGTCATCATACCACCTCCGGGGAGCTTGCTCCCTCTTAGCAGTGTTGCGTCAAGGGTTCGACGGCTCCGGCCCTCTCACTTATCCTCTGGGCCCCAGGGTGCTCAAGATAAGTCTTATCGTTCCCTACCGTGGCACGGCGCGGTTGAATTCGTTCCCCATACGCAGTATGAGTGGAGTATCGAAAGGGAACGTACTCGGTTACGAACGTAACCTCGGTTCCCTGAGATACGGAACGAGTACTGCGTTATATGCCGTGCCACGATGCTGCGGCTTCAGTGTCGTCGCTTCAGTCGTATGACCTGATTTCCTCTGGCGATTTGCCTGCTTATATAGCTATACGCCCCGCCCCTTTTTAGCGGGCTTTGGCGCGCTGCATCGCCACAGGCTCGCGCAGCTACGCAGCGCCGTCATTGGTTTTAAAAAAGTTTACAGATTAAACCAATGGCAGTGCAGTTGCACTGCGTTATTGAAAAAAGGCTTCAGTATTGAGGAAAAAAGGAGCTTTTCCCCCATACGCAGTACTCGTTCCGTATCTCAGGGAACCGAGGTTACGTTCGTAACCGAGTACGGTTTCCTGTCCTCTTCCCAGGGCAGAGGAGGAGAGATTTTGTTACTGGAGTTAGCAGGTTCTAGGACGGGAGCATAGAATGATGGGCATGTGCTGTAATTGGCCGGCATTTGTAGTCTGTATGTTATTGGGTTTATTTGTCTGATGTACCTGGGGCTCAGGTTTTGGCATGGGAGGTTAAGGCATAGGTCCTTAATCAATAGCCATACCATTTGTCCTGGTAGTTGGGGACATGGGGGTTCCTTTTGCGGTTTGCTTGGATGCATTGTCTGTGCACCAATCATTGTAAACCTACAGTACATGTTCAGTCTCCGAGGTTTCTCAGCTCTGTCGATACCAATCGTCTACTGTGCAAACAGTCAAGGGCTCCTCTGACAAGGAGAACAGGGATGGTTGGTAACCAAGAATACACTAGAACAGCATGAGACCAGATGGCCCTTGTAACAGAGGGTTATTGTGCTTACCCAGCCCACAAAATGAATTGGCTCTAATGCTGTTGTTCATTGCTACAATAGATTTTCAGGTAGAGGCCCAGCTCCTGATTATGGCGCTCCACCTGGCCATTGGCTTAGGGGTGATAGCTGGATGTAAGGCTCACATGTATGCCCAGCTTCTTACCGAACACCTCCCAGACCCTGGATGTGAACTGCATTCCGCGGTCAGAAACAATATCCTGTCAGATGCCGAAGCAACGGGATATGTGTTGAATAGAACTATGGCTGTTTCCATTGCCGTAGGTAGCCCTCTTAAGAGGATGAGTCTGCAGGCCTTTGAAAACCGATCCATTACTACCAGAACTGCAGTGAAACCTTGGGAACAAGGGAGGTCAGTGACTTAATCTATCGAGAGGTGGGACCATGGTCTTTCGGGTACTGGCAGGGGTTCTATGAGGCCTGCTGGCTGCTGACAAGGTGTATAGATCTGGGCACAGACGTGGCAAGAGTCGACATATGCTCTGACATCCCTGTCCATGGAGGGCCACAAGAAGGCATTTCTGAGCATTTTTAAGATTCTCCGAATGGCAGGGTGTCCTGAGCTAGGTGCGATATGTACCCACTTTATGGTGCATTGACGGAGTGCGGTGGGGACGTAAGGACTTAAAAGCTTGCTGCCCCCCTTCGTCTCCACTGGTCTAGTGTCTCTTTTATGGACAGGATTACCCAGTTGCCAACGTCATAGTTAGTTTCTGCTAGGTTTAACTTGCAGGAGAAAAGGCACAGTGGTGAAGCTTACTCTTTTTAATTGTTTAAGCACTGTGCCGATCCCGCAACACAAAGCATCTGCTTCCACAATTAATAAGCTGAAGTGGTTGGGCTGGCAGAGGATGGGGGCCATAGTGAATATTTTTTGAGTATTTCAAAGGCTTGTTAAGCAGCCTCGGACCACTGAAGTTTTTTGGGTTTCCCATTTAATAGCGAAGTGACAGTGTGAAGACAGTACAGTAGCTTAGACATGGAGTATAAACACCTGGTTGTGTACCCTTGGGTAGTTGGATGCTTCGCAGGTGTAATTGTAACATTAAACCACCACCACATGACATGACGATAAAAAAATTACAATGGACTCACTTAAGGTAAAATGCACAATAGTGAGGAATGTAAGAGAAATAGCACATATTCTTTAGATATTTGATTCTGAATGCATTAAACTAGTTGATTCCAAATTTGATATTTATCCATTTATTTTTAAAATTGTGCCATGTCTTTTCTTTACAGATAATGCTGCATGCCCCACTGAGCCACTCCCAGGTAAAACTATGCCAATAACTTCTACATGATGTACAGAGTCTCACCAATGTTCATGTCATTTTTATTTCTCGTAAAATCATATATTTAAATGTATTTTATTTCATGGTTCTCCAAGCTGATTATCTGATTGAGGTTGAGATTGCTGCAGCAGACGTAAATATTCAGTACCTACTGAGGAACCTTTTGGAGAGAAGCAATTTACCCTTAATAAACAGTGACATGAATATCACTGACATTAACATCACTACAGGTATCCGACTTTAAATTTTATATTAAATCTTATACACAAAATCTGTCAGAGATCGTGTTATTATATGAATCATCATTATGTGTGTCACTGTGTCATTATCTTAAAATATTCGCTTACAGTGTTAATGGAGTTATGTAAGCTCATGTCAGATAGTTAGATTTCTTGTTTCTCCTTAATTAATCTTTAAGCTTTATTAACGAAAACATATAATTTTTTTTCTAAATGCTCATAAAAACATAATCATAAGAAATCACACCTTATAATGTTATATTCTATTCCACAGTGTGCAGTTTGACTGGTACTGAATATCAGTGCAGGTGTGAGGATCAATATTTCTGGCCATGTGAAAAATGTACACTATATGGATCTTGTAATAACGTAATCAATTCGTCGTGTATCTGCATCAACACTTTACCAAAAGATGGACACTTCTGCCAACCAATCAATGAGCTAATGAGTATGTATAACATGTAACATGAATTATAAACATGTCTCTGTGATGCTCTTTAAATATTTCATTAACATATAATGGTTACTTTTAAAAACAATTGTGTGATAATCCTCCACTACATGACATGCTCAATATGAAAAAAAAAAAATACAACAGACTCACTTAAGCTAAAATGCACAACAGTGAGGAATGTAAGAAAATTAGCACATCTCTAAATAATTGACTCTAAATGCATTAACATAGTTGATGCCAAAGTTGAAATTTGTCCATTTATTTTTAAAATTGTGCCATGTCTTTTCTTTACAGATACCACTGCATGCCCCACTGAGCCACTCCCAGGTAAAACTATGCCAATAACTTCTACATGATGTACAGAGTCTCACCAATGTTCGTGTATTTATTACATTTTCTTAACATGATGTATTTAAATGGAATTTCTTTACATTTCTCCCAGCTGATTATATGATTGAGTTTGAGATTGATGCAGAAGACATAATGGTCCAGAATCTATTGAGGAGCCTTTTGGGGACAAACAGTTTACCCTTAATAAACAGTGATATCAGTATCACTGACATTACCATCACTACAGGTTTTAAATTTTTTTTTACTAACCGATTTTAAATTTTATGTTAAATCTTATACTCAAAATCTGTCAGAGATCATTAGACACGTTATTATACAGTACGAATCATCATTATGTGTGTCACTGTGTCATTATCCTAAAATATTTGCTTAAAATGGTAATGCAGTGATATAAGGTCATAAGCATTATTTACAAGCATCTATGAGCATTATTTACGAAAACACAGAAAAATAAATATTTCTAAATGCTCATAAAAAACATGACCGTAAGAAAACCACACCTTATAATGTTTTATTCTGTTCCACAGTGTGCAGTTTGGCTGGTACTGAATATCAGTGCAGGTGTGAGGATCAGTATTTCTGGCCGTGTGAAAAATGTACACTATATGGATCTTGTAATAACGTAACCAATTCGTCGTGTGGATGCATCAACGCTTTACCAAATGATGGACACTTCTGCCAACCAATCAATGAGCTGATAAGTATGTATAACATGTAACATGAATTATAAACATGTCTGTGTGAGGCACTTTAAATAGTTTATTAACATATAATGGTTACTTTTAAACAACAAATGTGTGATAACCCACCACTACATTCATTCATTCATCTTCTACCGCTTATCCGAACTACCTCGGGTCACGGGGAGCCTGTGCCTATCTCAGGCGTCATTGGGCATCAAGGCAGGATACACCCTGGACGGAGTGCCCACTACATTCATTTATTTTTAAAATTGTGCCATGTCTTTACTTTATAGATAACGCTGCATGCCTCACTAAGCCACTTCCAGGTAAAACTCTGCCCATAACTTCTACATGATGTGCAGAGTCTCACCAATGTTTGTGTACTTTTTAATTTTTCTTAACATGATATATTTAAATCTAATTTCTTTCACATTTCTCCCAGCTGATTATATGATTGAGTTTGAGATTGATGCAGTAGACATAATGGTCCAGAATCTGTTGAGGAGCCTTTCGGGGACAAACAGTTTATTCTTAATAAACAGTGACATCAGTATCACTGACATTAACATCACTACAGGTAACTGACTTAAAATTTTATATTAAATCTAATACTCAAAATCTGTCAGAGATTATTATAGACAAATGTTATCCAAAGTCATAAGCCAACATTACATTACATAGGTAGATTTCCTGTTTCTCCTTAATTGATTTTTATGCATGTTTAAAAAACAATATAAAGTAAAAAAAAAACTTTGTTATTTATACCTCATAATGTTTTATTCTATCCCATAGTGTGCAGTTTGATTGGTGCTACATATCATTGCAGTTGTGAGAATCAGTATTTCTGGCCGTGTGAAAAATGCACATTATATGGATCTTGTAATAACGACACAGAATCCTCATGTAGCTGCATTAATGCTTTTCCAAATGATGGACAATTCTGCCAACCAATCAATGAGCTGATAAGTATGTTTAACATGTAACATGAAAAATATGCATGTCCCTTGATGCTATTTTAACACTGTATTAACATACAAGAGTCACCTGCTTATATGCATTTCTTGAAATTTTAGTTTTTACAGCATTGAATTTTTATATGCTTTAGTACATTTAGAATTGACCAAATAACCTGTAAATATTAGTCCTTAATAATGAATGTATAAAATACTAATAAAGGTACAACAGCATTAAAATAAAAATGTTAGTTTGGTAAGATGTATACAGTAGTAATACAAAATTCCACCAGGGTTAGGGTACAGTAACAGTAACATTAGATATGCTCTGGATGTTTATGTCTCTACAGGAACTGCATGTCTAAATCAAAAACTAAATGAATCTAAACAAACTGAATTTAATAGTGATTTTAAACTGTACTGTTGGCTTTACTTTATAGATAACCATACATGTTCAGCTACAACCACCACAGGTAAAAACACACTTCCCTTCTCTCTCTCAGTCTTTTCAATATGAATGATATAACATTATAGATTTAACAAACAAATGAGAAGACCTTTGGGGAGTTTATACATACAATGACAGTGTGTCTGCTTGGTTTGGTTTGATCAGGTATCTTTGAGTAGATGTTTTTGTAGGTGTTTTTTCTTCTTCGCGTCTTCTTGTTGTTTTCAGTTCCAAAGGAAATACCAGCAGTTTATGTAGAATTACCGTTTGATTTCGTTTCATTCAAGCAGCTGTTTGTTTTTCTTTTGTCAGGGTGTTTGACACATTCCATTGAAATTGTGTTTTAGAGCTTACTCAGAGGTTAAAGATTTAATTATTTATTAGTATTTGACCTGCTTTATTTGTGTAAATAACAATAATAAATAGAAATATTTCAAATAAATGTAAAAACTGAATGTTGCTTGCATAACAAAAAATGCTTCTTGTATAAGTTTACAATACCCGAGTTTTATAGAAGATTTTATAGAAACAATGAACAACCACCTTTTCCTGAACAAAAACTGTCACTGATGCAAGGGAGTAAAAATGAAGACGAATTTAAAGACAAGGTAATAGAATTTCATAACTTTCATTCCATAACAGAGTTGTATCTAATATTTTGGACATACAAATAATCACTGTTGGATAAATAGTGAGGTGCTGGATGCTATAACTTGACATAATCTAAGCCCTAGCTAGACAAGGCTCTCACTCAAATCTCAGCACAAAAACTAAACAGAGGCAGGAAGCCACAGTGAGACCAACAAAGTACAGTTGCAGAGAGTGGAGTGAAGGTGCACCAAAAAACCATTTCATGATTATGTCGAGTAACTGAGTCCTGTATGAGAAAGAAAGCTTTGCTTTGTTCACCTCAGCATCCACACCTACCTCAGCATCCACACCTACCTCAGCATCCACACCCACCTCAGCATCCACACCGACCTCAGCATCCACACCGACCTCAGCATCCACACCCACCTCAGCATCCACACCCACCTCAGCATCCACACCTACCTCAGCATCCACACCCACCTCAGCATCCACACCTACCTCAGCATCCACACCCACCTCAGCATCCACACCGACTTCTATAACAACTATAACCACCACCGTCTCAGCATCCACTTCAGTTACTACAATTCAAACCAACGTTCCCATAATCACCACAACTCCAAGTATGATCCTTATTTTATTCCTTTATCAACCCTAATTTTTAATGCAATTGTTTTTTATGTTTTATGTATTTAACTTTGGATATATACATATTTTCACTTTCATTTTATCATCATTTTATTATCCTCCAAGGTTAGCATTTTTTTAAATTGTCTGTTTTGTTCTTTTGTTAACAGCCATCCATATATTAACTTTCTCAATGGTAATAAATGAAAATTTTGACCTTTTACTCACTGACACATCCAGTACAAAATACAAAACATATAAAACAACAATCGAGAATTCAGTAAGTATTACACCATATAATTTTATATAAGAATGATTTATATGATATTAATAATAATCCATGTTATTCTTATTCATGTTATTTTTAACTTTTAGATTAATAAAAGTTACAGTACTGTACCTGGCCATCAGGCCAACTCGGCAACAGTGACTAACTTCAGGTGATGCTACTGATTGTTATATAGATTTATTATTTAGATCTGTTATATTTTAGAGTTAATGTCTTCAATGATGTCCTTTTTTTTAACAGGCCTGGCAGTGTGATTACAGACTTTACTATTAAAGCAACAAGTACCAGCCTTGACTTGGTATCAGCAAACCAAAACCTTGCTAGCAGTCTCCGTTCTCAGGGATTTAATGTGAGCGATAATGCGTTCAGTCAAAGTGGTAGGTGTTTGTTATCTATATTCAACTTCTACGGTATTAATGTTGTACATGTTTACAAGTATGGAGAGCTCTTGAAGAACAAATAGAAATGTACTTGACTCTTTATTTCAGTGAAAGATGGACTATATCAAAGTAATGGCATTATCTATCCTGGGACAAATCTCAATCTCTCCTGCAATCCACCTGTGCTTAATGGTATACAATGGACCCTGAATGGGGCTCCATTAAGCGAATCAAGTAATATCCTTCTACTGAACAATGCCACTTCAAGTAACAGTGGTAAGTTACAAATAAATCTACTAAATTAGTTATCTAAGAGTGGTCACACATAATGTGTAAAATGAAGATGAAAAAATAAATAACTTGCAAAGAAATCCACTTAATAATGTCTCAGCACAATACACTGTAGGTCAGCATATAATATAGTGTACCATACATGATAAACTAAACATATACTGTACTATGTAAAGAAATGCTGTTGAGAAATTTTGTTGCTGCCATTTTAATGTATTCATTACAAATACTCTATAGCAAAAAAAAAAAAAAGTAAACCAAACAATGGCCTCAGGTACAATTTATGTAGCTTCTTGAGGTTTACTTAAGACAGTATTCCATATTATGTACAGATTATAATGCTGAATTTATGGTGGCCGAGAAGTGCAAAACAAATTAACAAATCCCAAAACACATTAACAAATCCGAAAACAAATTAACAAATCCCAAAACAAATTAAAAATCCGAAAACACATTAACAAGTCATACAACCCGGAAGAGGTTGGTATAGTTTGTGAATGGAAACTTACCATCATCGGACGAGACACCTTTCATTCACCTGTATATCTTTAATGACAGGTGTCTTGTCCAATGATCTCTTCTGGGTTGTCTGAATCGGTGCACGAAACACATTAACGAATCAGTAAACACATTAACAAATCAGAAAATACATTAAAAAATCAGAAAACACATTAACAAATCAGAAAACACATTAACAAATCAGAAAACACAACAACATTTCAGACAACCCGGAAGAGGTTGTTATAGTTTGTGATTGGACAAGACACCTGTCACTCAAGGTATACATGAAGTTCAACAGTCTGCCGCAGGGAAAAGTTGGAATGGATGGATGGAATGGATTACTGAGGATTAATTCTGTTATTTTCTTATATTTAAACGGAGAACTTTACACATTACACATAAGATTCCATACCTGTATATCTTGAGTGACAGGTGTCTTGTCCAATGATCGGTAAGTTTCCATTCAAAAACGATACACTACCGTTTCCGGGTTGTATTTGTTAATTTGTTTTCGGAATTGTTAATTTGTTTTCGGAATTGTTAATTTGTTTTCGGATTTGTTAATGTGTTTTCAGATTTGTTAATGTGTTTTCAGATTTGTTAATGTGTTTTCGGATTTGTTAATTTGTTTTCGGATTTGTTAATGTGTTTTCGGATTTGTTAATGTGTTTTGCACTTCTCGGCCACCGTATGAATTCCCTGACCATGCTTCATAATTATTACATTTCATATTTTTATATTATTTACATTCTAGTTATTTTTATATATTATTATTAATTATTTCTCTACTTTCTCAGGTCAATATGCCTGCAGTACAACAGTAAACTCTCTGCCCTATGTTATCTGGCAAACCATCACAATTCAGCCGTACCCTAATATCGAAGTGAGCACTGACAAAACTTTACAATGTAAGACTGATACAATTCCACTGAAGTGTTGTGTTCAGTTGATGTATCAACTGGAATGGGGCACAGCATGCAGCTCACCTTCAACAGGTGACACATAACTGTTTTTTTTTTTCTTTTTCTTTTAGTTATATGTGTTATGGAAGGTCATGAATCCAAAAACCAAACCTTGATTTTTGATTTGTATTTAGTATGACTTCAACATTTCACATAAATTCAGTGTTTAATTGAATGATTATTTGCCTGATTTTTGATGATTTTTCGTACTATTTAATTGTATTGCACAGACCCAACAACAGGCTGCATATTCTGTAACTATCCAGTTAACCAAAAGCAGTGTGAGACTAATGGCCAAAACATACAGGTCTCATGCCAACTCAAAACTCCCATCAGTGGAATTACAAATCCATCTTACAACTCAAAAAGCATTACACTAAATATAATAAACAAAAGTGAGTAATCATTTATTTTTATTTACACTTCTTTCCTCGGCACCTCATGTAGTCACTCACTCACTCTCATTTTCTACCGCTTATCCAAACCTCATGTAGTATAAAATAAAAATTAAAAACAACAAAATAATTCTTATTACTTTTACAAATCATTAATATCTTTGTGACATCCATTTTCTGATCAAATGTTCATTATAAATATAATGCAATACAAAATGTTTTACAATATTATTATATAATATGTACAACAAATATATTAAAAATAAATTTTCTTGACATGGAGAAATATTGATCTACAAGGTTACATATTATATCTAGAGGAATATATTATTATTATTATTATTATTATTATTATTATTATTATTATTATTATTATTATTAGTAGTAGTAGTAGTAGTAGTAGTATTAATAGTAGTAGTAGTATAATATACTTTTCCTTTCATTCTTTAGAATTTTACTGCTCTGATTCTGTATTTGGAGCTGGAAATCTGGGAGACACACACAACGGAGACTGTGGTGAAAACATGGTTGGCTATCAAGTAGCTCAGTGTAATACATCAAACCTCTGGAACATCATAGAAGACCACTGTGTCCTGCTTATTTTTGTTTTGTTAAAAGAAGAATCTAAGGCAATTTGATTTTGTTCTTACTTCTATCATGGATCAACTTGATAGTGATTTCAGTTTCCTGCTTAACAATATTTTTCTTTCTGTAGACTGTACCCTTGGAAAACATCCCACAGTTTATGTTCAACATCAGCAGTAATGTTACATCAGAGATTAAAAACATTGTTAAATCTCCAGATACCATATTAACACTTGTAGAAACACTGACAACCATTTCCAGTCGCTGTCAAGCAATTTCAATCAATCAACCAGTTATGACAGTAAGTAATTTTAGAGCATACGATTGGCTTGTTTTGATTGCAAAAACATTTCATACTATGCAGCAATTTTACAGTTACAACTCCTGTTGGAACTTTAGTTGTATTTTTAATGATTAGATATTTCTAATGTTATACTATATGGACCAGATATGCTATATTTAATATATTTAATTTTTTTTGCAAGGATTTCCTAAAAATAACTGATGTCATTGGATCAGAAGGTGCACAAAATTCATGGGTGATTTTAAACAAGAACAATACAACAATGAATGCCAGTTCTGTACTTCTGAACTCCATTGAAAGCATTGCACGCAGACTTTTGGATGACAACACCACGATAACAACAAACTTGTCTTCTTTTAATAAACTGACATTTTCTTCCGTTACAACCTCCTTTTCTGGAACATTTGGAAAAAATTCAACTACCCAAATAAATATTCCCATGACTAAGGCCAGTATGTCCCTCACAGTCATAATATCTTTGGCTTTTAACAACATCTTACCTGTTCGAAATCTGACCTACAATAACAGCAGTCAGAATGACACCAAGATCAATGGAGACGTAGCTGTGATTGAGACAAACTCAACAATTAACAACATCTCTCTCTCTTTTGATGTCATAAATACTACATTGGGAAAACCTCAGTGTGTCTTCTGGAACTTTAATCTTCTGAATGGTGTTGGTGGATGGGACTCAACTGGATGTCAGTTAAAGCTATTTGGGAATGAAACTAAAAGATACACATGTGAGTGCAATCACACAACTTCTTTTTCAATCCTGATGTCACCATTTACGCTGGATGAAGTCCAAGCCCTAATCTTAGACTATATAACCTACATCGGTGTTGGCATTTCAATGGGCAGCTTGGTTTTGTGTCTCATCATTGAAATCATCATATGGAAATCAGTGACACGAAATGACACATCCTACATGCGTCATGTCTCCATAGTCAACATCGCTGTCTCACTTTTGATTGCAAACATTTGCTTCATCATTGGAGCAGCTGTTGTTAAACAAGAGGGTCCCTGTAGTACAGCAACATTCTTCATGCACTTCTTTTATCTTGCCCTTTTCTTCTGGATGTTGCTGTCAGCACTTTTGCTCCTCTACCGCACCCTCATGGTCTTTTCCAGAATGACCAGAGGAGCAATGATGGCCATAGGCTTCACTGTCGGCTATGGAGCCCCGTTAATTATAGCTGTCGTTACTGTGGCATCTACAGCTGGAGGCAAAGGATACATTCAACAAGGTTACAATTGTTGGCTGAACTGGAATAAAACAAAGGCTCTCCTGGCATTTGTGATTCCCGCTCTGACGATTGTAGCTATAAACCTCCTGGTGCTTATTGTGGTTCTGTGTAAGATGTTGAGGAGAGGAGTTAATGCTTCCACTCAGCCAGATGAGAAACATCCCCTAGTTGTCATTGCTAGATGTGTGGCGATTTTAACACCTCTCTTTGGTCTAACGTGGGGATTCGGCATTGGGACCTTGGTGTCAGGGAACTTTGGAATTCATGTCGTGTTTGCATTCTTTAATTCACTGCAGGTACTATTTAACTATTTCTCAAATTTGAATCATTCTATATAATGTCATATTTATTATAGTAAACGTTAAAAAATATTTTTGTCTCTTTGAAGGGTTTCTTTATTTTGGTATTTGGAACATTACTGGATAGTAAGGTACGATTACTCTAATGTCATTACACACTCTTCAATTCAAACAAACAAACATGAATAATTATTTGATATTGCACATACTTTTGGACATTTGTAAGTGACTCTGGATAAGGGCATCTGCCAAATGCTGTAAATGTAAACAAATGTTTTGTGGTTTCAGGTCCGAGAAGCATTGGCAGGAAAGTTTTTACTGAGGAGCTTAAGTTCTGGCCAGACTAGGGTAAATATAGTTTATATTACATATGCAAGTTCTTTAGAAAATAAAAATGACTTTACTTAGTAATTATAGTTGATGACAAATCTGTCTGGATTACAGAGTACGACTGCAGGACCATCATCCTCAAGTGGATTTCCTTTATTTCAAAGACTACGGCAGAGAAGTATGTAACTAAACTGAAAATGAACATGCACAAATGTAATCTTTTCACTTAGTATTTGACTATATTTTATTAGAACATTCACACACTAAACTTAAACTCTCGTTTAAAGTTTGTTTTAAAACAAGTAATAGGATAAATGTGCAGTTTTTAAAATAAACCAATTTTGAGTGTAGAACATTTCAGATTTGATCTGTTCAGCATGTTAAATCTGTTGGCTGATATCCATAAACATGTATTTAGTCATCGTTCTTGCTGAAAGCTGTGGCATGTTCATGTGTGACATTTCTAAATGTGTACTATTTCTAAGTGTACAACATTCCTGTTGATTCCAACCCAGTGCTATGACACTGTGACACTTCAGAAAGTCTAATTGTGTCCAAATTTAGGTAGACACTGTGTCTGTTAATAAGTATTCTTTTTTATTTGTAATTTTATATACATAGTATTATGAAATTAATTTATTGATTTTTTGTTGCAAACAATGTTAAATAAATGCATAAAGAAAATTTGCTCTGTGGTGTATGGCTGTTTAACATGAAAGGCCATACTGTAGGCAATGCATGCTTTTCTTTAATTAAGAAAATTGTAAGAATAATTGAATAAAAATTGTTAACTTTGATTTTTTTTTTAATTTAAGGAATCAGTGTGAATTTAAACTGACTCAATTTGACTATAGGCTGAAATATAGTAGCGATAAACTGCTGATTAAATAGTGTCTAATGGTGTCTGCCAAAATGCTGTAAAAATAGGAAAATTATTGTATTTTAAACCCTGTGCATCATTTGAACTGAACTGGTTATGTTCCTTGTCCTCACCTCGATTTAATTTACAACATTATAGGTTTTTAATAAACTTTTCAGTCCTTTTCTTTTGATATTGCACATAATACATTTTGGTTTTGTTACATGAGCTTTAGCATGCATCAAGAACGTTGCATTGTCCTCAGTTGTGTTGGCACTAATATATATGTATTTTTTTTTCAGATGTTTATAATATATCGAGTGGCAGCAATATGTCTTCAAGCAACTCAGATACAGCTAATTGACACCTAAACTAAACACCCATGTTATAAGGATCTGTTTAACTGCAAACATCAAACACAATACAGTAGTCTGGACTTCTGCCTCAAATACGTCTAGTGCTTCTTATTTCTATTTCTGAAATGTATTCTGCTTTGACTTTCTTCATCAGCTAGGTACAAATATAGTTCCATAGTTTTAACACCCACAAGGATACACAGAAAACTTCAAAACATACAGTTTTTTCACGTCAAAAGTCTTCTTTGTAAACTTCATTATTTGATTTTTTTTAACCCCAAAAAATGATCAGATATTTTCTCTCTTATTCCCAAAAATACTGTATATGCTCTATTTCCACTGTTGCTCTACAAAATGCTTTGTCGTTATTTCATATCTTATGTACCTTATATTGACTGACATTTACCTTGATTAATCACATACTACTATTATACTAATTTACTAAAATTTTGCATTTTAGCAATAATGCAATTTTGGGGTAAAACAAACAGGCTGGTCTTAAACAGATATGTGCAATTTGTTAATGGTTAAATTAATTTTAAGAGTCAAAGGGAAACAACTGTTGCTGCTGAAAAAGTGTAATTAAAGTCAATTGCCATCATTATATCATCCTTTATACACAATTTGTTTTACTACATACTGTCACAGCCACCTCTAGGGATCCTCCATCGTCTCACCTGGAATTCTACAACCCAAGCATAATTTTTTTGTTTTAGCTTTTGTGTCTTGGATTGCATTTTGGTTGTATGCCTTTCTCCTTAATTGGACTTTGTCTGTTTAATAACCTGTCAATTTTGGATGTAGAGCTGTATTGATGTAAGATTTAAATAAATACTTCTCAACAAATGAATTACTATTTACAATAGTTTTAATCAACCTAGATTTGGTTCAGCTTTACACACTAAGCATCTCACACACATTAAGCAAGTGTTCCTTATTTTAATGTAAATATTAATTACCTACCATAATAATAAAATAATGTGCCTGCTCCACAACTTTACTGCTAATGAACTTTCAAAGCCCATTACTTGTATTTTGATATAATCAGCCACTTTGAATATTTACTGATTTGTCAAAGTTACTTTTAGACACTATCTTAAAAAGTACACTATCTAAAGTACATATATAAAAGTATTAAATATGTAGTAAATATATAAGTAAGTAAATATATGAAATAAATATATTTGGTTTGCTTGCTGAACCTCACAATCTAAACACATCAGCAATATTTAGAGATGAGTTCAGGCTTTGTTCCGGCCAATCAAGTTTCACACAAATCCTAGCAAACCATGTTTTTACTGATTTTAAATTGCCTAACAGGGTATAGTCATGTAAGGATCATTAAGATGCAAGACACAAGTGTATATCCTATCATATCTGCATAGCGGGTGTCAGAGAATAGACAGGCAACATCATATAAGTATAATCCAGGACAATGAAACCAGAAATCAAGAAAACAGAAAACTAGAAGAATGCAAAGAACAAACAAACAAGAAATATTTATTTAAGGCTCAGGCTCACATTGTCAAAAGGCAGAAAAAGGCAAAAGGCTTGAGACACTGATCTAGGGACTTTTTAGGACTTACACTAAGGAGCTATTCAGTAAAGAACTGAAAACAAGTGAGAATATTCATGACATACTAGATACCTGATAAAACAATGACCAGACAGGTGTGAGGTCAATAACCAAAAGCAATTCAGTAATGACTGTAGAAGTAATTATAAATACATGGCACAGTGGAATTAAAATGGAGATATGATGTGCTTCGAGAGGTGCAGCATGTGCTGGGAATCTGTGACAGTCATGTTGGAACAGGTTTGGGCCTTTAAGTGAATGATGATCTTAATGTTACAACATGCATTCTACACAAATCTAGACAATTGTGTGCCTTCAACATTGTAGCATCACAATATGAATATTATGATCTGGTGTCCACATATATATATAGAGTAGACACCTACAACAAACCTTTAACCATGCATTTGACTTGAAACAAGGAAATAAGTCATTACAGTAAATGCTGAGATCTGAAACAGGTCTGGCTAGTATGCCTTTCTTGATTCTAAGGAATCTGGAAGGTCAGGTATCAGAGAAATCTGAGCGAAGTCTAAAGCTCAGACCTTTCTATCTCTCTTGTTTATGTTTAGTGAGAAAATCGTGGGCTGGATAGAGCCAAGGTAAGATAAATTATGTCTTTACATTAGTATTTAATGACCATTCAGCATTATCAATAAAGGGCAGGAACAAGTTTCGTCTGTAGGTTTGTGCTTCTACAGTAGTTGGTTTTCTCGAACTATATATACACACATTTTTCTCGAACTATATACAGTAGGAACACACACACACCCACACACACACACACACACACACACACATATACAGTATATATATGTGTGTGTGTTCGTGTGTGTATTCATATATATTCAATATATATTCAATGCAATTCAAAAATGTATTTATTACCTACAAGAGGAACTGCAGTAGCTGTGAAATACCATACTATGAAATCTGTAACTACAACAATAGTTATAATGATAGTTATTAGCACTTTTTTAGCACCATGCCCTGATAGGATGGCAGTTAGTGGTGCCCGGCCCCTTTGTAGCTGCATGCATCTAAATTTGTAATTTTTATTTGTTTAATCTGAACAGAGTTTTTATTATTACTCTTTAGGTTCATTTCCCATGAGTAAAATATTTTACTATTACCTGGTGAGTTATGAATGTGCTAAATAACCGGTATTTTATGTGTAGGCAAAACAAGGCGATACCAGCTGTAGTCCAAAATTATGGCTAATAAAGGTACGTTTAAATTGTCTGACTAATAAAGCAAGCAAAACAAATAAAAAAAACACATTACTTTTTGTGCTAAAATGTTGCACTATAGATCTTGATTAAAGATGTACAGCTGATAAATCTGCAGCAAATATGTAAAACAAGGATCAGACAGTGGTATTGAGATGGAACAAGTGCAATATTTTTATTAAAATAAAACAGAAACAAAACAAAGTAGAAGGATTATCTGTAGAGCTAACAAAACAAGAAAAGAGCAATGTCACATGACCACTAATACACAATTATAGAGTCATATGATTTGTATCACTGCTGGGAAATAAAACAAAATGCCAAGCCACCACTGCTGTAACTTCTTTGCATTGAGCTGGTGTTTCCAGCAGATCCAATTGTTTTTTGCATTTTTTTTTAATTAATATTAGATATTAATGTGTAATTGCTGTATACAGGTAAATATATACAATAGAGGTATATGGATGTATCTATTCTAAAATAAAACAAAGACTATGTGTTATATTTGTATAAAGTTTATAATACAATTATTCTGCAAGACATTTTTAAAACAATTTTATATACCTTACAGGGAAAATATTAAAATATGATTTGCTAGGATTTGCTGCCATCCTGTTGATTCATCTGCAAGTGGTGAACTTACAATTGCTCAATGAGATTTCTGACATAATTGTAGAGGTAAAATAAAAACAACTTCTTTAATTTAATTGCTTGTTAGGCACAAAATAATTAAAGGTTAATGGTAGATTTTTTATTTTATTTTATTTATTTTTTTTTTATCTCTGAGGGTATGTATACTTACAGGCACATCCACCTCAAGGTTTGATGTGTTGTACATTCTGAGATGCTTTTCTGCTCACCACTTTTCTAATGAGTGATTTTTGAGTTACAATTCTCTGTAAATTCTAGAGGTTGTTATGTGTAAAAATCCAAAGAGATCAGCAGTTTTGGAAATACTAAAACAGTCACGGTAACAGAGATCACACTTTTTCCTCTTCCTATGTAATCTATATATATCCTCAAAGGTAATTAAAAGTTTCTACCTGTTATTATATAGTAATTATTATTCAACATTGTTTAAGTAATTTTTTTTTTTTAAATTCAGGTTAGCTTACCAGAAGAACAAATGCCTCACCTAAGAAAAATACGTGAAGGTAAAAAATAATTTAGATGAGATTTTTATGTTTAAATCCAATCTTTATATTATAACTGTATAACTGTATATTATAAAATGTATTTACAATGTGATTTTATTTACCTTTATTCTAAGTCATCTTCCACGGCTTGATGGTTTGAATTATACAATGGTCAATTTATATTATTTTTAATTTTTCATTACTGTTATTTATTTCAAGGGACCCGTGTACTAAGCCTCTCACTGAAACTAACTCAGACATTTAACTTTGACCTCAACAATAAAGATAGTGACGCATATACAACATATAAAAATACAATTCAGAGTTCAGTAAGTATTGCACAATGTGTAATATTTCATGATTTAATCCATATTATTATTATTATTATTATTATTATTATTATTATTATTATTATTATTATGTAGTAGTAGTAGTAGTAGTAGTAGTAGTAGTTATTGATTAGTATACAGTTCTTCTAGTTTCACTTTAAACTATAGGACATTCATTTTGTACTCTCAGATTGAACAAAGCTACAAAAATGTACCTGGCTATCAGCTCAACTCTGCAACAGTGACTGGTTTCAGGTGATACTATTTAATTACTAAATTAATTGTACTTCAGATCTGTTCACCATACATAGTTCTGATAAAAAGCTAATTTAATTAACAAAACAACATTTTTTAATGACGTATGTTGACATACAGTATTGATGAATTATTTAAAAGGTCAATAAATTCGTTATTCAATTGTAGTAGTAGTAATGAAATTAATTCTTCTTCTTCTTCTTCTTCTTCTTCTTCTTCTTCTTCTTCTTCTTCTTCTTCCTTCTTCTTCTTCTTCTTCTCCTTCTTCTTCTTCCAACATCAGAATAATTCAATTTATAATCAAAATTTTTGTTCATCTGTAATTGCAAATTTTAGCAAATTTTATTTTTGTGTTTTAAACAGACCTGGCAGTGTGATTGCAGACTTCAGTATTACCTCAACAACTAACAACATTGATTTGGCTTCAGCAAACCAACAGCTTGCTACCAATCTCATTAATAGTGGATTCAGTGTTTCTAGTGATTTTCTCAGTCAAAGTGGTGAGTGGACAAAGTAGACTTATTATTATTATTATTATTATTATTATTATTATTATTATTATTATTATTATTATTATTATTATTATTATTATTATTATTATCTGCCACTGTTGGGCCCTTGAGCAAGTCCCTTAAACCCTCACTGCTCTCGGGGCGCTGTATCAAAGCTGCCCCTGCACTCTGACCAAAATGTCCTCAGTTGGGATATGTTAAGTAAAGAATTCTGCTGTAATGTACAGTATGACAATAATAAAGGCTTTTATGCCCCAGGTTCATTCATTGATAACTATTATGAAACTACTTAATCATGGAGAATAAAGAACAGAAGATTATTTATCTTAGCATTTACTAGTATAACAATTCATCATTCTTTAAACCAGTTTAATTAGTAGCTATTTACAGCACATAGTTATTTGTTAACTATAGTCATTTAGATCTATTTTTTAACCATATTTGCAGTGTTAATGATATACATGTAAAAAACACCTGAGATATACATGATTCTTTGTTTCAGTGAAAGGAGAACTAACTAACATCAAAGGAAACATATATCCTGGGACAGACCTCAATCTGACATGTAATCCTCCAGAGACAAATGGTATAATTTGGACCCTGAACGGGATTCGGTTACAGCAGTCAGACAACTATGTGATTAATAATGCTGAACTCACTGTGAAGAATGCTGATCCCACTGACAGTGGTAAGTCTGAAAGATTTCTGTTGAATTAACATCTTACAATGATCAGATTATTTCCTTTAATTTCCTTTTAAAATACTACTACTACTACTACTACTTATAATAATAATAATAATAATAATAATAATTCTAAAAAAGAACCTCATCCTCATTTGGGTGACACTGAACAGGAAGTAATTTAAATGTAAATAATGTCCTTTCTATGGGGGGCACGGTGGCTTAGTGGTTACCACGTTTGCCTCACACCTCCAGGGTCGGGGTTCGATTCCCAGCTCCGCCTTGTGTGTGTGGAGTTTGCATGTTCTCCCCGTGCCTCAGGTTTCCTCCCCCGGTCCAAAGACATGCATGGTAGGTTGATTGGCATCTCTGGAAAATTGTCCCTAGTGTGTGATTGTGTGAGTGAATGAGGGTGTGTGTGTGTGCGCCCTGCGATGGGTTGGCACTGCGTCCAGGGTGTATCCTGCCTTGGTGCCTGATGACACCTGAGATAGGCACAGGCTCCCTGTGACCCGAGGTAGTTCGGATAAGCGGTAGAAAATGAGTGAAATGAGTAATGTCCTTTCTACAACAATTTATAGTCAAGTGAAATTGTGCAACTCGGAGGGCACTCGGAGGAAAATGCACCAAATTTAAACATGCGTCCGTGGGAATTCCATAATGGATTGGTGGTGGCGCGGGTTAACAATGACCGGCACTGTTGACCTACAGGGTGCTGGCAGAAGCTTGACTACTGTTGGTTGAGTAAGGAGAGGAGGGAGAAGGATTCGTAGACAGGGAGAGAAGAGAAAAGGCAGGAGTATAGGTCTGAGAATTAGTATTGGAGGGAGATACAAACTTGTATTATTATGGTAAGGATAGGAGGAGAAATGGGCTAGGAGTGATCCTGAAGGATGAGTTTGTGAGGAATGTTTTAAAGGTGAAAAGACAGACAGGCTATTCAGTTTGAAGTTAAAAATTGAAGGGGTGATGTTGATTGCCATCAGTGGTTATGCTCCACAAGTAGGCTGTTAGTTAGAAGAAAATCAGAGATTCTGGAGTGCGATAGATGAGGTGATAGAGAGTATTCCCAGATGGGATAAAGTAGTGATTGGGGCAGACTTCAACAGGCATGTTGGTGAGGAGGACAGATGTGATGAGGAGGTGATGGGCAGGTTTGGTGTTTCGGAAAGGAACCTAGAAGCACAGATGGAGTTAGGCTTTGCTAATTTCTAGAAGAGAGAGCAACATTGAGTTACATATAAGAGTGAAGGAAGGAGTACCCAGGTAGACTACGTTCAATGTAGATGATCTGAGGGAGATTAGTGACTGCAAGGTGGGGGTAGGAGAGAGTGTATACAGACAGCATGGGTTGGTGATGTGTTAGATGTCTCTGGTGGTCAGGAAGAAGAGGAGAGGAAAGATAGAACTGAGACTGGGGAGTCATCAAGAGCTTCCAGATGACTGGGAAACTACAGCAGAAGTGATCAGGGAGACAGGGAGGAGGTCAGAAATTGCTGCACTGCATCTTTGTGGATTTAGAGAAAGCATATGACAGGGTGCAGAGAAGTACGTCTGTAATGACAGGTCGTGAGACGGAGGATCCATGTGCATGCTTTTTAATACAAGCTCGAGGTACAACAGGCGTAGGTCAGAATCAGCAAACACAATATCAAAGGTGAGGCAAAAATCAGAAACGGTAATACAGGCAGAAGGTCGGGGCAGGCGGCAGACAAACACAGAACGGAGCAAAAACCAAAACAGAGTCAAAACCAGGAATACACAGACAGACAGATGCTCAGACCGATAGCAGAGGCAAATCGAGACTTCGCAGTGAAAGGAAGTTCAAGTTCCTGCTTTATAGGAAGCAGGTGATTGAAAGCAGCCGGTGGTGTAATAAGTGGTGTAAGTCCAGGATGTCTCGTGATCTCACCCACGACCATTCATCCGGACCGTATCCCTCCCAATCGACCAGGTACTCGAGTTGGCCGCCCCGGGGGCTGGAGTCTAAAAGTCTGCAAACCTGGTACGCCTCCTCGTCTCCGATCAGCAAGGGCGGTGGCACTGGTGGATCGGCAGTCTCCTCTTGCTCCCCTCTTGGACCGTCGGCGGGCTTAAGGAGCGAGACGTGAAATGTGGGAGAGATGCGGTAGTTGGGTGGTAGTGCCAGGCGGTACGACAGAGGATTCACTTGTCTGAGAACCTTGAATGGACCCACGAACCTTGGGCTGAGTTTTTTGCAGGGGAGACAGAGTCGCATGTTCCGGGTGGAGAGCCATACCCATTGTCCCGGTTGATATTCTGGATGCGGTCTACGATGCCTGTCGGCTTGGCGCTTCTGACGGCGGATGACTCTCTGTAGCTGGCGGTGTGCTGCGCTCCAGGTCTCCTCGCTCTTATGGAAACAATCATCCACTGCAGGCAGATCAGAGGGTTCACTGGACCAGGGGAACAGGGGTGGCTGGTATCCGAGGACACACTGAAAGGGCGTGAGACCAGTGGCTGGTTTGATGAGTGAGTTCTGAGCGTACTCCGCCCACATTAGATACTAGCTCCAGTCAGTCTGGTTATCGTGGCAGTAGGAACGGAGAAAGCGAGTGAGTTCCTAGTTGAGACGCTCGGTTAGGCCATTAGATTGTGGGTGGTATCCCAAGGTAAGGCTGACGTTAATATTTGGTCTCTTGAAGAAAGCTGCCCACACTTGGGAAGTGAACTGCAGGCCCCTGTCTGAGACAATGTCCTCAGGGATGCCGTAGAAACGGAACACATAACTGCACAAGGTTTCTGCTGTCTTGAATGCCGTGGGTAGCTTGGGTAGAACCGGTCCACTGGTTCTACCACTGGTTCTACCTGGACTGTGAGGATGACGGGGCAGTTATCAGACTTGGGCAGGTCGGTGATAAAATCGATGGCAATATGGGACCAGGGCCGCTGAGGGATAGGTAGTGGTTGCAGGAAGCCTGCCGGGAGCTGATGTGAAGGACGTGATTTGGACGTGTTGCACATGGCACACTTCTTTACAAACTCTTGAGTGTCCTGGGACAGAGAGGGCCACCAGAAAGTGTTTTGTGCCAGACGGATTGTGGCCGAGATGCCGGGATGACCAGAGCTGGGTGAGGCGTGCAACAGATGTAACAGGGTGGAGCATAAAGTCTCGGGCATGTAGGTTTTGTTAGCAGGACAATCGTTTGGAGGTGGAGATAGCACATTAGCCTGGGGGATCTGGGTAATGATGTCCCATTGGATGGGAGCGATAATTTGAGCCTAGGGTCAGGTTCATTACTCAGGCGGGAAAGTGCTTTGACATTTTTTGAACCAGGTCTGTAGGTTACTGTGAAGTGGAATCGTGTGAAGAACATAGACATTGTGCTTGACGGGGATTCATCCGCTTGGCCGTGCGTAGGTATTCGAGGTTTTTATGGTCTGTGATAACCGTGAACGGCTGCTGAGCGCCCTCTAGCCAGTGTCTCCACTCCTCAAAGGCCGCCTTCATGGCCAGTAAGTCACTGTCCCCCACGTCGTAATTGCGTTCAGCGGCAGATAGTTTCTTTGAGTAGTAAGCACACGAATACAACTTGTTAGCCGGACCTTGTTGTTGAGAAAAAACTGCTCCGATGCCTGTACTGGATGCGTCCACCTCTACGACGAACGGCAGAGCCGGATCAGGGTGGTTCAGGATGGGAGCTGTTGTTAAGCGCTCCTTCAGCAGGTGAAAAGCGCTGATAGCTTCAGGTGACCATGATAGACGGGACAAGGCTTTCTTTGTCATTGACATGAGTGGCGCTGCGACCGTGCTGAACGAGCGTTGTAATTCCTTGACAGTCTGGGGCTGGGGCCACTTTAACACTGCCTCTACCTTGGACTCGTCCATGGCGACCCCCCAGCGGAAATGACATAACCCAGGAATGATGTAGAGGTTCTGTGGAATTCACATTTCTCGGCTTTTGCATAGAGCTGATGTTGTATCAGTCTTTTCAGCACTGCACGTACGTGCTGGACATGAGCCTCCATAGTTTCAGAATATATTAATAAGTAACTACTATGTGCTGTGGGTCAGACAGAGGAGTTCTAGGTGAAGGTGGGGCTACATCAAGGATTTGACTGCAAATCTTGGGCAGACATTAATGCAACTCTGGATGAAAATAAATGATGTGACATTGTATAAGCTATAGAAACAATATAGAAACAATGCCACAGTGAATGCATGCAGTAATCAATGCAAAGTCTAAACAAATATAAGAATATGTGACTTTTTTGGCAGGCCAATACTACTACTACTACTACTACTATTAATAATAATAATAATAATAATAATAATAATAATAATAATAATAATAATAATAATAATAATAATTTTCTCTCTGTTTTTTAGGTCAATATTCATGCATAACAACAGTAAACTCTCTGCCCTATATAATCTGGCAAAGCATTACAATTCAGCCATATCCCAATATTCAAGTGACCAGTAATAAAACTGTACAATGCGAGGATACAACAGTCTCACTGCAGTGTTGTGTTCAGGGTGTATATAAGGTGGAATGGACTGACACTACAACCTGCTCAAGTTCAACAGGTCATACACACACAGATTTTATTTAACGTTTTATGTGATGTGGTCATGAATACCAGTGTAACCAAACATAAATAAGGAAAAAACAACAACACATTACTACAAACAAATATTTAGTCCATCTTTACTGAATGACATTGTGTACAGTTTAACCTGAAAATGAAATGTTTCCAATTTCTGTAAAACAAAAACTATCTAAGAGAAACTGCTTCAGTTTTAAACAAATTTAACCATTTGTGTTGCACTTTCTCACCAGGAGGCTGCATACCATGTGACTATAAAATTAACAAACAGAATTGCCAAACAAAACAGTTCAAATGCCAACTAACACAAACTATCAGCCATTACAACTCAAAGACCATTGATATACAAGTAAAAAACCAAGGTGAGTAATGATATTTAAAAAAAGAATTGGGAATTTTGTTACATTTTTAAGAACATATTTTACCTTATCATTATTCATGGCCAAATTTATAATCAGTAAATTTTAATTCAAACCAGCAAATGTTTTAAGATATCATACATTAAAATGTATCATGACCAAAATAACAGAGCACGCTGGCAGCACCACACACACTAGAGTCTAACTGTATAATTACCCTGAACTGTTGTCAAATGGACTTTGCAAATCCACTATTTATTTTTGGTAGTCATTGGACATTGTTTTGCCCAAAAAAAACTGCAAATACAAAAATGTTCTTATATTTAATTTTTTTGTTTTAGGATTAAAGTGTTCTAATAATGTATTTGGAGCTGGAAATGAGGGAGAAAAACAGACTGCTATCTGTGATGGAAACATGGTTGGCTATAAAAAAGTTCAGTGTATTTCAAAAAAGTGGACCATTATAGAAGACAACTGTGTTCTGCGTGCAATTCAAAATTTAAAAGATGAAGCTGAGGCAATTACTTTGTTTTCTTGCTTCAGAGAATGATAATAAAAAAATAATCTTAGTGTAATTTCTGTTTGCTTTTTTATAACAGTTTGTGCTTCTGTAGAATTTACAGGTAGCAGCTATCCCGCAGTTTATGGCCAGCCTCAGTAGTAATGCTACATCACAGGCTGAAAACATCATTGACTCTGCAGCAACCATAACAACAATTGTAGACATACTAACCATCGTTTCAGGTCTCTCACAAACAACTTTTGTCAGTCAAACTATTATGACGGTAAGAAAGATTTTTTTTTTTTACAAGATAAGAAGTTTAGATGGTTTTTAAAGTACATCATATATATTGGTAATAAATAATTTGTAATAGCTTTAATATTGAATCTCACTTTTTACAATACATATTACATGCAGCATTTTATACTATTAGGAATAAAAATAAAAACAGTTTCTGCTTCATTATTAATTAGTGATTAAATAGTTCTTATGATAAAGTAGATTGCTCAGATTTGCTTTGTTTAATAAATATTTCTCTTTTAAGGATTTCATAAAAACAGCCGAGGTCATTGGAACAGATGGTACATTAGGCACTTGGAAGCATATAAACAATAACAGTGCAACAAGTAGCACCAGTAATAAACTTCTGAATGCTACTGAGAACATTGCACGTAGACTCCCAGATGAAGACATTATAATAACAACAATCTTCACTTCTCTAGAAAAGAAATCCATTACTGCACCCTTTTCTAAAACATTTGGAAAAAATTTGACTATGCATATATATATTCCTGTGACTAAAGCCAAGACGTCCCTCACTGTCATAATCTCTTCGGCTTTTAACAACATCTTACCTGTTCGAACTCTGACCAAAAATAACAGCAGTCAGACTGGCACCATGATCAATGGAGACGTAGCTGTGATTGAGACAAACTCAACAATTAACAACATCTCTCTTTCTTTTGATGTCATAAATACTACATTGGGAAAACCTCAGTGTGTCTTCTGGAACTTTAATCTTCTGAATGGTGTTGGTGGATGGGACTCGACTGGCTGTCAGTTAAAGCTCTTAGGGAATGAAACTGAAAGATACACATGTGAGTGCAATCACACAACTTCTTTTTCATTCCTGATGTCACCATTTACGCTGGATAAAGTCCAAGCCCTAATCTTAGACTATATAACCTACATCGGTGTTGGCATTTCAATGGGCAGCTTGATTTTGTGCCTCATCATTGAAATCATCACATGTAAATCAGTGACACAAAATGACACATCCTTCATGCGCCATGTCTCCATAGTCAACATCGCTGTCTCACTTTTGATTGCGGACATTTGCTTCATCATTGGTACAGTTGTTGTCAAACAAAAGGGTTATGAGGGTTACTGCAGTGCAGTAACATTCTTCATGCACTTCTTTTATCTCGCCCTTTTCTTCTGGATGTTGCTGATAGCACTTTTGCTCCTCTACCGCACCCTCATGGTCTTTTCCAGAATGACCAGAGGAGCAATGATGGCCATAGGTTTCACTGTCGGCTATGGAGCCCCATTAATTATAGCTGTCATTACTGTGGCATCTACAGCTGGAGGCAAAGGATACATTCAACAAGAAAATAGCTGTTGGCTGAACTGGGATAAAACAAAGGCTCTCCTGGCATTTGTGATTCCTGCTCTGACGATTGTAGCTATAAACCTCCTGGTGCTTATTGTGGTTCTGTGGAAGATGTTGAGGAGAGGAGTTAATCCTTCTGATCAGCCAGATGAGAAACATCACCTAGTGGTCATTGCTAGATGTGTGGCAATTTTAACACCTATCTTTGGTCTAACGTGGGTATTCGGCATCGGGACATTGGTGTCAGCGAACTTTAGGATTCATGTAGTGTTCGCATTCCTTAATTCACTGCAGGTACATTTCATGCTTTCTCAAATTTGAATCATTCTATATAATGTCATATTTATTTATAGAAAATGTTAAAAAGACTTTTTGTCTCTTTAAAGGGTTTATTTATTTTGATGTTTGGAACATTTCTGGTTAGTAAGGTACGATTTCAGTACACACTCTTCAGTTCAAACAAACAGACATGAATAATTAAGTCACTCTGGATAAGGGCATCTGCCAAATGCTGTAAATGTAAATATGTTTTGTGGTTGCAGGTCCGAGAAGCATTGGTAGGAACATTTTCACTGATAAACTTAAGTTCTGGCCAGACTAGGGTAAATATAGTTTATGTTACATATACAAGTTCAAGAAAAAAAAAGTTAAGTTAATGACAAATGCGTTTGATTTGCAGAGTATAGAACCAACAGCTGCCAGTAGATTTCCTTGTTTTCAGAGATTATGGCAGAGAAGTAAGTAACTGAATTAACATGCACATTTTAATCAAAAAGGCTGTTTTTGCTCTTTGTGTTTGACTATATTTTTTAAAAACACACATACACAACACTCCATTGATTGGCTTCTGTTGCTTATCTGTCACAGTGTAGTCAGCTGTGGCATAATCTTGTGTGACATCTGAAATGAGTTTGACATAAGAACATACCACATTCTGTAACCCAGTACAGCTCTGACTGTGCATTATAGTTCCTGAGCCTGAGTGGACCTTCAAAATATTTAAATTCAACGCATTAATAAGTATTAAATGTTTACTATTTATTTATTTATTTATTTATTTATTTATTTATTTATTTATTTATTTATTCATTCTGTAAAGAATATAAATAATAAATTTCTTACAACAAAAAAATCTGCTCTTTATTCAGTATCTTAATAGTTATTTAATATGGACAGCAAGTTTGACAAATTTCCTTGTATTGTATTAGCATCTTGTATTAGTATCTTAGCATTGTATTTCCTTGTACATCAGGCCCATTCTCAGGCATGATCGACATAGCTATTTCATATTTTTTCCTGTCCTCGTTCAATTTACATTACATGTTTTTTATAATCCCTTCAGTCTTGTTCTTTTGATGTTGAACTTTAATTTAACTATGTTTTTTTTTTTACTTTATGTGTGAGCTTTATCGTGAATCAAACATTTAAGCATTGTCCTGAATATTACTAATATTTTGGTCTTTTTCAGATGTGTACAGAGCACCAAGTAGTGCCAGTATGTCTTCATGCAACTCCGATACAGATTATTGACAACTCAAATACAAGACCCCTGCTATATGGATCTGTATAACTGCAAACATCAAACATTATATAGTAAGGGAGAGTGGGGACGGTGGCAACACTTTCTGCATTTAGTTCAGTTTCTCAGAGACTGTCTATATGCATTAACAATGTACTGTAACACATGCTGTAATGTGTACATATGATGATATAAACTAAAATAAAACTAATATAAAAATAAAAATACCTGACTATTGAAAGTTGTTCTTTATGAATCGATAAAATGAATTTTTTGTTCTTATCATGAGCACTAATGTTGTGATAAGGGGCAGTAGCAACAGCAAGCTGGTACAACAGGTTACAACAGTCTCTACACTGACAGCCATAATTAAACTTGATATGCAAGCGTGACACAATAGACCTGACACATGCAGGCTATGCCTTTTAGGAGTGAAGAAAATGCTGATTCAAATGACATGACTTTACAGTTCTTCACTCAAACAATGCAGAGTGTATAACAAAAGGCCTGATTATAAAACTCAACATTTCTTTACCGTGAAAAGTATTTTTTGCAGAGAGAATGTTCACATGAGGCTGCTTTCTTCCAAGAATGAGGAGGGGTTAACTGAGCACGTATATACGCTATGTCACTACCGTCCCCACTCTCCCCTACCCTGGATTACTGCCGCAAACTGCTATGACCTTGTTTAAAATTAATATTTAATTTGATCAAATGTTTAATGTTTAACTTAAGTGCAATGACACAGTGATGTTTTCCACATATATTAAAAAAGAATTCTTTCTTTACATATCCCAACTGAGAAGGTTGGGGTCAGAGCTCAGGGGCAGCTATGATACAGCAGCCCTGGTGCAGGGAGAGTTAAGGGCCTTGCTCAATTGCCCAACAGTGGCAGCTTGGTAGTACTGGGTCTCAAACCCCGACATGGAGACAGTATTACATACTGTCATGGTCATGTAACTGTGACATTTAGACACTACCTTGAAAGTACAAGATTCCCTTAAATTGCATACATGTTTGCATCAATTCAGTTAAATACATTTGTTGGCCAAAAGGATGTGAAAACCTAAGCAGTGCTTGTTGATCCTTCCAGTCTAAATACATTGTCATTAATATACTGTAGGTGTGAGGTCAGGGCTTTGAACAGACACACCAAGTACCATACTAAACCATGTTTCTATTGATCATAAACATAGGGATCATTGAGCTGCAAGTGTATATCCTCATCATATCTGCATAATGGGGGTCAGAGAACAGGCAGGCAACATCATACAAATATAATCCGTACATCAAAAAGTCAAGGAAACTGAAAACTAGAAAAATCACAAAGAACACAAAACAAGAAATACTCATTTAAGGCTCACATTGTCAAAAGGCAGAAAAAGGCAAAAGGTTTTAACTTAAAAGACTGAGGACGTAAATATACAAGTTTTTCAGGAGAGAAAAAAACATATACATCAATGACAAGACAGGGGTGAAGATAATAACCAAAAGCAATCCAGACATGACTGTATAAACAAAACATGACTAGAAGTAATTATAAACACATCGCACAGTGTTATTCAAATGGATATATGATGTGCTTCGAGAGCTTGGGAAGGTTTGGACCCTTCAGGTGAATGATAATGTTAATGTTACAGCATGCATTCTGCACAATTCTAGTCAATGGTGTGCCTTCAACACTTGCATCACTATATGAATGTGATGATCAGATATCTGCAAAGGTTTTGTAATATAATATATTGTATAGTATATTGACCCCTTCAACCAGTCTCACTTTATCTGTCCATTTGAACTGGAATGAGGAAAAAAAACAAACATATTACGGTGAACACTGAGATCTGAAACTGGTCTGGCTAGTATGCTTTTTTTTTTTTTTTTTTTGAGTCTAAGGTATTTGGAAGGTCAGGTATCAGTAAGTCAAAAGCTTATAAGGACTGGATAGCCCGCTCACACTTAGTGAGATACACGTGGGCTGGCTAGAACCAAGGTAAGACCTACAAGCTAAGATTTCATGCTATACTTGTGATTTAAGTAAAACAAATCATGTTTTTGCGTTTGTATTTAATGATCGATCAGAATTATTTGGACAGTTCAGAAATAATTTGCTCCTGTAGTTCTAGGTTTCTGCTTGAAAATAGCTGCTTTTATTTAAGTGCATTTGTATTTAATGCAATTCAAGTTGTATGTATTTTATTTACTTATATTTATTATTACTTTTTTGTCTTGAATTCTGAGCTCAGGAAATGCAGTAGATTATACCATATCATATAATCTGTAACTACAACAATAGTTATTAAAGAAATATAATCAATAAATATAAAGAGATATAAAGAACTTATACTTTAGACTACAAAAAGTATAAACTACTGATTTAAGACAAGAACAGTTAAAACATGTAAAATCATAGTTAAATCTTGTAAGCATAAGTGACTATAATTAATATCTATATATTTTTTAAAAATCTTATTTTACCTTAATCATTTAATCTTATTTAAAAATCTTTTCTCTATTTTTGTCTCTCTAATGTGTATATTTTTTTACACTGAATATTGTTGCTTTATGATTTTGTATTATGGAGTTAATTCCATTTTGGAAAATTACCTCATGTTTTTAATATTGCTCTTATTTTATGGTGAAATTTGACATAGTGATCAGACAAAGTGCCAATAATCACTGCACCAATTTTAGTCTATACTTCTCAATACTTGTTAAAGTTTGGAACTGTTAAATGTAGAAAATGTTTTCCTAGATTAACCTCTGGCCAGTTTCAGCAGACCCTTTTAGATCATTTCTACAAATTAGTTTTGGAAAAATCTTTACATTTTTTCACAGCTCACAAATTTTATTTATCAGAATTCTGTTATTTGTTTTCATTTCATGACAAAAATAATTTCTGCCAAACAGGAATTTTTGTTAAGTCTCAGCAATGCTTATTTACACCATATTTGGCACAAAGCTTGTGAAAGAGATATTACGAAATCCTGTGTTATGCTGTGTTTTGTCGGAAAACAGTCAGCACAATAATGAGGAAAAAAATTCCCATGATGTTTGAAGTGACCTTCATGATCATTTTTTTGTCTGATTTCTTAAAGAAATTAAGTTAAATTAAATTTGAGAAATTTCCCCACTGTGGGATGAATAAAGGTATATCTTATCTTGAAGGCTTTAAAGTTTATTTTATGTGAAAATTTAATTTTTGTTTTATTTTATGCACCAATTGGAATCCCTTATAAACCCTTTAAATCCCTTAAACCCTTAAAAATCTTCAAACCCTTTTATTTTTTGTCCAATTCTTGTCCCCACTTTTGTAATCTTCAGTCTTCACAAGCTACTAAAATATATTAGATTTATTTATTTATTTATTTATTTATTTATTTATTTATAATAAATATTATAGTCATGTATAATTTGGGAAACACATGTAAATTAACCAGACCATATATAAATGACATCTACTTACCAAAACAACTCAAGTGTTACTCAAGTGTTATATCATACTTGCCTTTAGAAGCACTGATTTCAGAATTTTTATTTTATTACTGTATTTTTAAAACTGGAGAGTTTGGAGAAACCTCAAAAATACACTCAACACTTCTTGAACAGCACTCTTGCAAAAAAGTACAATTAAATGCACAGTTTTGGTGTAGCTAGATTACTATCCATTTGTACACATGTTTCCAAGCAATACGAACTAAGCAAAAGTTTAGTGGTTTAAAAAATCATCAAGATCTCTTTAACTAGTTGGTGTAAAATCTGTGTAAAGTCTCTTTGGAGACTGCTACTTTATATTTCTAATTTTAATTTGTGGTCTCCTGGAGATGTGATTAATCAAATGAAACCAAATACATCCTGAACAGAGTTATTATTACTTCCTTATACAGAAGTATACCTCTTTTATATATATTTCCTGTAAGTAAACCTATCTTACTGCTTCCTGGTGTTTTATGAATGTGCTCAATAGTTCTTGTATTTTATCTGTAGAGACACCAGAGTGATACCACACGAATCTGCCTTAGCATTATGGTTAATAACGGTAAGTTATAATTTAACCTGACTATTACAGCAACAGCTGAAACATTTGCAACAATTATGTGTCAATTATGTGACAATTATTTAACAATTATGTAATCATTTCAACATGGACAAGGATCAGTTATCAGTGTTGAGATGCAAATTTATTCAATTCAGTAAAATGCAATTTTTACTTCTAGCGCTTTTAAAAATGGACATTGTCTCAAAGCAGCTTTAAAAAACATAAAAAATATTGCAAAATGCACTAAAAGGTTAACATTATACAAAGATGTATGCAAAGATTTAAGATTGATATTGTACTTAAATTTAAATGTAATTTTATTAAAGTTTAAATTTATTAAATAAAACAAAAACAAAACAGAGTAAAAGCAACAATTAACTGTAAAACAAACAAACAACAGCAATAACAAAAAACAAGGGCAATACCATACATACTCAACTAAGCATAACAAATATGATACATATGAGTCATATGATTTGTCGCACTGCTGGGAAATGGTGCCGTCATTGCCCAGTGGCACTGTGCCAGAGACTAAAATCTATGTTCCCAGCACCTTGGGCAAGCCATGCCTTAAATATCTGACAACATAGTGAGGCCCTGCCCTTAGTTTAGTTTTCTGAATAAGAACTGAGATGCTGTTATTATATATATATTTTTATTTATAATATGTTTCTTGTAGACACTTTTACATGTTATGAACTAATATTTCGTCTAGAAGATCATTAATTTGTGTAAGGATGATGTCTCAGTAATGGTACTTAATGTATTACTGGTCAGAGATTAATTATTGAATAAGTCTAAATCTATTCCAATCTATACACGTGTTTTTATTGTGTACTGCTCTGAACAAGCCTGTGATTGCGGTGCTGATCCATGGCCGCTGTGCTACCACACACAAGTCGTGTCCAAGATCAACCGCTGACCTTCCTCCATGCAATCCATTTAGACTCAATGAAATGAAAGCTGATTTGTTTTGCTGGAAACTTTATAGTTCCAGGCAAACACCCCATCTTGTTATGACTGAGATCCAGTTTTTCTTCATAGTAATGTTACTTTCTTCTTCAAAGTTATAGACATTATCACAGATCAACTTCAGGGTTTTACATGACATATAAAGAAATGTTAAACGCTGAAACAATGAAACTTACATATGAGTGATTGGATTATATAATATCTGCTATAAAATGCAATTCTGGGGGCACGGTGGCTTCGTGGTTAGCACGTTCGCCTCACACCTCCAGGGTTGGGGGTTCGATTCCCACCTCCGCCTTGTGTGTGTGGAGTTTGCATGTTCTCCCCGTGCCTCGGGGGTTTCCTCCGGGTACTCCGGTTTCCTCCCCCGGTCCAAAGACATGCATGGTAGGTTGATTGACATCTCTGGAAAATTGTCTGTAGTGTGTGATTGCGTGAATGAATGAGAGAGTGTGTGTGCCCTGCGATGGGTTGGCACTCCATCCAGGGTGTATCCTGCCTTGATGCCCCATGTATTTACCAGAGGTAGTTCGGATATCAATAATCAATTTGGCTCCTGCGATGGGTAGAGAGGTGTCCCATCCCTGTGCGTTGAGCCGACCAGATGAACTGGTCCGGATAAGCGGTAGAAAATGAGTGAGTGAGTGAGAAAATGCAATTCCTGTTCATACATTCAGATGGCTCAGTCTATAAAGGAATGTCCTCAGTGGTTTCACGCTCACCGCACTCTTGGTATTTTGCATGTTTTAGTGGAATTAGTAGACAGCCAAAAGAGAAAAACTTGACGGTTCCAACACAGTTCCTTCTTCCCGTCAGGGTCATGTTCAGGTATTTTAACCATGCTCAAGCTCTCATCTATGTGAAGATGATTTGACTGATATGCCTGTACTTTCTGATGTTTGTCCACCTGTCTCTCGTATTTGGATGTGTTTGCCTTACAGACTTTACTTTTTGATCAAACCTTGCCTGTTTTATTAATTACGCCTTTGTACTGTGTTTGTCGATTCAAATAAACGTATATGGATTCCAATCAGCCGGTTCCTGGTGATCCATTACAACTAAACAGTCAACCCATCAGCAACCCACACCCTCAAACACTCAACAACGCAATTAGAAAGAAGGCGATGCTTTGCAATGAGCTTATGAAAACTGGGCTTATGTAACCAGTGAGTCTCATGACAGGTGACATATCAACTGGTATATTGTCCTGGTGATGTGGACATCTGCTGGTGTTGAGTGGAACCGCCACTTGAGTCTGCATACCTTTTTAGTTTTGGTTTTCTCCATTGGTTTGACATGACTTACTTTCATACAATTTCTGTAAACACCACAAACACTCTTCTGTTCTGTTTCTAATTGATAGGTTTACTGACGATCAAATCCTATACCTTTTTATTGTTATAGGAAAGATTAAAATTTCAAAAGAAATCTGCTTCTTTACAACCAGTGAATGGACAAAGAGCCATAAAAAGAAAGAGACTCTGATGAGAATTTGCATTCAGAGTATTCAGAGTTAGTGATTCCAATATTTACTTCTAATAATAAAAGTTACTCATATTCAGAGGAGTTATTTTTGTGTTTAAAATGATTTTCTGTAAATCACCTGTGTGTAGTTCCTGTCTTGTTGAGCAATATGTCTTCCTTCCTCATTATTCTGTAGCTTATAAAAATAACTTGATCCACCAGATCCAATTGTTTTTTTATTGTTTTTTTTCTTTAATGTATTAGACATTAATAGGTCATTGTGAGCACTAATTAATGAAGCCATTAATGACACGAAGGCAGAGGATGATGCATCACAATTTTAACATTGTTTTTGTTTGTGAAATTAATAATAACAACAGTATTTTGGTTCATTTTTTGCACTTTCCTGTGAAGAAAAAGTGCTGATATACTTCCAGATTCCTTGTTTGAATAAAGCAGTTATTAAAGTGTTTAGTGAAAGACTAACTGCACATTTGGCTTTGGTTAAGTTATTTGAAACAGTTGCGTTTATTCAGCAGCAGAGCAAAAAGATGGATTTCAGCTCTTAATAAAATATAGACATAGCTATTCTAAATATATATACACACACATATATATATATATATATATAAAGACATTTTTTTACCATTTGTATACACTTACAGGGAAAATATCAAAATATGGTTTGCTGGGATTTGTTGTCTTACTGCTGATTCATATGCAAGTTGTGAACTCTAAACAAGTGTTCCATGAAACTTCAGACGTTATTGTAGAGGTAAAATTAAATAATATTTATTATAAAATAAAAAAATGTTTATAATAAAATGATATTTTTTGTTAGAAACAAAAATAAAGGTATACTTTTTTCATACAGCAATAAAAACTCAGGTTGTTACCTCTGAGGGTATGTATACTTACAGGCACATCCACCTGAAGGTTTGACGTGTTGTACATTCTGAGATGCTTTTCTGCTCACCACTTTTCTTAAGAGTGCTTTTTTGAGTTACAATTCTCTGTAAACTCTAGAGTGTTGTGTGTAAAAGTCCCAGTAGATCAGTGTTTTTGGAAATACTGTCTCTGTATATATTCCCTCAAAGGTAAACTGATACTAATATTTTTAACAAACTGCTATTATATTATTATGTAACATTACCTAAGCTATAACCTTTTTAATGTTCAGTTTAGCTACCCTGAGGAACAAGTGCTTCTCTTAAGGAAAACACGAGATGGTAAATAATAATAAATGTTATGTTTAAAAAGAAATATCTATATTATGTCTGTAAGGTTTTTATTTTTATATGTATCACTTAAATTTTTTTTTTTATTTTTTAGTGAACACAGGCATAGTAGAATACATTGTGGTTGTTGAGTTGAATGTGTCAGAAGTGATTTTATTTGACCAAATCAAATCATCAGCGAATTCCATCACTCCTTTACAAATAGACAGCATCACAAACATCACTGGTTTAGACATTACAGCAGGTAAGGTTTTTTTATTACTATTCATTTGTTTTCATTTAAATATTTAGGTTTTTAAGATATTTATTCTTTTTTATTTGTTTAGCATCATATTGTGGAAACTGACTCAAATATATGTTTGACCATAGATGGAACACTAATCCTACGTGACCTTCAGGTTTATTTTGTTCTTTGATAGGGGAATTTATACACTAATGAAAATCAGATTTCAGATTTATCTTGGTTGTTGGATTTGTTGTCCTTCCTTATTTATAAAAGAATCCCTCTAAAAGGTTCAAATTACAAACTTTTGTAAATCTCTATATAGTTATTAACCATACTTATTGGCTGATTAGAGTCTTGTTATTTAGTCCTTTTGTTAATGTGTTCAATTTACATTCATTTAAACAGCTGGATATTTGCATCAAAATCTATTTAACCAGAAAGTTTGTATGTATTCTGCAAACTTTAGTGGCAGAGATCAGGTCTTTCTTGTGTGAATGCAAGGCCCCTCTTTGCACCCACAGTTATGTTCCATAGCTTCTATAAGCACTGAAAAAGATTTGTTGTTACACTGTGTATATAATTAGCTGGATGTGCCTTTGCTAATTCTATTAAATAACTTTCTACCACACATAAAACCCTTCCAAAGGACCGCATTGATATGTGATTTCTCTTGTGATGGGCCTCAACTCATATCATTGTGTTATATGAGTGTTATATTGCAACATACAGGACTTACCCTGACAGGAGGCAAATACAAATTAAAAGCCATGGCAATGGTCAAAACATGTGAAAAACATTCACAGTGTATGCAGCTTAAAGCAAAATCAAGGACGTGTATGTTAGGCTTATATACTGTATTAACAGGACTAACCAGGAATAACAGCAACTGAAGAATTGTTTGTGTGTATTTCATATGGTATGCATATATATATGCATGTGTATGTATGTATGTGTGTGTGTGTGTGTGTGTGTGTGTGTGTGTGTGTGTGTGTATTATTATATATAATCTAAATTGATCTAAATTGCTATATATTATTTAATGAAGGTTTTTTCCCCAGTGTGCCAGCCACTATTCAGTTTCAATGAATCTCAATACCAGTGCACGTGTGAGGATCAGTATGTTTGGTCCTACAATAACTGTATTACATATAACGCCTGTGATAACCTAAATGAAGGAACATGTACCTGTATCAGCGCCATTCCCAGTGATGGACAGGTCTGTGTGCCAAAAACTGGTAAGAAAAACATTAGGTAAACGGCGAGTTCATTCCTTTATTCATTCCTTCACTCATTCCTTCATTCATTCCTTCTTTCTTTCCTTCCTTCATTCATTTCTTTATTCCTTCATTACTTTCGAACATTATTTCATTCCATCATTCATTCATTCCTTCCTTTATTCCTTCATTCTTTCATTGCTTCCTTCATTCCTTCCTTCTTTGCTTCCTTCATTCCTTCCTTCTTTGATTCCTTCATTCCTTCCTTCATTTCTTCCTTTCTTCCTTCATTCCTTTATTCATTGCTTTCTTCATTCCTTTCATCCTTCATTCGTTCATTCATTCCTTTCCTGCTTCCTTCCTTCCTTCCTTCCTTCCTTCCTTCTTTCCTTCCTTCCTTCAATCTAAAAGTTGATTTTTCCTCCTAAGTTTTAAATGGTGTATATGCACATATGCATATATGCATATATGTGCATCTATAATATATTTACTATTTACCTTTGCATGCTTAAGATTTTCCACAATCAAATTTACACTGAAACAATCTACTGCAGTCATAACTAACACAGCGCTATTCCCACATCCACAGCCAGCACAACTCCTGTTACATCAGCCTACACAACTCCTGAAACAACAGCAGGCACAACAACTCCTGAAACAACAGCAGGCACAACAACTCCTGAAACAACAGCAGGCACAACAACTCCTGAAACAACAGCAGGCACATCAACAATTGTAACATTAGCCAGCACAACAACTCCTGTAACAACAGCAGGCACAACAACTCCTGTAACAACAGCAGGCACATCAACAATTGTAACATTAGCCAGCACAACAACTCCTGAAACAACAGCAAGCACAGCAACTCCTGAAACAACAGCAGGCACATCAACAATTGTAACATTAGCCAGCACAACAACTCCTGTAACAACAGCAGGCACATCAACAATTGTAACATTAGCCAGCACAACAACTCCTGAAACAACAGCAGGCACATCAACAATTGTAACATTAGCCAGCACAACAACTCCTGAAACAACAGCAGGCACAACAACTCCTGAAACAACAGCAGGCACATCAACAATTGTAACATTAGCCAGCACAACAACTCCTGTAACAACAGCAGGCACATCAACAATTGTAACATTAGCCAGCACAACAACTCCTGAAACAACAGCAGGCACATCAACAATTGTAACATTAGCCAGCACAACAACTCCTGAAACAACAGCAGGCACATCAACAATTGTAACATTAGCCAGCACAACAACTCCTGTAACAACAGCAGGCACATCAACAATTGTAACATTAGCCAGCACAACAACTCCTGAAACAACAGCAGGCACATCAACAATTGTAACATTAGCCAGCACAACAACTCCTGAAACAACAGCAGGCACAACAACTCCTGTAACAACAGCAGGCACAACAACTCCTGAAACAACAGCAGGCACATCAACAATTGTAACATTAGCCAGCACAACAACTCCTGTAACAACAGCAGGCACATCAACAATTGTAACATTAGCCAGCACAACAACTCCTGAAACAACAGCAGGCACATCAACAATTGTAACATTAGCCAGCACAACAACTCCTGTAACAACAGCAGGCATATCAACAATTGTAACATTAGCCAGCACAACAACTCCTGAAACAACAGCAGGCACAACAACTCCTGTAACAACAGACACAGCAATACCAACCACAACTACACCCCTCACAACTACACCCCCCACAACTACAACCACCACAACTACAACTACCACATCTACACCACTCACAACTACAACCACCACAACTACACCACCCACAACTACACCCCCCACAACCACACCACTCACAACTACAACCACCACAACTACACCCCCCACAACTACACCCCCCTCAACCACACCCTTCACAACTACAACCCCCACAACTACACCCCCCACAACCACTACCACCACAACTACACCACCCACAACTACAACCACCACAACTACACCCCCCACAACTACAACCACCACAACTACACCCCCCACAACTACAATCACCACAACTACACCCCCCACAACCACCACAACTACAACGACCACAGCTGTCATTACAACCCCAGCCACAAGTATGTTAATCCTTGTTCATTTTACTTGTTTTTTTTTGCCATTGACCAAAAACACACTTTGCACTCACTTTATTTATTTTATTAACTGTGTAATTATTGTATTATGCAATTATTGTGATTTTATTTACTAAATGATGTTTGTGTAATTTTTCATTATTGTTATTTTTTCAAGACAACAAGGTACTGGGCCTCTCATTGAAACTAAATCAAGATTTTGACTATGAACTCAACAATAAAAATAGTGCAACATATCAAAAATATAAAAATACAATTCAGAGTTTGGTAAGTATTGCACAGTATATTATGTGATTTAATCTGTATTATTATTATTATTATTATTATTATTATTATTATTATTATTATTATGTAGTAGTAGTAGTAGTAATTGTAATGCTGTGGATTACCATGTAGTACTTCTTTCACTTAAAACTATATTTTTTACCATCAGATTGAAGAAAGCTACAGAAATGTACCTGGCTATCAGCCCAACTCTGCAACAGTGACTGGTTTCAGGTAATAATATATATATAATATATATATATATACAATATAATAATATAATATTACAATATAATTGTAATTATATTGAATTATATTGTTTTAAACAGACCTGGCAGTGTGATTGCAGACTTCAGTATTACCTCAACAACTAACAATGTTGATTTGGCTTCAGCAAACCAAAAGCTTGCTACTAATCTCATTAATAGTGGATTCAGTGTTTCTAGTGATTTTCTCAGTCAAAGTGGTGAGTGGACAAAGTAGACTTATTATTATTATTATTATTATTATTATTATTATTTTGGTTGTAGTTGTACTTGTAGTTGTTCAGTTATAGTTACTTTTAGTTATTCGTTTTATTTTTAAACCATCTGTAGTATTAATGCTATCAACAACAAGAATGCATGATTCTTTATTTTAGTCCAAGGAGAACTAACAAACATCAACGGAAACATATATCCTAGTTCAGATCTCAAACTTACATGTAATCCTCCAAATACAAATGGTATAATTTGGACCGGGAAAGGGATTCAGTTACAGCAGTCAGACAAGTATGTGATTAATAATACTGAACTCACTGTGAAGAATGCCGGTCCCAATGACAGTGGTAAGTCTGAAAACAAACAAACAAACAAACATATATATATATATATATATATATATATATATATATATATATATATATATATATATATATATATAATTATAATAAAATATATATATATAATTATTATTGTTATTAGTATTATCATTATTGCCAATAATAATAATAATAATAATAATAATAATAATAATAATAATAATAACTTCTTCTTTTTTTTAGGTCAATATTCATGCATAACAACAGTAAACTCTCTGCCCTATATAATCTGGCAAAGCATTACAATTCAGCCATATCCCAATATTCAAGTGACCAGTAACAAAATTATACAATGTGAGGCTACAACAGTCTCACTGCAGTGTTGTGTTCAGGGTGTATATAAGGTGCAATGGACTGACACTACAACCTGCTCAAGTTCAACAGGTCATACACACACAGATTTTATTTAACGTTTTATGTGATGTGGTCATGAATACCAGTGTAACCAAACATAAATAAGGAAAAAAAAAACATTAATACAAACAAATATTTAGTCCACCTTTACTGAATGACATTGTGTGCAGTTTAAACTGAAAATGAAATGTTTCCAGTTTCTGTAAAATGAAAAACTATCTAAGAGAAGCTGTTTCAGTTTTGAACACGTTTAACCATTTGTGTTGCACTTTCTCACCAGGAGTCTGCATCTCATGTGACTATACAATTAACAAACAGGATTGTCAGAATTCTGAGCAAACAAAACAGTTCAAATGCCAACTAACACAACCAATCAGTGATAGTAGTTACAACTCAGAGACCATTAATATACAAGTAAAAAACCAAGGTGAGTAATGATTTATTTTTAAAATTACATTTTCCCCAAAAATTATAAGAAAACTTGGAAAATCAGGCAGTAATCTACATATATTCAATCAAATACTGTAATAATTCATTCATTCTTTCATTTTCTACCACTTTATCCGAACTACCTCGGGTAACGGGGACTGTAATAATTAAAAAAACAAGGAAAAATGCATTATTATTAATAATTATTGTAACAACTCAACTCAATTATCAACGAATTTTTCTGAGTCAAATGAATAAATCGAACAAAGCAATGACTTGATTTATAAAAATCTAATATTAGCGATACCTTGTACAGGATGTAAAAGTGTATCAGTATGAATCATTCAGCTGCACATTAAATTTTGAAACAACCTTTATCATTGGACTTATAATAGATCAAATAAATAAAAAAAAAATCAACATTTTTAAGAACAAATTCTTTGCTTTGTCATTATGGATTATTATATATTGGCTAGAACTTTTAGTCAATCAATTTTATTCGATAAATCAATTTTAAAAATACATACAGGTATACCACATTAAAATGTATTTTTACCAAAAGAAAAAAGAAAGAAAAAAAAAAGAAAAACATATCCTGGCAGCACTATGTACTTTGTAAAAACAATGAATGCTAGAGTCTAACTGTATAATTAGCGTGAACTGGTGTCAAATGGAATTTGCATTTCCACTATTCATTATTGGTAGACAGTGGACATTGCTTTGCCCAACAAACTGCAAATACATAAATGTTATATTTATTTATTTTATTTTTTTGTTTTAGGATTTGACTGTTCTGATAATGTATTCGGGGCTGGAAATGAGGGAGCAAAACAAACTGCTAACTGTGATGGAAACATGGTTGGCAATAAAGTAGCTCAGTGTACTTCAAAAACATGGAAGATTATAGAGGACAACTGTGTTCCGCTTGCAATTCAAAATTTAAAAGATGAAGCTGAGGCAATTACATTGTTTTCTTGCTTCTGAGAAAGATAATGAAAAAATAATTTTAGTGTAATTTCTGTTTGCTTTTTTATAACGGTTTGTGCTTCTGTAGAATTTACAGGTAGCAGCTATCCCGCAGTTTATGGCCAGCCTCAGTAGTAATGCTACATCACAGACTCAAAACATCTTTGCTTCTGCAGCAACCATAACAACAATTGTAGACATACTAACCATCGTTTCAGGTCTCTCACAAACAACTTTTGTCAGTCAAACTATTATGACGGTAAGAAAACTCACCCTTTTACATGATAAGAAGTTTACTTGCTTTTTGAAGTACATCATAAATACTGAATGGTAATAGCTTTAATATTGAATCTCAGTTTTTATACTGAGCAATACTACAGCATTTTATACTATTTAGTAATTTTATAAGAATCAAAACAGTTGTTTCTGCTTCATTATTAGTTAGTGATTAAATATTTCTAATGATAAAGTAGATTGCTTAGATTTGCTTTGTTTAATAAATATTTCTCTTTTAAGGATTTCATAAAAACAGCAGAGGTCATTGGAACAGATAGTACATCAGGCACTTGGGTGAATTTAAACAATAACAATGCAACAAGTAATGCCAGTAATTTACTTCTGAGCGCTACTGAAAACATTGCACGCAGACTCCCGGATGGCAACATCTCAATAACAACAAACTTCACTTCTCTTGAAAAAAAATCCATTACTGCACCCTTTTCTGAAACCTTTGGAATAAATTCAACTACCCAAATAAATATTCCAGTGAGTAACGCCAATACGTTCCTCACCGTCATAATCTCTTCGGCCTTTAACAACATCTTACCTGTTCGAAATCTGACCAACAATGACAGCAGTCAGACTGGCACCAAGATCAATGGAGATGTAGCTGTGATTGAGACAAACTCAACAATTAACAACATCTCTCTCTCTTTTGATGTCATAAATACTACATTGGGAAAACCTCAGTGTGTCTTCTGGAACTTTAATCTTCTGAATGGTGTTGGTGGATGGGACTCGACTGGATGTCAGTTAAAGCTCTTAGGGAATGAAATTGAAAGATACACATGTGAGTGCAATCACACAACCTCTTTTTCAATCCTGATGTCACCATTTACCCTGAATAATGTCCAAGCCATAATCTTAGACTATATAACTTACATTGGTGTTGGCATTTCAATGGGCAGCTTGGTTTTGTGCCTCATCATTGAAATCATCATATGGAAATCAGTGACACGAAATGACACATCCTTCATGCGACATGTCTCCATAGTCAACATTGCTGTCTCCCTCCTGATTGCTAATATTTGCTTCATCATAGGAGCAGCTGTTGTTAAACAAGAGGGTTATGAGGGTCCCTGCAGTACAGCGACGTTCTTCATGCACTTCTTTTATCTCGCCCTTTTCTTCTGGATGTTTCTGTCAGCACTTTTGCTCCTCTACCGCACCCTCATGGTCTTTTCGAGAATGACCAGAGGGGCAATGATGGCCATAGGCTTCACTGTCGGTTATGGAGCCCCGTTAATAATAGCTGTCGTTACTGTAGCATCTACAGCTGGAGGCAAAGGATACATTCAACAAGATTACAATTGTTGGCTGAACTGGGATAAAACAAAGGCTCTCCTGGCATTTGTGATTCCTGCTCTGACGATTGTAGCTATAAACCTCCTGGTGCTTATTGTGGTTCTGTGTAAGATGTTGAGGAGAGGAGTTAATGCTTCCACTCAGCCAGATGAGAAACATCCCCTAGTGGTCACTGCTAGATGTGTGGCGATTTTAACACCTCTCTTTGGTCTAACGTGGGGATTCGGCATCGGGACCTTGGTGTCACCGAACTTTGGGATTCATGTGGTGTTCGCATTCCTTAATTCACTGCAGGTACTAAAGATAAATTAATATAATTTTGACTGTAATTCTCATTGCAAACACTTAATATACTATATATTAATATTAATGCATATATAGTTTTATAAGTAATATTGTGAATAGTAAAATATTGTTCTCTCTTTCAAGGGTTTCTTTATTTTGCTTTTTGGAATATTACTGGACAGTAAGGTAGGTGTGATCTAAGACCATGAAACTCTCCTCACAGAAACAATAGAAATAATATTTTAATATTACTTTTTTGTGGTTTCAGGTCCGAGAAGCATTGGCAGGAAAGTTTTCACTGAGGAACTTAAGTTCTGGTCGCACCAGGGTAAATATTGTTGATGGAGTATATACTAGTTCTTTAGAAAAAAAAAAACTTTATTCATACTTAAATTGATTTTCTATAAATCCATGACGGATATATCTGAATTTCAGAGTACGAGTGCAGGACCAACGTCCTCAAGTGGACCTCCTTTCATGCAGAGGTTACGGCAAAGAAGTATGTAACTGAATATTAATCAAAAAGACTCTTTGATCGCATTGCATTTGACCAGCTCATTTTTTTTTCATTATACTGGGTCTGTTGCTTGGAAGATTTGGGTTCAATTCCCAGCACCGCCAAGCTGCCACTGTTGGCCAATCGAAGAAGACCCTTTTCACCCCCAATTATTTCACTGTTGTAATTTATATTGTTATTTATTTATATATGTAATTTTATTATTACTTTTTGCATTTTGCTTTCTTATGTGTTGAATTTATTTGGCTTTATCATGTATCAAGTATGTGAGCATTGTCCTGATAGAGATTAGCGCTGCCATTAATATTTTGGTCTTTTGCAGATGTGTACAATGTACAAGCAAACAGCGGCACTATGGCTTCAACTTCAAACAACTCATATGCACCTATCAACACTTAAGGCAGTAAACCCCTATTACAAGAGCCTGTTTAACTGCTATCATACAGTACATGCATGTTTTAACAAAGTAAATTATGAAAATTAATAAAGAACAAATCGTCGCTGTCGGGTGGAATCCTCATATCTCCAAAACCGTTATTTTTCAGGAAATGAAAAAAAAAAAATGCGTACCTTATCTGCAGTGCACAGGGTTTAGTCCGCATTGCAGTGGATTGTCTTGCGCTAAATTCCTGTCCTCAGACGAGCACCAGAACTAGCAGGGGTCAAGATTTTTTTTCTTTGAGCCCAGTGTTTTGAAGACATTTACCTCAGAAGATGTGTTGATTCGTTGCGACACTTCTTGAGGAGAAATATGCCGCGAAGCTCTCCCGTGGAGTGAGGAAGAGGTGGACAGTTGAAGTGTCCAATGGAGTTATGAGATTTGCGCTCACGCTATTTTCAAGACTTTAGATTGGTTAATAACTTGTAAAAATAACAGACTCACGTGGGGACTGACCAATAGCATTGATATGTGAAAAAATATGAAATTGACCAAATTTGGACATACAAGGTTTACGCCCAACAGCGACGAAATAATACATACTTCTAAAGCACTTTTCAAAAGTGTTTCTCTTGAAGCTCCACGGAGTTGATTTCAGAGTAATGAATAAGGAATTAATTTTTTAAATCAAATGATCTATATAATTTATTACTAATTTAAATGTTCTGATTGTTTTTCTATTTTGTCAAATTAATTCATAATTTTATTAAATATTGCTGTATTCCTAAAGCACAACAATAATTAAAAAAACAAAACAACAACAACACAGTACTACTAACAATGAATAAATAACTCTCTTCTTAATTATCTTCAATATTTAATATTGTACTCATACACTGATAAGATACTGTATGTGATTCCCTCAACTCTAAAGTATGAATTGACTGTGATTTTTGATGATGTTTCTGTGTTGTAAATACATTTTTTAACAAATGAATTATAATAAATAGTATATGGTCTGTGGTACTTAATCAAGTTTTTTTTCTGGTTGTTTAGAAAGTAAGACTATGTATATGCTTATTTGTTATTTCTTTTTAAAAAGAATTCTCATTTTATACTTAAAGAATAGTTTTTTTCTCCTGTGAGTCTCCTCCGGTATCCCAGCTTCATGTCAGCACTCTTCCCACACTTCCTGTTTCGCGACACTCACTTCCGGGTCGGCGGACACCTTGAATTTTCACTTCCGGGATGGTGGCCTTTTTAGGTATCAGGCACTATATACGTAGGAATGCTGCTTCCACATGGTTCCTTGCCAGATGCTCTCTTTAGTATTCTTAGTGCACATGTGATTTCAGCCTGCCTTGTTCCTTTTTCTGCCCTGCCTGGTTTGCCTTGGTTTGTTTCTGGTTTCGGTTTTCGCTTGCGCTGCATTGTTCTGACTGCCTGTGCTCCGAGTTATTAGACTGTTTTTCACTCTGTGTTTTTGCCTGCCTTGTATTACCCTGCCTGCCTGTGTACTGGATTATGGACTGTTGATAACTTTTTGACAGTCCTGTATTGATCTGCCTGCCTTTGTTAGGATTACTGTGATGTTCCTGCCCAGATTTTCTGCCTGTCTATCTGCCCAGTTCATTAATGACTTTTATTGTTACATAGGCAGGATGCATTTGAGTCCTCATTCTGGCCTAGCCTGACACTTTATACAAGTGAGTTTACAGAGGTAGGTCTTCACATATCATTTAAAAGGTAGCCAGTGACTAAGCTGTCTGTACATCTAGGGGATGTTCATTTCACAACCTCAGTGCCAGAATAGAAAAGAGTCTTGCTGTATACCTAACTCTTACCCTGAGAGTTGGTCAGACCAGTTGAGCAGTGCTGGTAGATCTAAGGGAGCATGGTGCAGTGTGAGGAGTGAAAAGAACTTTGAGGTAATAGGGTCTATTTTTGGCTTTGTAGGCAGGTTTCAGTGTTTTGAATCTGATGTGTGCAGCTACAAGAAGCCAGAGGAGGAGTGCAGCAGTGGGGTGGTATTGGAGAACTTAGGTAGTTTGAAATCAAGTCACGCAGCTCTTCAGTTTTGCTGTGACTGAGGGTAAATTGCAAGACATGAGAAACAGGTGTGCAGAGGCAGGAACATACTTAATTTTCTCCTTGGGGTTAATAAAGTATTCTGATTCTAATTGATTCTGATCGGGCGGGGCAAATGTTACTGACCTCAGACCTAGGGGATATCTAGTCAGCAACTAAGGACACACAAGTGGTGAAGGGTTTTGGCAAGCTTCAGCTATGAGAGAATATGTGTAAATGGTGTACATCACCCATGTATGCTTTGCATTTGCTCCTGGTCTCCAAGGCTCAAATGCTTGGCCTTTACTGCACATGTAGCCCTCCTCAGAGTAACCCCTTCACTCAGTGGCTGTGCAATTGACCCAGTTCCCAGGTTGGGATCCTGATGAGTTCCTTTATCTATGAGGTTGCCTACAAGTTCCTGTTCCACAGATATTGACAGGTAAGCAGATGCTTGTGCTGATTTTGATGTCACCAACTGTGGTTGCTGGTATGACTGGAGATAGTTTTGTTCTGTGATATCCATGAGACTGTTTGTTTGAATGAAATTGTTTTTCTTTCATATACTGGTAATGGTGTGGGGTTACACGCATATTCTTCCTCTTTTGCTGAATCATTGATATCCTGCTTAGTCTTCAAACGGAGACTTTGACTGTTCCTGTGGTGCTGTTTCTGACTTTGTATTTTTTGTTATTTTAACCATCCTGTCTATTATGTTCTAGTGGAAGACATTCACAGGCAACAGGACATTACAGTGAAATATATATCCGTATACCGGTGTTACGGATGGAAGCCAGTGGAGGAATTGTAGCAGCATGGTGGTATGCAAGAACTTAGGCAGGTTGAAAACAAGTTGGGCAGCTGCATTTTGGATCATTTGCAGAGGACAAATTGCTTTCATCGCTAGACCTGCCAGCAGTGAGTTGCAGTAGTCCAGTCTTGAGATGACAAGAGACTGAACAAGTACCTGAGCAACCTGTGTGGACAAAAAATTTTTTTTAGGAAATAACATTTGCAGAAACACCACAATGTTATATAGTGTACATTGGGGTAACCATGGACAATCAACTGTCCTTTTCTTCGCATGTTGCTAATGTGACACGCTCATGTTGGCTCCTCTCTACAACATTAGAATGATTCTGCCATTCAAGTTCAACAAGTTGAACACTTTACCCCAATGTACACTATATAACATTGTGGTGTTTCTGCAAATGTTATTTCCTAAAAAGCAGAGATTAGCGCTTTACTGCTAGATGCATTGGCAGTTTGAGCTTCTTTCAAGATAGCAGAAACATAAACTTTTCACTCTGAGGGGCATTTTCTTTGATGAGCTCTGCCATGACATTACTGTACTACCTAAATGGGACAGCTACAGTTGTGACGGATTAGAAGTGGTACTCTGAAAGACATGTCTCCATTCAGGTTCTGGCTACAAATCTGTAGATCAATTTCAGCCCAACCACCCAGAGGGACCTCCGTACCATTTAACTGCAGATATTTCCAGCAACTGACTGCTAAACAGAGATTCAAGGGACCAAATTTTGCCTTTAGTCAATTCTTACTCTATCTATGCTCTTTCCTCTTTTGTCACTTGGGCACCAGAATTGAGAACTGATTAAACAAAAAACTATAGATACACTGAGAAAGATACCGTGTTTGACAATAAGTTGAGCAACATGTTCTTTTAGTTCAGCTGACACGGTGGTTTTGACTGGAGGTATCACCATGCTAGCCTTTACATGGGGCAGTGATTTACAGTCACTGGTCTGGTTTTAGCTACTGTGCTCCGTTGTTTAATCGTCCCTCTTCCTCTTCTAGATTTAAAAACATAAACAAAAGCACAGGGCACAAGACAGAAAATAAACCCTTGTTGGAACACCAGAGGTGTCTTCTAGCAGGGAATTGTTCAAGCCTTTGTGACACAATTTTTAATAGTAAAATTAACCTAATCTCCAATAATGTGTTAATCACACTACCTAAATCTTAAAGGTTAAAAGAAAAGATTAAAATCATGGAAAATGAGGAAAAATATACCTAGAATGATATAATGTAAAACACGTTATATAACATATACCATGTATACAGATACATAAACAACAGTATACATCATTCATAATAAATGTTGAAATATATACAGATTGGTTGCACTGGGTAAGAAAACAGAGGTTTTGTTAAAGCAGAGCAAAAAAGAGTGTATCTCCCATTTTAGGCACTCCTCTATTGGACTGTACAATAAGTAAAATTTAATTAAGAAATTTAGTTTGGCAACTCTCAGACAGCAACAATTTATTTTAAAATAAATAAAGTACATGTTTGAATATAATTGAATCAGTTTTCAAATTATGGATGGATTTTTACTATTTTTGGAAAAGTAAGATCTAAACAACAGGCAAATCTAAAAAGTAATCAAGGCATGGGTAAAAACAGGAATAACAATCATAGTGTATATAGCTCAAAAATAACATGAATGCTAAGGTTGGAAAGACTTTGCAAGGCCATGCATGTGATGGCATTATATCTTTATTGCCAGGATGTATCCAGGAAGTACTAGGTTAGTACTCAGAAAGGGGATATCCCTGCTGACAGGAACATATTTATATATGGCATATTTCAGCACCAATCTCATTCGAGCCTTCCGAACCCATTTTCAAGCAACCTATGACCTACAGTTTCTGCAACAGGTCAAAGAGAAGCATCCAGATAGGTATACAGATTTACTGAAGATGCGGAGCACAGAGCAAAATGCGTGACATTGTGGGACCTGCTGTTTATACTGGTCAACAATAAACATCCCTAGTGGGAAAGAGATGGATTTAAGGTGTAGGATTAAAGCTGGCCCTCAAAAGAAGACTTATACAGCCCTGATTGAAGGCCATCCCTCCTTGCAGCTGCCCCAGGACATCCTGGTGGCCAAAGTGCTTGCCAATGTGAAAAGAGGTTGTGCTCCAGTTTGTTGCGTTCCTTTTTATTTTTGTGTTTTCTGTTTTGGGAGGTGTCTGTATTTCTGTGCAGGATGAACACCAATTGGTTCCTGAAGGTTACCTGGTGCCACGCCCTGCTTGGTCAGCTGACTCCCTGCTGCCTATAAAGCCTCCACCACATCTTCCTGCTTTAGCTTTTTTGCTCACTTGCTGTGTTTGTGCTACTCCTTTTCAGCTAGTTAGTGTGGTGTGTTAATGTTGGTTGAGTTGTCTGTGGTATTAGTGTGTTTAGCTATTCCTTTTAATGCTGACTAGTGCCTGTTCTTTTGACTTTGATTCTGGATTGCCCGTGTTTGGACTTATTAGCTAACCTGTAAATATTTGTATATAGTATTATTGGGGAGGTAGGGAGACCGATGCCATTTTTGTTTGAACCTTTTATTGATTGTGTTTTTGTACAGGGAGTTAGGGAAGTAATTGCATTTTCTTTTCTTTTTGTTTGCAAAGTAGGGAATTTAAAGGGTACAAGAATTAATTGTTTCTGTTTGTTATTTTGGCCTTGTCGGCTCTTGAAGACATACCCCAAGTTGTAATGTGAAATTTGTTATTCTTATTAAAAATATTGTTCATTCAGTTAACTTGGTTTCCTCGTACCCTTTTATGTTGCGCCTTCACCCCTAGACGGGGTGTAACAAGTTAGAGTGATGAATCTTTCCCAGCAAGTAATTACAATCAAACGACACACAAATCTGTCTAGTGCAGTCCTAGCGGACAAGGTGGCCAAGGTGGAGTTTCCAGATAAAAAGGATGGTGAAGCTGGGAACAGAGGGGCATGTCTCAGTCTGGACCAAGTAGTGGCTATCTGCAGGGTTGACCTAAATGATGCAGTGGTGGAAAGAGAGGACCAACATGCTCTACTAAGGGATCTGCTGGACAAGGATGCAGATGTGTTCTCCCAGCATCCCATGGACTATGGTCACACCACAACTGTACAGCATGAGATTCCTTTGGTGGACCAGAGGCGCTTCCAACTGCCATACTGCAAGATACCACCCTCCCAGTGGCAAGATGTGAGGCAGTTATTGATGAAGATGGAGACAGCGGGAGTCATTCACCCCAGTAAAAGGGGTGACCAAGAAGGATGTATCACTTCGATTGTGTATCGACTACTGGAAGCTCAACTCCTGCAGCACACAAGATGCATTCCCCCTGCCAAGGATAGAGGAGGCTCTAGAGGCTTTAGGCCAAACAAAGTACTTCTCCACCCTTTACCTGACCTCTGGATACTGGCAGGTAGAGGTTGTGGATAAGCACAAGACATAATTCAGCACTCCCATGGGGCTGGTTGAGGCCAATAGAATGCCTTTTGTGCTGGAAAATGATCTTTCCACTTTCCAAAGGCTTATGATCTCCTGTTTTGGGGACTTAAATTTCACCCATCTCCTTATTTACCTTGATGATGATATTGTTTTCTTTAAGTCCTTTCATGAACATCTAGAGAGGCTCCAGTTGGCTGTTGATATACTTCGGGAGGGCATCAGGACAGACCCAGAGAAGATCAGCAAGGTCAAAGATTGGGTGAGGCCTACTAATTATATGGATGTGCTGCGTTTTTTTTAGGTTTTGCAGGCTACTATAGGAGGTATGTTAAGGGCTACTCCAAATTGGCTGCCCCGTTATACTACCTTATCTCTGGTGACCCTAAAAAGAGGAAAAGAGGGATCCAGAAAAGCCCAAGTTCTGACCAACCCATTTCTGTGGACTGCAGACTGTAAGGAGGCCTGTTAGTCTTTAAAAGAAAAGCTGATAAGCGCACCAGTGCCTGGCTATCTGGATTACAGTCAGCCCTTTCTGCTGACTGATGCCCTGGGAATGGGCCTTGATGCTGTACTAGTACAGGAACAAGATGAGATGGAATAGGATCATTGTGTATGCGAGGCCTGAGTCCACCTGAGACAAGGTATCTGGCACACAAGCTTGAGTTCCTCACTCTCAAGTGGGCCGTGACAGATAAGTTCCATGACCACCTCTACGGGTGCAAGTTCTCTGTTCTGACAGACAATAATCCTCTGAAATATGTAATGACCTCAGCCTTATCTTATCCATATCTTATCCTGTCTTATCTATCCATATTTGATTTTGCATCAAATATCGGAGGGGACAGGATAAGTCCAACACTGACACCCTCTCACATATGTCCAATCAGGAGGTGGTGGAGACCCTGCAATCATGTCCACAACAGGTGAGGACAGGTGGACTGAGACATAAGGAGGTACAAACCACCCAGGAGGCTGAAGAGGTCTTAGCCAAGGACACGGCTGTCACAGAGAAGCCGAAATCTGTCTGCAGCTGGAGCCCAGTGAGGTGTATGTAGATGTGGGGATGGAGGCACCTGCTATTACCACACAGAAGCTTTGAGCGGGACAGAAGGAAGACTGGTCCCATCCTCCACTTTAAAAGCAGGAACCATAAACCAAGCCACAGCGAGAGGATGAATGAGTATGCAATTGAGGGTCTCCTTTTAAAAGAGTGGAGGAGGTTAGTTGTAAAAAAGGGGATCCTGTAGCACAGTGTCAGAGATTGCCATAACGGGGTAGTGGAGCAACTAATAATGCCTTATTTAAACTATCAAAATAGCCCTTCACAATGACTCAGGGCATCTGGAATTTGAGAGGACACTACAGATGATAAGGGAAAGATTTTACTGGCCAAGAATGTTTCAGGAGATCAAGCATTGGTGCAAACAGTGTGAGAGATGCTGCCTCAAAAAAAACTCCCACAGCAAGCAACAGGGCCCCCCTCATTAGTATCCATACCAGTGCCCCCATTGAGCTAGTCTGTGTGGACTTCCTGACCTTGGAGTAGTCAAAGAGGGGTATGGAGAATGTGCTCATTGTTACAGATCACTTTTCCCGATATGCACAGGCCTACCCCACTAGGGTCCAAAAGGCAGGCACAGTGGCCAGGGTCTTGTGGGGAAATTTCTTCTGCCATTTTGGTTTCACTGCAAAATATGGCCTACAAAGCCAAAAATGGACCAGCTCCCTCTTACCTCAAAGCCCTCATCACTCCTCGCACTGCACCCCACACCCTTCAATACACCAGCACTGCTCGACTGGTTCCACCATCTCTCAGGGTAAGAGGCAAGTATACTACAAGACTCTTCTCTGTTCTGGCACCAAGGTGGTGGAATGGACTTCCCCTAGAGGTCCGGACACCTGAGTCACTGGCTATTTTCAAATGGCGGTTGAAGACCTACTTATTCAGGAAACACTTCAACTAGCACTTGTTTCCCTATATTTTGCATATATATATATATATATATATATATATATATATATATATATATATATATATATATATATATCGTCGCTGTCGGGCGGAAACCTCGTATGTCCAAATTTGGTCAATTTCATATTTTTTCCACATATAGATGCTATTGGTCAGTCCCCACGTGGGTCTGTTATTTTTACAAGTTATTAACCAACCTAAAGTCTTGAAAATCGCTTGAGCGCAAATCTCTTAACTCCATTGGACACGTCAACTGTCCACCTCTTCCTCACTCTGCGGGAGAGCTTCGCGGCATATTTCTCCTCAAGAAGAGTTGCAACAAATCAACACGTCTTCTGAGGTAAAAGCGCAAGACAATCCACTGCAACGCGGACTAAACCCTGTGCACTGCAGATAAGGTACGGCGTTTTTTTACGGCAGATAAGGATTCCGCCTGACAGTGACGATATATATATATATATATAAACTTTGACACTTTTCACTGTAACTTTGAACAATGTTTTAAACTCATGGTATCTTAAGTATGTAACCTAATGAACCAGCATTAATGTATCCAATGATAGAGATTTAAGCACCTATGTATGTCACTCTGGATAAGGGCATCTGCCCAATGCTGTAAATGTAAATTGCATGCAGATCAAGGGCACAATTTTGAAAGAGCAATTGTGAAGGAGCTATGCAAGTGTGTTGGCATCACTGGGGCCCACACCACCTCCTACCACCCCCAGGGCAACGGGACCACTGAAAAATTCAACTGTACCCTGATGAACATGCTGGGAACTCTAGAGCTGCACCTGAAGCCCCGGTGGCATGAGCATGTGAAAGCCATGACACATGCATATAACTGCTCGTGACATGACTCAACTGGATATAGCCCGTACTACCTTATGTTTGGTAAACGTCCCAGGCTACTAGTGGACCTCATCTAAGGGTTTCCCACAATAAACCAGCTGTCTAAATACAGCGGTATGTCCAGACCCTGTAAGACTTCCTGACGCAGGCCTATGCCCTGGCTAATCAGACATCTCAGCTGGCGAAAGGACAGTAGAAGAATTATTTTGACAAAAAACCATAGAGTGAAGACTTTAGTCCTGGGAATTGAGTCTTAGTCAAGGTCTGTCATGTGGAGAGGAGGCAGAAGTTGGGAGATCGATGGGAGGCACGACCATATGATGTGGTGAAGAAGCAGCCAAGAAGCAGCATCTCCTCTGAACAATGGGTGACAGTTCAGAGGAGATGCTGGACAGAACACTGATTTGAACAACAGATAAAGAGGAGGAGCAAATGAGCACAGAGGAGGCTGACATGCAGACAGAAGAAACAAGTAAAGGAGAGGGAATGCTTGTGACTGGTAGTGGTGTTTTTTAGTGGTGGTTTAGCAGGTCAGCCTGGTACACCTGCAATACTGCCATTGTGTGCAGTGCCGCACCGGCTTAAAGCACATATTCAACCCTAGGCATCGCCACATACCTGTATACATCTAGGCCCACAATAGCTGAATAGAAATGGCCAACGAGAACAAATGGGCAGAATACAGATTATTACACAAACTCGACATCTTCGTGTGGAGGTCTAGAAAAAAATGGGGGATGCCTGCATGGAGGTGGTATTTAAGGAAGTGGTCATCAAGCTCAGAGCGGACAATGCTAGCCTTTTATCAGGATACAGCTTATTTATGTGGTTTAAATGAAAACTGTAATTTTAGTATGTTATCACAAGCTTTTACACTAATGTTGTTATAAGGGACAGTTGCAACAGAATTGTAAGCATTGTAGTTCATTCCTTATTGGAGATATAAGCAGTGTTACAACTGCCCCATGTTGCAATCGTCCCCACTCTCCCCTGTCTGGACTACTGCCACAAACTCCCATGCTATTATTTTAGAAATGTATTCTGCTATGACCTTGTTTACAAACTTACCTTGTGAAACATTGCCAGAATACACCAAATTTTGAGGTCCTGAGCAATGTGACCAGTTTTTTAAATAAGATCCAACTAACAGATTGGTCCTATAAAGATATGTGCAATACGTTAATGATTAAAAGTTGGTGTCTAAACTTTTAGTACCTTGAAAGTACAAGATTCCATAAAATCGCATACATGTTTGCATCAATACTGTTACATACATTTGTTTGAAAATTTACACTAAGTGGCTAAAAGGATGTAAAAACCTGAGCATCATACCTCTAAGTGCTTGTTGAATCTCACAATTTAAACACATGGGCATTGATATGAAGGGATGAGGTCGTGGCTTGGTGTAGGCCACTCAAGTGCCATACCAATTCTGGCAAACCATTTCATTGATCTTAAATTGCCTACCAGGGCATTGCCACTGTAAGAATCATTAAGATGCAAGACACTGTACTGTATATCCTTATCATATCTGTGTAACAGGGGTCAGAACAGGCAGGCAACATCATACAAGTATATTCAATACATCAAAAAATGGGAAGTAAACTAGAAATAAAATACTAAAAAAAAAAAAAAAAAAACAGGAAAATGAAACCAGAAATCAAAGAAAAAGAAAACTAGGAAAATCACAGAGAACAAACACAGAATACACATTTAAGGCTCACATAGTACAAAGGCAGAAAAAGGCTTCATCTTGAGACACTAACATCACCAATATACACGTTATTCATGAAAGAACTAGACAGTTGAGAACATTCATGACAAATGAATCAATGACAAGACAGGGGTGAGGACAATAACCAAATACAATCCAGTTATGACTGTTGTGAAACAATCCAGTCATGACTGTATAAACAAAACATGACAGGAAATATTTATAAACACATCGCACAATGTTATTTATATGGAGATATGACGTGCCTCAAGAGCTGCAGCATGTGCTGGGAATCTGTGACAGTCATGTTGGAACAGGTTTGGGCCTTCAGGTAAATGGGATGTAAACCTCCTTAGGTGAAACTCAGGTAAACTTCCTTAGGTGAGATGTGGTAGCTCAGTGGTTAAGGTGTTGGGCTACTGATCGGATCAGCCTCATTCAATCAGCCTCATTTAACCATCCATTTGAATTGGATCAAGGAAATAAGACATTACAGTAAATGCTGAGAACAGAAACTGGTCTTGCAAGTATGACTGTGTTTGAGGTGTCAGAGAAATCTGAACAATGTTAAAAGCTAATACACCATCTGTTCATGCTTAGTGAGATAATTGTGGGCTGGCTAGAGCCAAGGTAAGATCTAAAAACTACAAAAGATTTCATGCTATATTTCATTTTGTGATTTTAGTAAAACAAATCATGTTTTTGCATTTGTATTTAATGACCAATCAGCATTATAGTTCTAGGTTTCTGCTTGATAAAAGCTGATATTATTAAAGCGTATTTGTATTCAAGTTTAATTTATTTTATGTATTTACTTTTATTGCTTTTTGTCTTGAATTCTGAGCTGAGGAAATGCAGTACCTGTGAAATGCCATATCATGTAATCTGTAACTACAATAAATAGTTATTAAAGAGGTATAATCAACAAAGGAATTTACAGACAAAAAAGGAATAAACAACTGATTCAAGACAGGAACTATAATGATTGCGTGACTATAATGAATATCTATATATTTTTAAAAAATCTAATTTTACCTTCATCTTTAAATCTAATTTGAAAATCTTTCCTCTATTATTTGTCTCTCTAATGTGTATGTTTTTGACACTGAATATTGATTATTTATGATTTAGTGTATAGTGTATATTAATTCCATTTTGGAATCACCTTTTGATCAGAAAAATCACCTTTTGTTTTTGTCATTGTTCTTATTTTATAGTGAATTTTGACAAACTGATATTTTTTTTAATTATTAAAGGTAGGGTCTCCGTTGTTTGAAAGCCAATGTTGACATTTGAAATCATCAAAAAAAACACGCCCCTAACCCATCCTCAGAGGGCAATCATCCAAAAACTTTTGTTTGTTGAGGAACAATGCCATTTTCAGCATGATGATGCACCTTGCCATAAGGAAAAACTTATAACTAAGTGGCTTGGGGTACAAAACATTAAACTTTTTGATCTATGGAAACTCCCCAGACCTTAAACCCACTGAGAACTTGTGCTTGATTAAAGCTAGGGTCTCCGATCTTTGAAAGCCAATGTCGACATTTGAAATCACCAAAACAAACACGCCCCTAACCCAAATGGGTCCCACCCCTGTATTGATAGCTCCGACCCACACATACATATGTAACCCAGGCAACTAATAGAAAGAAATGTGTCTTTATCATAGCTGAAGGGAAGAACAATACGAATGCAGATAAACAAACAAACAAAAATGACACACAAGCATAATCATGCAAAGGACGGCATATATTAGTTCTGTGAAACAAAGCAAAACCAACATTACTCACCTATCGAGAAGGAAAAAAGCGGCCTCTGTGTCTTAAGTAAAGTGAATGGCCGCATATTCACAGATTCGAGTTTCCCAAGTCAATAACTCCTGAACTAAATGCTGTTACTAGAAAAACGTGGTTGTAGTTGCCTCTCTACATTACTACGATAGAAAAGAGGTGTTATTTGTGTAGTAACAGCATTTAGCTCAGGAGTTCTCTTCAGTTCTCTCCAGCGCTGGAAAGCTGATCCTAGATTAACATTCCATTTTCCAACATTTGGAATTTCCAACATTTTCCAAATTTTAATTTTTGAAGAACACAATATCTGCATTTTTTTCATTACTACATATTTAATACTGCAATAATACACTTAACAATACTTAAACTGCACTCTTCAGAAAATAAATTAAAAAATTAAAAAATTACAAGCTAAAGAAACACAGCGACAGTTTAGTGCTCTAACACCTAACCACTAAATGGTTCACAAAATTACAAAAGTCCTAATATTTCTTGGTATAATATCAGTATAAATTGTCCCTGCAGACTGCTATTTTGAATTCATATATTGCTTTTAAATTCTGTCACATAATATGGCAGCCATTAATAGTAAATAAGCCAATAATTATGTAAAGTCATGTACAGTAAGTATGCATACTGTACATACTCTGATATTACTTCCTAATACTGTAATTCTATAATAGATTCATTTCCTGTAAAACAATTTTACTGCTTTCTGGTGTGGTAAGAATGTGCTCAATATCTCTTTTATTTCATATGTAGATACATCAAAGTCATACTAGCTGAAGACCAAAATCTGCCTTAGCATTATGGGTAAGAAAGGTAAGTTATAATATTATTTTTTTTTTTACAGCACCTTATTTACTCAATGACAAACCTATCATACTGAGGTCTTGCCCAGTCTTAGACTAGTTTTCTGAATAAGCATGGAGATGCTGTTGTTATATATATATATATATATATATATATATATATATATATATATATATATATATATATATATATATATATATTTTTTTTTTTTTTTCAGGATTAATTGTCTAAACCAGCTTTGAAGGAAGATTTATAATGTATTTCTTTTAGACACTGTTATATGTTAGACATATTTTACTTAGGTCTACTATATCTGAACAGTTAATATAGGAATAATTTATAGTCTATAAGATAATTATTTTGTGTAAGGATGATGTCTCTGTAATGTATACTGTAGCTGGTCAGTGATTATTTATTCATATGTCTAAACCTATTCCAGTGTATTCAGTAATTACATAACACCATGCGAAACACTAGAGACCAAATAGTTAGCTGAAATGTCAGGCCAATGACTCTGTGTGTGTGTGTGTGTGTGTGTGTGTGTGTGTTTATTGTGTTTAGTAATGAGACACATACAACAAAGTATTTCAGATCCTATATATTCCATATAGTCTTATTTGCTTGTTTGTTTCCTAACGTATTAATAATTAATTCTGAATCTATTCCAGTCATTAAATAACGCCTTATGAACCTTAATGACCAAATAGGTAGTTTACACATCAGGCCCTTATTGCAAGTACAGTTAACATTTTCTCTGTGTTTGTGTCTAATGTGTTTATTAACAATGACGATACATAGACCAATGTATATCAACACCTAAATTGATGTGTCCTACTCAATTTGTATTTACCGCTTGGGAAATTTATCTTGCCAAGCAGGTTTAAAGATATTTTTATATCTTTATGAGTGTAGAAGTTAGGACATAACAGCCATAAACAATTAGTTGTTATTCTTCATTGGGAGGGGAGAGCCTATAAACCAGTTTAACTATGATGTGGTTGCTCCGCAATTCCTTTTCGAATAGTCAGATGGCTCAGTCTGCAAGGGAATATTGTTAGAAGATTTTAATAAGATTTAAGAATCTAATCCTATACACCTTTTTTTGTTGTTATGGGAAAAATTCAAATTAACCTAAAAATTTCAGCAGCAAAGTCTTCAGCAACAAAAGGCAGTAGAATCTTATAAGAAATTGCAAATACAGTTTTATATGATTGATTTTGTGTAAACTGATGGACTGTTCTTTAGAAGTATTTAGAGTTCATGATTTCAATATTTATATATGCAAAGTTACTCATATTTAGAGATGTTATGTTTGTGTTTGATTGTTTTGATTTTCTGTAAATCACCTGTGTGTAGCTCTATTCTAGTTAAGCAATATGGCTGCCACTCTCAGAATAATAGAGTGCCACTGAACTCTATTATTCAGTAGGTTAAAAAAGAATTTGATCCAGCAGATCCAATTGTTTTCTTACTATTGTTTCTTTAATATATTAGGTGTTAATAGGTGTTATATGAATGTTATATTTGTATAAAGTTTATCATAAAATAACCCTGCAAGATATATATATTTTTATAATTTCTATTTATACTGTATACTTTACAGGGAAAATATCAAAATATGATTTACCAGGATTTGTTGCCATCCTGCTGTTTCATATGCAAGTGATGCACTCACAAGTGCTAAATGAAATTTCTGAGGTAAAATTTTATTGCTTTTTAGAAATAAAAATAAAGGTAGAATTTTTTCAGACAGCAATAAAAACTCAGGTTCTTACCTCTGAGGGTATGTATACTTACAGGCACATCCTCCCAAGGTTTGATGTGTTCTACATTCTGAGATGCTTTTCTGCTCACCAATTTTCTAAAGAGTGTTTTTTTGAGCTACAATTCTTTGTAAACTCTAGCGATTGTTGTATGTAAAAATCCCAGGAGATCAGCCATTTTGGAAATACTGTCTCTGTATATATTCCCTCATAGCTAAACTGATTTAAACATACTATTATCTGTTAATATTATATAATTATTATGCAACATTACCAAAGCAATAACGTTTAATCCTCAGTTTAGTTACCCAGAGGAACAAATGCCTCTCTTAAGGAAAACACGAGACGGTAAATAAGAATAAATTTTATGTTTAAAAAGAATTCTCAAAATTATGTCTGTCTGTTTTTTCATTTTTATATTTGTCACTCAAATAAACAAAATCACATGATTATTTTCAGTGAACACAGGCATAGTAGAATACATTGTGGTCGTTGAGGTGAATGTGACAGAAGTGATTTTATTTGACCAAATCAATTCATCAGCGAATTCCATCACTCCTTTACAAATAGACAACATCACAAATATCAACAGTTTGGACATTACAGCAGGTAAGGTTTTTTGTTGTTATTTATTTTTTATTTTAGGAAGACTGACTTGCTCCACAAGCTCAGGCGGTGGGCATAAGTTCTCAAGGTCCTAGAGACCTACTGTATGGGCAATGATAGCATCTTGATGACTGGCCGCCATAGACTTCGACTGGGCCAGAATGAGACAGTTGTCTGGGTAATTCAGTAAATCTAAAATAAAAAGTAAAAATTCAGTCCATCTACTTCATAAATGTGCATGGTGAGAGGGTCTGATCAAACGGAAGAACACAAAACTGGTAAACTTCAACCCCAAAGTAAACCTGAGGGACTTCCTGTGTTCTGGCAGAACGCCTATTTGAAAATATTCATCTTGGAGGTCTATTGTCCCAAACCAGTCCTCAGACCTGATCTGTGATGCAATAAGCTTGAGCATCTTGAACCTGAAAGTCTTCAGAGTACAGAGTAAAAAAAAAAAAAAAGCTTGCCAGATTGTCTGTAAGAGGTGTTATCCTCATGCTGAACTCTGTAAACAGTGAAACAGTGTGCTGGCAGGTGCTGACCGAGGCTATAGATCTGTGCATGGAAATGGAGTGGGGCAGACCCCACTGACACCCAAAGCACCAGACGATGCTGGGCAGGAAGTAGAGGAAGGACGGTCCTAGGAACCGTAGCCCTCAGGCATCAGGATTACTTTTTAGTCTCCACCAGGAAGACTAAAAAGTAATCCTGATGACATCAGCACTCACTGCACCACTGAAAAGGCCCTTCCAGGACTAAGGAGCTATTGCTGTCCTTGATCTCTGTTAAATTAAGCTACAAGTGCCTCTCCGTGGAACCTAGTGAAGCCATTGATTGGCCAATGGCATGGGCTGTGTGCTTTATTGCAAATTCATCCATGCAGTAAAATAGCTGAAAGGATAAGGATGAAATACCATCCTAATTAATCAGTAACTACAACAATAGTTATGATAAGAGATATAATCAACAAAAGAACTTACAGACATGAAAAATGAACAGTTAAAAACATCATGTAAGTATAATTAATTATGAATATATAGAATTATCAAATTATATATAATTATTTTTTTTTCCCCAGTGTGCCAGCCACTATTGAATGAATCTCAATACCAGTGCACGTGTGAGGATCAGTATGTTTGGTCCTACAATAACTGTATTACATATAACGCCTGTGATAACCTAAATGAAGGAACGTGTACCTGTATCAGTGCCATTCCCAGTGATGGACAGGTCTGTGTGCCAAAAACTGGTAAGAAAAGCATTGAAAAGTTCTATGAATTCAAATGCCCTCGTTTGTTCTTTCTTTCTTACTTTCTTTCTTTCAATGCTATAAACTCATTGCTATAGATGCTCATTGATACTCATTGTTCAACGCTACAGTACAGATCAATGCTATAAACTTTAGAGTGATAAACATTTACTGAATTTAAGATTTTGAAGTTGTATATGGTGTGTTTGTACACACAAACACACACATATTGTCACGGGCAGGGGAATAAAAACGGACCCAAATGCAGGATAGCTTAACGAAAACAGGATTTTAATAAATAAAAAAACAAATAACATAGAAACTAGGACATCGACTAGACAAGACGAAGACAACAGAGGATTCCTCGCTGCTCAAGGCAACGTGGTTCAACTAAATACTAAATCACAACAATCAGACTCATGAGGAACAGGTGTGCAGAGGCGGGGAGGAAAAGACAAGGGCGGGGCAGACATGTGACACAAGACATAAACAAATGCACATGGCCAAAGTCCAGGCTGAGTCCTGACATATATATATATGTACAGTGGTGTGAAAACGTGTTTGCCCCTTCCTGATTTTTTTATTTTTTTGCACATTTGTCACACTTTAATGTTTCAAATCATCAAACAAATTTAAATATTAGTCAAAGATAACACAAGTAAACACAACATGCAGTTTTTAAATGGTTTTTATTATTAAGGGAAAACAAAATCCAAACCTACATGGCCATTAAAAATCAGGAAGGGGCATACACTTTTTATATGCATATAAAATATAAAGAGATATCTACTCATATATCTATTTGATCATAAAACGTTGATATCCTTGAGATTTTATACAAAAAAGCAAATTTACATTGAAACAATCTTTTACAGTCACAGCTAACAAAACTCTACTCCCACATCCACAGCCATCACAACTACTGTAACAACAGCTAGCACAACTACTGTAACATCAGCCAGCACAACTACACCCCCCATGACTACAACCACCACAGAATCTAGTACGACCCAAGCTGCAAGTATGATTTTAAGCCTTTTTCCTTTTCCATGTTTTTTTTTTTTGCCTTTGACCAAAAACAGTTTATGACACTGATTTATGCTTTGTTAAAAGCTGTTTTTAACTACTATATACATATTAAGGAAAACACGAGACGGTAAATAAGAATAAATGTTATGTTTAAAAAGAATTCTCAAAATTATGTCTGTCTGTTTTTTATTTTTATATTTGTCAATCAAATAACCAAAATCACATGATTATTTTCAGCAAACACACGCATAGTAGAATACATTGTGGTCGTTGAGGTGAATGTGACAGAAGTGATTTTATTTGACCAAATCAAATCATCAGCGAATTCCATCACTCCTTTACAAATAGACAACATCACAAATATCAACAGTTTGGACATTACAGCAGGTAAGGTTTTTTGTTTTTATTTATTTTTTATTTTAAGAAGGCTGACTTGCACCACAAGCTCAGGTGGTGGACATAAGTTCTCAGGGTCCTAGAGACATACTGTATGGGCAATGATAGCATCTTGATGACTGGCCACCATAGACTTTGACTGGGCCAGAATGAGACAGTTGTCTGGGTAATTCAGTAAATCTAAAATAAAAAGTAAAAATTCAGTCCATCTACTTCATAAATGTGCATGGTGAGAGGGTCTGACCAAACGGAAGAACACAATACTAGTAAGCTTCACCCCCAAAGTAAACCTGAGGGACTTCCTGTGCTCTGGCAGAACGCCTATTTGAAAATATTCATCTTGGAGGTCTATTGTCCCAAACCAGTCCTCAGACCTGATCTGTGATGCAATAAGCTTGAGCATCTTGAACCTGAAAGTCTTCAGAGTACAGAGTAAAAAAAAAATGCTTTCCAGATTGTCTGTAAGAGGTGTTAGAATGGAGTGGGGCAGACCCCACTGACCCAAAGCACCAGAGGATGCTGGGCAGGAAGTAGAGGAAGTACGGTCCTAGGAACCCTAGCCCTCGGGTATCAGGATTACTTTTTAGTCTTCTTGGTGGAGATGACAGATCTAATGTCCTCTCTTGCCTGACAGGTCTGGGCCTGGGCACACTGCCCGGCCTCCTTAGCATTAACGGGTGCCACAACACTCGCCCTTCTCTCCGCTCTGAGTGAGCTAGGATGGGTCCAGGTGAAGCTGGAAGACGACCCAGGCTGCTCACTGTAGTGAGCTATAAATTCCCTGAAAACCGCTGACTTGCGCTTCACCTCTTGGTGCCTGTCGACGTCAGCACTCACTGCACCACCGAAAAGGCCCTTCCAGGAGAAAGGAGCTACAGTATTGCTGTCCTTGATCTCTGTTAAATTAAGCTACAGGTGCCTCTCCATTGAATTTAGCGAAGCCATTGAATGGCCTATGGCATGGGCTGTGTGCTTTATTGCAAAGTCATCCCTGCAGTAAAATAACTGAAGGATGAAATGCCATACTAATTAATCAGTAACTACAACAATAGTTATGATAAGAGATATAATCAACAAAAGAACATGAAAAATGAAAAATGAACCATTAAATACATCATGTAAATTACATCATATAAGCATAATTATATATATAAATATATGTATATATATATATATATATATATATATATATATATATATATATATATATATATATATACATATATATATATATAGTAATTATCAAATTATATATAATTCTTTTTTTCCCCAGTGTGCCAGCCACTATTGAATGAATCTCAATACCAGTGCACGTGTGAGGATCAGTATGTTTGGTCCTACAATAACTGTATTACATATAACGCCTGTGATAACCTAAATGAAGGAACGTGTACCTGTATCAGTGCCATTCCCAGTGATGGACAGGTCTGTGTGCCAAAAACTGGTAAGAAAAGCATTGAAAAGTTCTATGAATTCAAATGCCTTCGTTTGTTCTTTCTTTCTTACTTTCTTTCTTTCAATGCTATAAACTCATTGCTATAGATCAGAGGTATTCAACTAAAATTGAAAGAGGTCCAGTAAGATAAAATTTTTTGAAGCGAAGGACCGTTAGATCATTATGTCTAACTAGTTAGTGTGATATATATTTAAGTAGCCTAGTAGTTGTATCAACATCTGCAAGCAATCAATACCTGACTGTCAAATCAAATAAATTCAGTACAATTCAAAAACTTTTTGACAATATTTATTGTCACATAACATAGAACTGAACATATGTATGATTGTAGATATGTGTAACATTCTCTCATTAAATAAAGTAGGGCTACATTTCAAAATAAGAGAAAATAAATAAAATGTGAAAATTGTGTACGTATGTTTAAATAAAGTGCTTAACTTTCCCTTTTATATCCCAGTGAGAGAACTGAGCTCTAGCTTGGCTTGGCAGGATGTTAAACCTGGGCTTGAATGGAGTCAGGGCCGCTCTCATACACATGTGGAGGTGCTCATTAGTGACCCTGGAACCATATTTAGATTTGATTATGTTCATTGTAGAGAAAGCTGCCTCGCAGTTGTATGTAGAGCCAAACATGGTCAGGATGTACAGGGCTACTTCCCTCAGACCTGGGAAAGCTGTCTCAGGGACGCTGTCTTCAGATTTGAGTGGATGTGTTTGTTCAAAACCTTTATGTTTTGTCTCATAATGGCGTTTCACATCGCCACTTTTAATAAGTGTCACAGTTTCTGAACATATGACACACTGGTTTAGTGGGAAGTGGGAAGTGTGAACATAAATGAATCTGTCTATTCTGGATTAAATGCTCTATTTTCGCTGTCCACTTTTCTTCTTTTGGAGAGCGCCATTTGTTCTTTATTCTCTCTTTCTCCGTCTCACTCGTCTGTTTCTCTCCCTTTCTCCGTCTCACTCGTCTGTTTCTATCCCTTTCTCCGTCTCACTCGTCTGTTTCTCTCCCTTTCTCCGTCTCACTCGTCTGTTTCTATCCCTTTCTCCGTATCACTCGTCTGTTTCTCTCTCTTTCTCCGTATCACTCGTCTGTTTCTATCCCTTTCTCCGTCTCACTCGTCTGTTTCTCTCCCTTTCTCCGTCTCACTCGTCTGTTTCTATCCCTTTCTCCGTCTCACTCGTCTGTTTCTCTCCCTTTCTCCGTCTCACTCGTCTGTTTCTATCCCTTTCTCCGTATCACTCGTCTGTTTCTCTCCCTTTCTCCGTATCACTCGTCTGTTTCTCTCCCTTTCTCCGTATCACTCGTCTGTTTCTCTCTCTTTCTCCGTCTCACTCGTCTGTTTCTATCCCTTTCTCCGTCTCACTCGTCTGTTTCTCTCCCTTTCTCCGTCTCACTCGTCTGTTTCTCTCCCTTGTTTTCTACATGTATCGCTATCTTTCTTTCATGTGTAACTTTACTTTAATTCTCTCTCATCTGTCTTGCGCTGTTAAGTCGCAGTGTTTACTTCAGGAATTCACAGACTTGATTGGCTGAGTGGTGTCACGTGGGATCTTAACTCGCATGCAATTGGTCTGTGCATTTCCACTACCTTTACCGTAAAGATTGCAAAAGCTGCGCCTGTGAAAATAGAAGTATTGGACAGCTTCTGGGTCCGGACCCGGACCGCGGTCCGCCTGTTAGTGACCTCTGCAATAGATGCTCATTGATACTCATTGTTCAACGCTATAGATCAATGCTATAAACTTTAGAGTGATAAACATTTACTGAATTTAAGATTTTGAAGTTGTATATGGTGTGTCTGTGCGCACACACACACAAACACACACAGAAACGCACACATTATATATTATGTATATATATATATATAGTGTATATATATATATAGTGTATATATATATATACAGTGGAGTGCAAACGTGTTTGCCCCTTCCTGAATTTTGTATTTTTTTGCACATTTGTCACACTTTAATGTTTCAAATCATCAAACAGATTTAAATTATATTAGTCAAAGATAACACAAGTAAACACAACATGCAGTTTTTAAATGAAGGTTTTTATTATTAAGGGAAAACAAAATCCAAACCTACATGGCCATTAAAAATCAGGAAGGAAGCAAACACTTTTTATATGCATATAAAATATAAAGAGATATCTACTCATATATCTATTTGATCATAAATCTTCTATATCCTTTAGATTTTATACAAAAAAGCAAATTTACATTGAAACAATCTTTTACAGTCACAGCTAACAAAACTCTACTCCCACATCCACAGCCATCACAACTACTGTAACAACAGCTAGCACAACTCCTGTAACAACAGACAACACAACTACTGTAACAACAGACAACACAACTACTGTAACATCATCCAGCACAACTCCTGTAACAACAGACAACACAACTACTGTAACAACAGACAACACAACTACTGTAACATCATCCAGCACAACTCCTGTAACAACAGACAACACAACTACTGTAACATCATCCAGCACAACTCCTGTAACAACAGACAACACAACTACTGTAACAACAGTAACAACAGACAACACAACTACTGTAACAACAGACAACACAACTACTGTAACGTCACCCAGCACAACTACTGTAACAACAGACAACACAACTACTGTAACAACAGACAACACAACTCCTGTAACAACAGACAGCACAACTCCTGTAACAACAGACAACACAACTACTGTAACAACAGTAACAACAGACAACACAACTACTGTAACAACAGACAACACAACTACTGTAACATCACCCAGCACAACTACTGTAACAACAGACAACACAACTACTGTAACAACAGACAACACAACTACTGTAACAACAGACAACACAACTACTGTAACAACAGACAGCACAACTCCTGTAACAACACCCAGCACAACTCCTGTAACAACAGACAACACAACTACTGTAACAACAGACAACACAACTACTGTAACAACAGACAACATAACTACTGTAACATCATCCAGCACAACTCCTGTAACAACAGACAACACAACTACTGTAACATCATCCAGCACAACTCCTGTAACAACAGACAACACAACTACTGTAACAATAGTAACAACAGACAACACAACTTCTGTAACAACAGACAACACAACTACTGTAACGTCACCCAGCACAACTACTGTAACAACAGACAACACAACTCCTGTAACAACAGACAGCACAACTCCTGTAACAACAGACAACACAACTACTGTAACAACAGACAACACAACTACTGTAACAACAGACAGCACAACTCCTGTAACAACACCCAGCACAACTCCTGTAACAACAGACAACACAACTACTGTAACAACAGACAACACAACTACTGTAACAACAGACAGCACAACTCCTGTAACAACACCCAGCACAACTCCTGTAACAACAGACAACACAACTACTGTAACAACAGACAGCACAACTACTGTAACATCACCCAGCACAACTACTGTAACAACAGACAACACAACTACTGTAACAACAGACAACACAACTACTGTAACATCACCCAGCACAACTTCTGTAACATTACCCAGCACAACTCCTGTAACATCACCCAGCACAACTCCTGTAACATCACCCAGCACAACTCCTGTAACATCAGCCCGCATGACTACACCCCCCACGACTACAACCACCACAGAATCTAGTACGACCCCAAGTATGATTTTAAGTCTTTTTCCTTTTCCATTTTATTTTTTTTTTGCCTTTGACCAAAAACAGTTTGACACTGATTTATGCTTTGTTAAAAGCTGTTTTTTAACTACTGTGTTATGCCATTACTGTGATTTTTTTTCGCTATATTATATTATCTGTTTAATTTTTCATTATTGTTATTTCTTTCAAGGTCCCCGCGTACTAAGCCTCTCATTGAAACTAAATCATAAATTTGACTCTGACCTCAACAATAAAGATAGTCCAATATATCAAACATATAAAAATAAAATTCAGAGTTCAGTAAGTATTGCACAATATATTATTTTATAATATTTCATGATTTAATTTATATTCTTCTTCTTCTTCTTCTTCTTCTTCTTCTTCTTATTATTATTATTATTAGTAGTAGTAGTAGTAGTAGTAGTAGTAGTATTACTTAGTAATAAATAAGTATTAATTAGTAGTAGTAATGATATTGATTAGTATACAGTACATTCAGTTTCACTTTAAACTATATAACACTCTGTACTTTTTACACTCAGATTGAAGAAAGCTACAAAAATGTACCTGGCTATCAGCTCAACTCTGCAACAGTGACTGGTTTCAGGTGATAATATTTATTGTAATCTAATATAATTATGCTTTAGCTCTGTTCATCATGCATAGCTCATGCTCTGTTAAAAAAAACATTAAAGAATTGTTAATTAACCAAATTAATTAATTTAGTATTAAAAGTTGTGAATATTAATTAACTGACATTATTTTCATAATGAATTACATATTGATCAATCAATTCAATATTCGGTAGTTGTAGTAATATTAATATTACTCCTTCTACCAAAATAATTGGAATAATCTAGCATATATTCTATATATTTTTTGTTGATCTAAAATTGTTCTGTGATGTGTTTTAAACAGACCTGGCAGTGTGATTGCAGACTTCATTATTACCTCAACAACTAACAATGTTGATTTGGCTTCAGCAAACAAACAGCTTACTACTAATCTCATTAATAGTGGATTCAGTGTTTCTAGTGATTTTCTCAGTCAAAGTGGTGAGTGGACAAAGGAGTCTTATTATTATTATTATTATTATTATTATTATTATTATTATTATTATTATTATTATTATTAGTATTATTATAATAGTTTAAAACTAGAGAGTAAAGAACAGAAGCATATTTATCTTTAATCTTTACATCGGTTTTATTTAGTAACTATTTTCATCACTTATAATTGTTTAGTTATAGTTACTTTTAGTTATTAATTTTATTTTTGAACCATAACTGCAGTATTAATGCTATAAATGTTTAAGGGGGAACGGCGAACAACAACATCAACGATGCATGATTCTTTGTTACAGTTGAAGGAAATCTAACTAACATCAGCGGAAACATATATCCTGGGACAGATCTAAAACTGACATGTAATCCTCCAGAGACAAATGTTATAAACTGGAACCTGAATGGGATTCAGTTAAAGCAGTCAGACAAGTATGTGATTAATAATATTGAACTCACTGTGAAGAATGCCGGTCCCACTGACAGTGGTAAGTCAGAAGGATTTCTGTTAAATTAACATCTTACAATGATCAGAATATTTTCTTTATCTCTCTTTCATACTACTACTACTATAATAATAATAATAATAATAATAATAATAATAATAATAATAAACAGAATAATGTTTTTTTTAGGTCAATATTCATGCATAACAACAGTAAACTCTCTGCCCTATATAATCTGGCAAAGCATTACGATTCAACCATACCCCAATATCCAAGTAACCAGTAATAAAACTGTACAATGTGAGGATACAACAGTCTCACTGCAGTGTTGTGTTCTGGGTGTATATAAGGTGCAATGGGCTGACACTACAACCTGCTCAAGTTCAACAGGTCATACACACACACACAAAACATCCCATAAAATCTATGTGATGTGGTCATGAATACTAGTATAACTGAAAATGTAGACCAAACATAAATAAGGAAAAAAGCCCATGGTTAGAGAATGACATACTATTTAAGAGAAGCTAATAACATTTTGAAGAAAGCTTAACCATTTGTGTTCCACTTTCTCACCAGGAGTCTGCATCACATGTGACTATACAATTAACCCACAGGATTGTCAGAATGGTGTGCAAACAAAACAGTTCAAATGCCAACTAACACAACCTATCACTGATAGTAGTTACAACTCAAAGAACATTGATGTACAAATAAAAAACCAAAGTGAGTAATGATTTATTTTTAAAATTACATTGTCCCCCACAATTATAAGAAACCTAGGAACATCAGGTAGTAATCTACATACTGTATCTTCAATCACATACTGTAATCATTAAGAAGAATGTAAATACAAAAGAAAAATGCATTATTACTAATTATTGTTAATAACTCAACTCATATATCAACTCATATTTTCCAAATGTTTTTTAAACAAATTAATGAATCAAACATAGAAGCTTCTTGATTCATAAAAAAATTAAGATTAGTGATACTTTAACAGATTGCAAAAGTGTATTAAATTGTAACAGTGTAAAAATATTCAGTTTTTATAGAAACTTTATTCTTGGACAGTTTAGTGTAATATAAATTTTATCTTTAAATAGATAAAATTTAATTATTTGCCCAAGTAATTTCCAAACATTATCTTTACAATAAATATGAATTGGCCAAATGTTTGTAATTCAATCAATAAATAAACCAATCAGTCAATTACAAGATATAATACAGTAAAATGTGCAAAACCACACAAACCCTGGCAGCACTACATACTTTATGAAAACAGTGAATGTATAAAAAACTGTATAAATACCCTGAACTGGTGTCAAATGGACTTCGCATTTCCACTATTTATTTTTCGTAGTTATTGGAAATTGTTTTGCCCAACAAACTCTAATTAAAATATGTTCTTACTGTATATTTAATTTTTTTTTTCTTTTAGGATTTGACTGTTCTGATAATGTATTTGGAGCTGGAAATGAGGGAGCAAAACAAACTGCTATCTGTGATGTAAACATGGTTGGCTATAAAGAAGCTCAGTGTATTTCAAAAACATGGACCATTAAAGAAGACAACTGTGTTCCGCTTGCAATTCAAAATTTAAAATATGAAGCTGAGGCAATACATTGTTTTCTTGCTTCTGTGAATGATAACATAAAAAATAATTTATGTAATTTCTGTTTGCTTTTTCATAACAGTTTGTGTTTCTGTAGACTTTACAGATAGCAGCTATCCCGCAGTTTATGGCCAGCCTCAGTAGTAATGCTACATCACAGGCTCAAAACATCACAGGCTCTGCAGCAACCATAACAACAATTGTAGACATACTAACCATCGTTTCAGGTCTCTCACAAACAACTTTTGTCAGTCAAACTATTATGACGGTAAGAAAACTCACCCTGTTACAAGATAAGAAGTTTATTTGCTTTTTGAGGTACAATAATTGGTAATAGCTTTAATATATACTACTGCATTTTATACTATTTAGTAATTTTATGAGAATCAAAACAGTTGTTTCTGCTTTATTATTAGTTAGTGATTAAATATTTCTAATGATAAAATAGATTGCACAGATTTGCTTTGTTTAATAAATATTTCTCTTTTAAGGATTTCATAAAAACAGCAGAGGTCATTGGAACAGATAGTACATCAGGCACTTGGGCGAATTTAAACAATAAAAGTACAACAAGTAGCACCAGTAATAAACTTCTGAATGCTACTGAGAACATTGCACGCAGACTCCCAGATGGCAACATCTCAATAAAAACAAAGTTTACTTCTCTTGAAAAAAAATCCATTACTGCCCCCTTTAATGAAACATTTGGAAAAAATCTCACTACGCATATATACATTCCTGTGACTAAGGCCAATACGTTCCTCACCGTCATAATCTCTTCGGCCTTTAACAACATCTTACCTGTTCGAAATCTGACCAACAATAACAGCAGTCAGACTGACACCAAGATCAATGGAGACGTAGCTGTGATTGAGACAAACTCACTAATTAACAACATCTCTCTCTCTTTCGATGTCATAAATACTACATTGGGAAAACCTCAGTGTGTCTTCTGGAACTTTAATCTTCTGAATGGTGTTGGTGGATGGGACTCAACTGGATGTCAGTTAAAGCATTTAGGGAATGAAAACAAAAGATACACATGTGAGTGCAATCACACAACCTCTTTTTCAATCCTGATGTCACCATTTACGCTGGATAAAGTCCAAGCCATAATCTTAGACTATATAACCTACATTGGTGTTGGCATTTCAATGGGCAGCTTGCTTTTGTGCCTCATTATTGAAATCATCATATGGAAATCAGTGACACGAAATGACACATCCTACATGCGCCATGTCGCCATAGTCAACGTCGCTGTCTCCCTCCTGATTGCGAACATTTGCTTCATCATTGGAGCAGCTGTTGTTAAACAAGAGGGTCCCTGCAGTACAGCGACGTTCTTCATGCACTTCTTTTATCTCGCCCTTTTCTTCTGGATGTTTCTGTCAGCACTTTTGCTCCTCTACCGCACCCTCATGGTCTTTTCCAGAATGACCAGAGGCGCAATGATAGCCATAGGTTTCACTGTCGGCTATGGAGCCCCGTTAATTATAGCTGTCGTTACTGTGGCATCTACAGCTGGAGGCAAAGGATACATTCAACAAGGTTACAATTGTTGGCTGAACTGGGATAAAACAAAGGCTCTCCTGGCATTTGTGATTCCTGCTCTGACGATTGTAGCTATAAACCTCCTGGTGCTTATTGTGGTTCTGTGTAAGATGTTGAGGAGAGGAGTTAATGCTTCTGTTCAGCCAGATGAGAAACATCCCCTAGTGGTCATTGCTAGATGTGTGGCGATTTTAACACCTCTCTTTGGTCTAACGTGGGGATTCGGCATCGGGACCTTGGTGTCACCGAACTTTGGGATTCATGTGGTGTTCGCATTCTTTAATTCACTGCAGGTACTAAAGATATGTTAATCTAATTTTGACTGTAATTCTCATTGCAAACACTTAATATACTAAATATTAATATTAATGCATATATAGTTTTATAATATAGTGAATAGTAAAATATTGTTCTCTCTTTCAAGGGTTTCTTTATTTTGCTTTTTGGAATATTACTGGACAGTAAGGTAGGTGTGATCTAAGACCATGAAACTCTCCTCACAGAAACAATAGAAATAATATTTTAATATTACTTTTTTGCGGTTTCAGGTCCGAGAAGCATTGGCAGGAAAGTTTTCACTGAGGAACTTAAGTTCTGGTCGCACCAGGGTAAATATTGTTGATGGAGTATATACTAGTTCTTTAGAAAAAAAAAACTTTATTCATACTTAAATTGATTTTCTATAAGTCCATGACAGATATATCTGAATTTCAGAGTACGAGTGCAGGACCAACGTCCTCAAGTGGACTTCCTTTCATGCAGAGGTTACGGCAAAGAAGTATGTAACTGAATATTAATCAATAAGTCTCTTTGATCACATTGCATTTGACCAGCTCATTTTTTTTTCATTGTACTGGGTCTGTTGCTTTGAAGATTTGGGTTCAATTCCCAGCACCACCAAGCTGCCACTGTTGGCCAATTGAACAAGACCCTTTTCACCCCCAATTATTTAATTGTTGTAATTTATATTTTTTCTTAATTTTATTATTACTTTTTGAATTTTGTTTTCTTATGTGTTGTATTTATTTAGCTTTATCATGTATCAAGTATGTGAGCATTGTCCTGATAGTGATTAGCGCTGCCATTAATATTTTGGTCTTTTGCAGATGTGTACAATGTACAAGCAAACAGCGGCACTACGGCTTCAACTTCAAACAACTCATATGCACCTATCAACACTTAAGGCAGTAAACCCCTATTACAAGAGCCTGTTTAACTGCTATCATACAGTACATGCATGTTTTAACAAAGTAAATTATGAAATAATTACTGAATAAGAGTAATGAATAAGGAATGAATTAATCAAATGATCTATATAATTTATTACTAAATGTTCTAATTGTGGGGCACGGTGGCTTAGTGGTTAGCACGTTCGCCTCACACCTCCAGGGTTGGGGTTCGATTCCCGCCTCCACCTTGTGTGTGTGGAGTTTGCATGTTCTCCCTGTGCCTCGGGGGTTTCCTCCGGGTACTCCGGTTTCCTCCCCCGGTCCAAAGACATGCATGGTAGGTTGATTGGCATCTCTGGAAAATTGTCCCTAGTGTGTGATTGCATGAGTGAATGAGAGTGTGTGTGTGTGCCCTGCGATGGGTTGGCACTCCGTCCAGGGTGTATCCTGCCTTGATGCCCGATGACGCCTGAGATAGGCACAGGCTCCCCGTGACCCGAGGTAGTTCGGATAAGCGGTAGAAGATGAATGAATGAATGAATGTTCTAATTGTTTTTCTATTTTGTCAAATTAATTCATAATTTTATTAAATATTGCTGTCATTGGCTAAAGCACAACAATAATAAAAAAAAACAACAACAACAACACAGTACTACTAACAATGAATAAATAACTCTCTTCTTAATTATCTTCAATATTTAATATTGTACTCATACACTGTCAGGACTCTGCCCGGACTTTGGCCATGTGCCTTTTTGTTTATGTTCGGTGTTCACGTGTCTGCCCCGCCCTTGTCTTTTCCTCCCCGCCTCTGCACACCTGGCCCTCATGTGTCATGATTATTTGTATTATTTAATTGAGCCGCGTTGCCTTGTGCAGCGTGGAATCCTGTTGTCTTTTGCTGTTGTCCTTGTCTGTTGTTGTCTACGTCCTGTTTCGTGGTTTTTTTAAGTTAATAAATCCTGTTTTTTGTTAAGCTGTCCTGCATTTGGGTCTGTTTTTATCCCGCGCCCCTGACATGCACTGAGATACTGTATGTGATTCCCTCACCTCTAAAGTATGGATTATAGACTGTGATTTTTGATGTTTGTGTTGTAAATACATTTTTTAACAAATGAATTATAATAAATAATATATGGTCTGTGGAACTTAGAAAGTAAGACTATGTATATGCTTCTTTGTTATTTCTTTTTAAAAAAATTTAAATTAACCACTTTACACAACACTATAACCTTCTCTCATTTTATATTTAAAGAATTTTTTTTTTTCTCCTGTGAGTCTCCTCCGGTATCCCAGCTTCATGTCATTCCCACACTTCTTGTTTCGCGGACACCTTGAATTTTCACTTCCGGGATGGTGGCCTTTTTAGGTACTGTATCAGGCACTATACTGTAAATTGCCTACCAGGGCATTGCCACTGTAAGAATCATTAAGATGCAAGACGCTGTATATCCTTATCATATCTGCGTAACAGGGGTCAGAACAGGCAGGCAACATCATACAAGTATATTCAATACATCATCAAAATGGGAAGTAAACTAGAAATAAAATACTAAAAAAAAAAAAAAACAGGAAAACCAGAAATCAAAGAAAAAGAAAACTAGGAAAATCACAGAGAACAAACACAGAATACACATTTAAGTCTCACATTGTACAAAGACAGAAAAAGGCTTCATCTTGAGACACTAACATCACCAATATACACGTTATTCACGAAAGAACTAAAGACAGTTGAGAACATTCATGACATGCTAGATAACAAATGAATCAATGACAAGACAGGGGTGAGGACAATAACCAAATACAATTAAGTTGTGACTGTTGTGAAACAATCCAGTCATAACTGTATAAACATAACATGACAGGAAATATTTATAAACACATCGCACAATGTTATTTATATGGAGATATGACGTGCCTCAAGAGCTGCAGCATGTGCTGGGAATCTGTGACAGTCATGTTGGAACAGGTTTGGGCCTTCAGGTAAATACACTCTACACAAGTCTAGACAACTGCATGCTTTCTAAATTGTAGCATCACGATATAAATGTGAAGACCAGTTATCTACAAAGGTTTTGTAATGTAGTATTATAACCCCTTCAATCAGCCTCATTTAACCATCCACTTGAATTGGATCAAGGAAATAAGACATTACAGTAAATGCTGAGAACAGAAACTGGTCTTGCAAGTATGACTGCGTTTGAGGTGTCAGAGAAATCTGAAAAATGTTAAAAGCTAATAAACCACCTGTTCATGCTTAGTGAGATAATTGTGGGCTGGCTAGAGCCAAGGTAAGATCTAAAAACTACAAAAGATTTCATGCTATATTTCATTTTGTGATTTTAGTAAAACAAATCATGTTTTTGCATTTGTATTTAATGACCAATCAGCATTATAGTTCTAGGTTTCTGCTTGATAAAAGCTGATATTATTAAAGCGTGTTTGTATTCAAGTTTAATTTATTTTATGTATTTACTTTTATTGCTTTTTGTCTTGAATTCTGAGCTGAGGAAATGCAGTACCTGTGAAATGCCATATCATGTAATCTGTAACTACAATAAATAGTTATTAAAGAGGTATAATCAACAAAAGAATTTACAGACAAAAAAGGAATAAACAACTGATTTAAGACAGGAACTATAATGATTGCGTGACTATAATGAATATCTATATATTTTTAAAAAAAATCTTATTTTACCTTCATCTTTAAATCTAATTATGTTGGCTTTGTAGAAGCCAACATTCTGTTTTCCTTTATTATTATTATTATTATTATTATTAGTAGTATTATTATTATTATTATTATTATTATTATTATTATTATTATGTTGGCTTTGTAGAAGCCAACATTCTGTTTTCCTATTTAAGCTTAGACAAAAATTTATCAAGAGTAACTCCTCCTAGGGCTTTCGAGCCACATGCACCAAATGTTGTAGTCCCTGGTCTGAAGTTTGTTACTATTACTTTTCTAAGCTATCCGAGTACCAGTACTTCCGGTACCGGGTCTCAAAGTGGCCTTTTTTCCCATAGACTCCCATTCTAAACTTTGGAGGTTTATAACTCGGCAAGCTTTCAAACTATCTACACCAAATTCGGCCAGCTCCTTTAGGGTGATACTCTGAACAAAGTTTTAAATTGGTGTACCGACTGGCCTTCCGGTTGTGCCGCAGCCCTGCCCCAATCAAAATCAAAAAACTTTTTACAACATTGACACGTCATATATTAAAGCACTCAGAACTACCTCACGGGTATTCTGATGATGTCACATGCTCATCTCCACTTACCTCCAAATGTTTTGGCACCCTAGCTTTCTGTTTACTTGCTTCCAAAAGTAACACTGACCCTTATGTCCACTCGCCTCCAAAAAGCACCGGCCTTTGCGAATACTTGCATTGTCGAAGCCAACATTCTTAGCCAAAAATTTATCAAGAGTAACTCCTCCTAGGGCTTTCAAGCCACATGCACCAAATTCGGATAAGTCGTAGACCCTGGTCTGAAGTTTGTTGCTATTAATTTTCTAAGCGATCGGAATTCCGGCATTCCCGGTACGGAAGCTCAAAGTGGCCTTTTTTCCCATAGACTTCCATTATAAACATTTGGAGGTTTATAACTCGGCAAGTTTTCGAGCGATTTACACCAAACTCGGACAGGTTCTTTAGGACGTTACTCCAGACGAAGTTTTTGTTTCGGCGTTCAGACGGAACTTTCGGTTTTCCCGTAGTCGACGATGGAACGTCCCATAGACTTGAATGGGGAATTCCTAAAATTCCTCTAAGCTCTCACACACGCAGCGTGCGCAGAGCTCAGGCACGGCTTCTCTCCTGTGTTCTATGCAGTATAATAATAAGTAGAATCCCATAATGACTGCAGTATTGACATGAAATTTCCAAACCCTCAGTAGCCACTTTTTGCCAAAAGTATTGGCACCCCACCGGGTATTCTGGTGACATCACGTGACGTCACGTGTAGCCCCGCCCCCAAAATAAGCGAAATCAAAAATTAGCACAACATGGACATGTCATATATCAAAACACTCAGCCCAATGAGGGGAAGTGCCTCACGTGTGTTATGGTCACGTCACATCACGTGTCGTCACGTGAAAATAAAAAAATAGCACAACATGAACATGTGACATATCAAAACACCAGCACAATGAGGGGAACTGCCCCACGTGTATTTTGGTCACGTGAAAATCCAAAATTTGCACAATATGGACATGTGACATATCAAAACACTCGGCACAATGAGGGGAACTGCCTCACGTGTATTTTGGTCACGTCACGTGACGTCACGTGTAGCCCCGCCCCCAAAATAAGCAAAATAAAAAATTTGCACAACATGGACATGTGACATATCAAAACACTCAGCACACTGCCTCATGGGTATTCGGATCATGTCACATGCTCATGTCCGCTCGCCTTCAAAAGTATTGGCACCCTAGCGGTCCAGTAGCTTTCACAATCTTTCTGTCCGCTTGCCTTCAAAAGTAACACTCACCCTTATGTCCACTCACCTCCAAAAAGCACCGTCCTTTGCGAATACTTGCATCATCAAAGCCAACATCAAAGTTAGTCTCGACGAACTTTACAAATCTAGTTCCATTTTGGAATCACCTTTTGATCAGAAAAATAACCTTTTGTTTTTGTCATTGTTCCTATTTTATAGTGAATTTTGACAAACTGATAATTTTTTTTTAATTATTAAAGGTAGGGTATCCGTTGTTTCAAAGCCAATGTTGACATTTGAAATCATCAAAACAAACACGCCCCTAACCCATCCTCAGAGGGCAATCATCCAAAAACAGTTTGTTGAGGAACAATGCCATTTTCAGCATGATGATGCACCTTGCCATAAGGAAAAACTTATAACTAAGTGGCTTGGGGTACAAAACATTAAACTTTTTGATCTATGGAAACTCCCCAGACCTTAAACCCACTGAGAACTTGTGCTTGATTAAAGGTAGGGTCTCCGATCTTTGAAAGCCAATGTCGACATTTGAAATCACCAAAACAAACACGCCCCTAACCCAAATGGGTCCCACCTCTGTATTGATGGCATATATTAATTCTGTGAAACAAAGCAAAACCAACATTACTCACCTATCGAGAAGGAAAAAAGCGGCATCGGCGTCTTAAGTAAAGTGAATGGCCGCATATTCACAGATTCGAGTTTCCCGAGTCAATAACTCCTGAACTAAATGCTGTTACTAGAAAAACGTGGTTGTAGTTGCCTCTCTACATTACTATGATAGAAAAGAGGTGTTATTTGTGTAGTAACAGCATTTAGCTCAGGAGTTATTGACTCAGGAAACTCGAATCTGTGAATATGTGGCCAACTTTCCGCTCCTTCAGTTCTCTATAAGTGCTGGAAAGCTGATCCTATATTAACACGGGTCCTACTTCTTGCCTTATCGTAAGCCTTTCTTTGCTTTCTTTCTTTGTTTTTATCCTCCATGTCAATGTTAAAACTGCTTTTTGCTAATGTCACACATGCGCACTGAACACTCTCTCCGCCTATATTGGCAAGACACGCCCCTTTCTGCTCATTGGCTACACGTTAGTTTTGTTTTTGTTTAGTTTGCCGGCCCGAGTCAGTTTTCTGAAGCATTTCTCAAACGGAGACCCTACCTTTAAATTTTTTTATTTATATATAAGCTCAAAAATGGAATTGAAGTCTTATTTTAAAAAACCCATAGGCAAATTTACCAAATCATATAAAAATCACAGCTACTTATCAAAACAAATCCAGTGGTATATCATACTTGCCTGTAACCCATTTTAATTTGGAAAAACACAATATCTGCATTTTTTTCATTACTATATATTTAATACTGCAATAATACACTTAACAATACTTAAACTGCACTCTTCAGAAAATAAATTAAAAAATTAAAAAATTACAAGCTAAAGAAACACAGCGACAGTTTAGTGCTCTAACACCTAACCACTAAATGGTTCACAAAATTACAAAAGTCCTAATATTTCTTGGTATAATATCAGTATAAATTGTCCCTGCAGACTGCTATTTTGAATTCATATATTGCTTTTATATTCTGTCACATAATATGGCAGCCATTAATAGTAAAGAAGCCAATAATTATGTAAAGTCATGTACAGTAAGTATGCATACTGTACATACTCTGATATTACTTCCTAATACTGTAATTCTATAATAGATTCATTTCCTGTAAGTAAAACAATTTTACTGCTTTCTGGTGTGGTAAGAATGTGCTCAATATCTCTTTTATTTCATATGTAGATACATCAAAGTCATACTAGCTGAAGACCAAAATCTGCCTTAGCATTATGGGTAAGAAAGGTAAGTTAGAATATTTATTTTTGTTCCAGCACCTTGTTTGCTCCATGCCAAACCTATCATACTGAAGTTTTGCCCAGTCTTAGACTAGTTTTCTGAATAAGCATGGAGATGCTGTTGTTAAATAAATATTTTTTTCATGATTAATTAACATATTTGTCTAAACCAGCTTTGCAACAAGAAGGAAGATTTACAATGTATTTCCTTTAAACACTGTTATACTGTATGTTAGACATATTTATAGTCTATAAGATAATTATTTTGTGTAAGGATGATGTCTCTGTAATGTATACTGTAACTGGTCAGTGATTATTTATTCATATGTCTAAACCTATTCCAGTTTATTTAGTAATTACATAACACAATGCGAAACACTAGAGACCAAATAGTTAGCTGAAATGTCAGGCCAATGACTCTCTCTCTCTCTGTGTGTGTGTGTGTGTGTGTGTGTGTGTGTGTGTGTGTGTGTTTATTGTGTTTAGTAATGAGACACATACATCAAAGTATTTCAGATCATATATATAAATATTAAGTCTTTTTGCTTGTTTGTTTCCTAACGTATTATTATTTAATTCTAAATCTATTCCAGTCATTAAATAACACCTTATGAACCTTAATGACCATGTAGATAATTTACACATCAGGCCCTTATTGCAAGTACAGTTATCATTTTCTCTGTGTTTGTGTCTAATGTGTTTATTAACAATGACGATACATAGACCAATGTATATCAACACCTAAATTGAGGTGTCCTACTCAATTTGTATTTACCGCTTGGGAAATTTATCTTGCCAAGCAGGTTTAAAGATATTTTTATATCTTTATGAGTGTAGAAGTTAGGACATAACAGCCATAAACAATTAGTTGTTATTCTTCATTGGGAGGGGAGAGCCTATAAACCAGTTTAACTATGATGTGGTTGCTCTGCAATTCCTTTTCGAATATTCAGATGGCTCAGTCTGCAAGGGAATGTCGTTAGAAGATTTTAATACGATTTAATAAGAATCTAATCCTATACATCTTTTTTGTCGTTATGGGAAAAATTCAAATTAAATTTAAAATTTCAGAAGCAAAGTCTACAGCAACAAAAGGCAGTAGAATCTTATAAGAATTTTCAAATACAGTTTTATATTAGTGACGTGACATACAGCTAAGTACGGTGACCCATACTCAGAATTTGTTCTCTGCATTTAACCCATTCAAAGTGCACACACACAGCAGTGAACACACACATCGTGAACAATCACCCGGAGCAGTGAGCAGCCATTTATGATGCAGTGCCCGGGGAGCAGTTGTGGGGGTTACAGTGCCTTACTTAAGGACACCTCAGTCATGGTATTGCCTCCCCGAGACTCACAGTTAAACAATATGGCTGCCACCCTCATTATTCAGTAGCTTAAAAAAGAATTTGATACAGCAGATCCAATTGTTTTCTTGCTATTGTTTTTTAATATATTAGATATTAATAGGTACGTGTGAGCACAAATGATTAAATCCATGAATGAATGTTATATTATATATATTATAATTTCTATTTATATACTTTACAGGGAAAATATCAAAATATGATTTACCAGGATTTGTTGCCATCCTGCTGTTTCATATGCAAGTGATGCACTCACAAGTGCTAAATGAAATTTCTGAGGTAAAATTGTATTGATTTTTAGAAACAAAAATTAAGGTAGAATTTTTTCAGACAGCAATAAAAACTCAGGTTCTTATCTCTGAGGGTATATATACTTACAGGCACATCCTCCTCAAATCAAACTTTGTGTTTGTACAAAATGTGTTGTACATTCTGAGATGCTTTTCTGCTCACCAATTTTCTAAAGAGTGCTTTTTTGAGCTACAATTCTTTGTAAACTCTAGCGATTGTTGTATGTAAAAATCCCAGGAGGTCAGCCATTTTGGAAATACTGTCTCTGTATATATTCCCTCATAGGTAAACTGATTTAAACAAACTGTTATCTGTTATTATTATATAATTATTATGCAACAATACCTAAGCAATAACTTTTAATATTCAGTTTAGTTACCCAGAGGAACAAATGCCTCTCTTAAGGAAAATACGAGACGGTAAATAAGAATAACTTTTATTTTTAAAAAGAATTCTCGAAATTATGTCTGTCTGTTTTTTTTATTTTTATATTTGTCACTCAAATAACCAAAATCACATGATTATTTTAAGTGAACACAGGCATAGTAGAATACATTGTGGTCATTGAGGTGAATGTGACAGAAGTGATTTTATTTGACCAAATCTAGTCATCAGCAAATTCCATCACTCCTTTTCATATAGACAACATCACAAACATCAACAGTTTGGACATTACCGCAGGTAAGTTTTTTGTTTTTATTGATTTTTTATTTTAGGACGGCTGACTTGCACCACAAGCTCAGGCAGTGGACATAAGTTCTCAAGTCCTAGAGACATATGGGCAATGACAGCATCTTGATCTTGACAGCCAGACTTTGACTGGGCCAGAATGAGACAGTTGTCTGGGTAATTCAGTAAATCTAAAATAAAAAGTAAAAATTCAGTCCATCTACTTCATAAATGTGCATGGTGAGAGGGTCTGACCAAACGGAAGAACACAATACTGGTAAGCTTCACCCCCAAAGTACATCTGAGGGACTTCCTGTGCTCTGGCAGAACGCCTATTTGAAAATATTCATCTTGGAGGTCTATTGTCCCAAACCAGTCCTCAGACCTGATCTGTGATGCAATAAGCTTGAGCATGTTGAACCTGAAAGTCTTCAGAGTACAGAGTAAAAAAAAAAAAAGCTTGCCAGATTGTCTGTAAGAGGTGTTATCCTCATGCTGAACTGTAAACAGTGAAACAGTGTGCTGGCAGGTGCTGACCGAGTCTATAGATCTGTGCATGGAAATGCAGTGGGGCAGACCCCACTGACACCCAAAGCACTAGAGGATGCTGGGCAGGAAGTAGAGGAAAGGACGGTCCTAAGAACCCTAGGCCTTGGGCATCAGGATTACTTTTTAGTCTTCCTAGTGGAGATGACAGATCTAATGTCCTCTCTTGCCTGACAGTTCTGGGCCTGGGCACACTGCCCAGCCTCCTTAGCCTTAACGGGTGCCACAACACTCGCCCTTCTCTCCGCTCTGAGTGAGCTAGGATGGGTCCAGGTGAAGCTGGAAGACGACCCAGGCTGCTCACTGTAGTGAGCTATAAATCCCCTGAAAACCGCTGACAAGCGCTTCACCTCTTGGTGCCTGTTGACGTCAGCACTCACTGCGCCACCGAAAAGGCCCTTCCAGGAGAAAGGACCTATTGCTGTCCTTGATCTCTGTTAAATTAAGCTACAGGTGCCTCTCCATGGAACTTAGTGAAGCCATTGATTGGCCAATGGCATGGGCTGTGTGCTTTATTGCAAAGTCATCCACGCAGTAAAATAACTGAAAGGATAAGGATGAAATGCCATACTAATTAATCAGTAACTACAACAATAGTTATGATAAGAGATATAAACAAAAGAACTTACAGATATGAAAAATGAACAGTTAAAAACTTCATGTAAGTTACATCGTGTAAGTATAATTAATTATGAATATATATATATATATATATATATATATATATATATATATATATATATATATATATATATATATATATAGTAAATATTGAAATTATATATAAATCTTTTTTCCCCAGTGTGCCAGCCACTATTCAATGAATCTCAATACCAGTGCACGTGTGAGGATCAGTATGTTTGGTCCTACAATAACTGTATTACATATAACGCCTGTGATTATCTAAATGAAGGAACATGTACCTGTATCAGTGCCATTCCCAGTGATGGACAGGTCTGTGTGCCAAAAATTGGTAAGAAAAGCATTGAAAAGTTATATGAATTCAAATGCCTTTGTTCTTTCTTTCTTTCTTTCTTTCTTTCTTTCTTTCTTTCTTTCTTTCTTTCTTTCTTCCTTTCTTTCTTCCTTTCTTTCTTTCTCCCTTCCCTTCCCTTCCCTTCCCTTCCCTTCCCTTCCCTTCGCTTCCTCTCCTCTCCTCTCCTTTGAGTTTGTGCTTGGAATTAAGATCAATACTATAAACCTATAAAAAGTGATAAACATTTACTGAATTTAAGATTTTGAAGTTGTATATGAGTGTATATGGTGTATTTGTGCACACACACACACACATACACACACATATATATATATATATGTAAATGGGGGGGTCACGGTGGCTTAGTGGTTAGCTCTAAGTGGTTCGCCTCACACCTCCAGGGTCGGGGTTCGATTCCCGGCTCCGCCTTGTGTGTGTGGAGGTTGCATGTTCTCCCCGTGCCTCGGGGGTTTCCTCCGGGTACTCCGGTTTCCTCCCCCGGTCCAAAGACATGCATAGTAGGTTGATTGGCATCTCTGGAAAATTGTCCGTAGTGTGTGATTGCGTGAGTGAATGAGAGTGTGTGTGTGCCCTGCGATGGGTTGGCACTCCCTCCAGGGTGTATCCTTCCTTGATGCCCGATGACGCCTGAGATAGGCACAGGCTCCCAGTGACCCGAGGTAGTTTGGATAAGCGGTAGAAAATGAATGAATGAATGAATGAATGAATGAATGAAAATCCAAACCTACATGGCCATTAAAACTCAGGAAGGGGGCAAACACTTTTTGTATTCATATAAAATGTATTGAGATAACTACTCATATGTCTATTTTATTATACAACTTACAAGCAAACAAACAAGCAAATGTACATTGAAACAATCTTCTACTCCCACATCCACAGCCAGTACAACTGTTACAACAGACAACACAACTCCTGTAACACCACCCAGCACAACTTCTGTAACATTACCCAGCACAACTCCTGTAACATCACCCAGCACAACTCCTGTAACATTACCCAGCACAACTCCTGTAACATCACCCAGCACAACTCCTGTAACATCACCCAGCACAATTACTGTACCATCACCCAGCACCACTACTGTACCATCACCCAACACCACTACTGTAACAACAGACAGCACAACTCCTGTAACGTCAGCCAGCACAACTCCTGTAACGTCAGCCAGCACAACTCCTGTAACGTCAGCCAGCACAACTCCTGTAACGTCAGCCAGCACAACTCCTGTAACGTCAGCCAGCACAACTCCTTTAACGTCACCCAGCACAACTACTGTAACAACAGACAACACAACTACTGTAACATCAGACAACACAACTACTGTAACATCAGCCAGCACGACTCCTGTAACAACACCCAGCACAACTCCTGTAACGTCAGCCAGCACAACTCCTGTAACATCACCCAGCATGATTACTGTAACAACAGACAACACAACTCCTGTAACATCACCCAGCACGACTACTGTAACATCACCCAGCACAACTCCTGTAACATCACCCAGCATGATTACTGTAACAACAGACAACACAACTCCTGTAACATCACCCAACATGACTTCTGTAACATCACTCAGCACGATTACTGTAACAACAGACAACACAACTTCTGTAACATCAGCCAGCACAACTACTGTAACAACAGACAACACAACTACTGTAACAACAGACAACACAACTACTGTAACAACAGACAACACAACGTCTGTAACGTCACCCAGCACAACTCCTGTAACATCACCCAGCACAACTACTGTAACAACAGACAACACAACTTCTGTAACAACAGACAACACAACTTCTGTAACATCACCCAGCACAACTCCTGTAACATCACCCAGCACGACTCCTGTAACATCACCAAGCACGATTACTGTAACAACAGACAACACAACTTCTGTAACATCACCCAGCACAACTACTGTAACAACAGACAACACAACTACTGTAACAACAGACAACACATCTCCTGTAACAACAGACAACACAACTTCTGTAACATCACCCAGCACAACTACTGTAACAACAGACAACACAACTTCTGTAACATCACCCAGCACAACTACTGTAACAACAGACAACACAACTTCTGTAACATCACCCAGCACAACTACTGTAACATCACCCAGCACGACTCCTGTAACAACACCCAGCACAACTCCTGTAACGTCAGCCAGCACAACTCCTATAACAACAGACAACACAACTACAACTACTGTAACATCACCCAGCACAACTACTGTAACATCACTCAGCACGACTTCTGTAACATCAGCCAGCACAACTACTGTAACAACAGACAACACAACTTCTGTAACATCACCCAGCACAACTACTGTAACAACAGACAACACATCTCCTGTAACAACAGACAACACAACTACTGTAACAACAGACAACACAACTACTGTAACAACAGACAACACAACTACTGTAACAACAGACAACACAACTTCTGTAACATCACCCAGCACAACTACTGTAACATCACCCAACATGACTACTGTAACAACAGACAACACAACTTCTGTAACATCACCCAGCACAACTACTGTAACAACAGACAACACAACTTCTGTAACATCACCCAGCACAACTACTGTAACAACAGACAACACAACTACTGTAACATCACCCAGCACAACTTCTGTAACATCACCCAGCACGATTACTGTAACATCACGCAGCACAACTCCTGTAACAACAGACAACACAACTACTGTAACAACAGACAACACAACTACTGTAACAACAGACAACACAACTTCTGTAACATCACCCAGCACAACTACTGTAACAACAGACAACACAACTACTGTAACAACAGACAACACAACTTCTGTAACATCACCCAGCACAACTACTGTAACAACACCCAGCACAACTCCTGTAACGTCAGCCAGCACAACTCCTGTAACAACAGACAACGCAACTACAACTACTGTAACATCACCCAGCACAACTACTGTAACATCACCCAGCACGACTTCTGTAACATCAGCCAGCACAACTACTGTAACAACAGACAACACAACTTCTGTAACATCACCCAGCACAACTACTGTAACAACAGACAACACAACTACTGTAACAACAGACAACACAACTACTGTAACATCACCCAGCACAACTACTGTAACAACAGACAACACAACTACTGTAACAACAGACAACACAACTTCTGTAACATCACCCAGCACAACTACTGTAACAACAGACAACACAACTTCTGTAACATCACCCAGCACAAATACTGTAACAACAGAAAACACAACTACTGTAACAACAGACAACACATCTCCTGTAACAACACACAGCACAACTACTGTAACAACAGACAACACAACTACTGTAACAACAGACAACACAACTTCTATAACATCACCCAGCACAACTACTGTAACAACAGACAACACAACTACTGTAACAACAGACAACACAACTACAACTACTGTAACATCACCCAGCACGATTACTGTAACATTACCCAGCACGACTTCTGTAACATCAGCCAGCACAACTACTGTAACAACAGAAAACACAACTACTGTAACAACAGACAACACATCTCCTGTAACAACACACAGCACAACTACTGTAAGAACAGACAACACAACTACTGTAACAACAGACAACACAACTACCGTAACAACAGACAACACAACTTCTGTAACATCACCCAGCACAACTACTGTAACATCACCCAGCACGACTCCTGTAACAACACCCAGCACAACTCCTGTAACGTCAGCCAGCACAACTCCTGTAACGTCAACCAGCACAACTTCTGTAACAACAGACAACACAACTACAACTACTGTAACATCACCCAGCACGATTACTGTAACATCACCCAGCACAACTTCTGTAACATTAGCCAGCACGACTACTGTAACATCACCCAGCACAACTACTGTAACAACAGACAACACAACTACTGTAATATCACCCAGCACGATTACTGTAACATCACCCAGCACAACTCCTGTAACGTCACCCAGCACAACTACTGTAACAACAGACAACACAACTACTATAACAACAGACAACACAACTACTGTAACAACAGACAACACAACGTCTGTAACGTCACCCAGCACAACTCCTGTAACATCACCCAGCACAACTACTGTAACAACAGACAACACAACTTCTGTAACAACAGACAACACAACTTCTGTAACAACAGACAACACTTGTACAACTACTGTAACATCACCCAGCACAACTACTGTAACAACAGACAACACAACTTTTGTAACAACAGACAACACAACTTCTGTAACAACAGACAACACTAGTACAACTACTGTAACATCACCCAGCGCGATTACTGTAACATCACGCAGCACGACTTCTGTAACATCAGCCAGCACGACTACTGTAACATCACCCAGCACAACTACTGTAACAACAGACAACACAACTACTGTAACAACAGACAACACAACTACTGTAACAACAGACAACACAACTTCTGTAACATCACCCAGCACAACTACTGTAACAACAGACAACACAACTTCTGTAACATCACCCAGCACAACTACTGTAACAACAGACAACACAACTTCTGTAACATCACCCAGCACAAATACTGTAACATCACCCAACATGACTACTGTAACAACAGACAACACAACTTCTGTAACATCACCCAGCACAAATACTGTTACAACAGAAAACACAACTACTGTAACAACAGACAACACATCTCCTGTAACAACAGACAGCACAGCTACTATAACAACAGACAACACAACTACTGTAACAACAGACAACACAACTACTGTAACAACAGACAACACAACGTCTGTAACATCACCCAGCACAACTACTGTAACATCACCCAACATGACTACTGTAACAACAGACAACACAACTTCTGTAACATCACCCAGCACGACTCCTGTAACAACACCCAGCACAACTCCTGTAACATCAGCCAGCACAACTCCTGTAACATCACCCAGCACAACTTCTGTAACATCACCCAGCATGATTACTGTAACAACAGATAACACAACTTCTGTAACATCACCCAGCACAACTACTGTAACAACAGACAACACAACAACTGTAACAACAGACAACACAAGTCCTGTAACATCACCCAGCACGACTACTGTAACAACAGACAACACAACTTCTGTAACATCACCCAGCACAACTTCTGTAACATCACCCAGCACAACTACTGTAACAACAGACAACACAACAACTGTAACAACAGACAACACAAGTCCTGTAACATCACCCAGCACAACTTCTGTAACATCACCCAGCACAACTTCTGTAACATCACCCAGCACAACTATTGTAACATCACCCAGCACAACTATTGTAACATCACCCAGCACAACTTCTGTAACATCACCCAGCACAACTATTGTAACATCACCCAGCACAACTATTGTAACATCACCCAGCACAACTTCTGTAACATCACCCAGCACAACTATTGTAACATCACCCAGCACAACTATTGTAACATCACCCAGCACAAGTTCTGTAACATCACCCAGCACAACTATTGTAACATCACCCAGCACAACTATTGTAACATCACCCAGCACAAGTTCTGTAACATCACCCAGCACAAGTTGTTTATGTATGTGTGTATGTGCAAAAATACACCATATAGTAACATCAGTCAGCACAACTACTGTAACATCAGCCAGCACGACTACAGCCCCCATGACTACAATCACCACAGCATCTATTACGACCCAAGCCACAAGTATGATTTTAAACCTTGTTCCTTTTCCATGTTTTTTTTTGCCTTTGACCAAAAACAGTTTATGACACTGATTTATGCTGTGTTAAAAGCTGTTTTTTAACTACTGTGTTATGCAATTACTGTGATTATTTTATTTGTTTAATTTTTCATTATTGTTATTTCTTTCAAGGTCCCAGCGTACTAAGCCTCTCCTTGAAATTAAATCAAACGTTTGACTCTGACCTCAACAATAAAGATAGTACAATATATCAAACATATAAAAATAAAATTCAGAGTTCAGTAAGTATTGCACAATATATTATTTTACAATATTTCATTAATTATTAATTGATAATATAATAAATTATCAATTAATAATATATTAATAATAATAATAATAATAATAATAATAATAATTATTATTAGTATTATTAGTATTATTATTATTATTATTATTATTATTATTATTTAGTAGTAGTAATGTTGATTATTACATTACATTATTATTATATTATTACATTAATGATGTTGAAAATTGATTAGTATACAGGAGGGCCGGCCCTGGCCAATTTGCTGCCCTAGGCAAGATTTCCCCTGGTGCCCCTGGAATCACAGACAATTGTGTTCCGATTATTTTGTTCATAAACTTACACAGAAACAAACTACACAGCTTTGTCCTGTTTTTCTTTATTTTGAAAATATTTTGGAAACACACACAAACTATATAAAAAAAACTATATTACGGAGACCTTGCTTTCCTTGCCTTTCTTACAGCAATAAAATATATATAATAAATACATTAATAAAATACTTCTCGGGTAATAAAATATATATACATATATATTAATAATTAATATATATATATATATATATATATATATATATATATATATATATATATATATATATATATTTTTTTTTTTTTAATAAAAATAATAATTTGGGCATTTGCCTATTCTGCCTATGCGCAGGGCCAGGCCTGGTATACAGTACATTCAGTTTTACATTAAACTATATAACACTCTGGACATTTTACACTCAGATTGAACAAAGCTACAAAAATGTACCTGGCTATCAGCTCAACTCTGCAACAGTGACTGGTTTCAGGTGATAATATTTATTGTAATCTAATATTGTTATGATTTAGCTCTGTTCATCATGTATAGTTCTAATAAAAAAAAAATATATACTTATTAAAGAGATGTTGTTAATTAACCAAATTAATTAATTTACTATTAAATGTGGTGAATATTAATTAACATTATTTTCATAATGAATTACATACGTATTGATCAATCAATTCAATAGTAGTAATATTAATATTGCATCTTCTTCTACCAAAATAACTGGAATAATCTAGCATATATTCTATTTAGCATATTTTTTTGTTGATCTAAAATTGTTCTGTGATGTGTTTTAAACAGACCTGGCAGTGTGATTGCAGACTTCAGTATTACCTCAACAACTAACAAAATTGATTTGGCTTCAGCAAACAAACAGCTTGCTACTAATCTCATTAACAATGGATTCAGTGTTTCTGGCGATTTTCTCAGTCAAAGTGGTGAGTGGACAAAGTAGACTTATTATTATTATTATTATTATTATTATTATTATTATTATTATTATTATTATTATTGCTATTATTATTACTATTATTATTATTATTATTATTATTATAATACTTTTAAACTAGAGAGTAAAGAACAGAAGCATATTTATCTTTAATCTTTATATCGGTTTTATTTAGTAACTATTTTTAGCACTTATAATTGTTTAGTTATAGTTACTTTTAGTTATTCATTTTATGTTTGAACCATATCTGCAGTAGTGATGATATAAATGTACAGTATAAGGGGGAACGTGAACAACAACATCAACAATGCATGATTCTTTGTTACAGTTGAAGGAACTCTAACTAACATCAGCGGAAACATATATCCTGGGACAGATCTAAAACTGACATGTAACCCTCCAGAGACAAATGTTATAAACTGGAACCTGAACGGGATTCGGTTAAAGCAGTCAGACAAGTATGTGATTAATAATACTGAACTCACTGTGACGAATGCCGGTCCCACTGACAGTGGTAAGTCTGAAGGATCTTACAATGATCAGATTATTTTCTTTATCTCTCTTTCATACTACTACTACTATAATAATAATAATAATAATAATAATAATAATAATAATAATAATAATAATAATAAACAGAATAATTTTTTTTAGGTCAATATTCATGCATAACAACAGTAAACTCTCTACCCTATATAATCTGGCAAAGCATTACGATTCAACCATACCCCAATATCCAAGTAACCAGTAATAAAACTGTACAATGTGAGGATACAACAGTCTCACTGCAGTGTTGTGTTCTGGGTGTATATAAGGTGCAATGGACTGACACTACAACCTGCTCAAGTTCAACAGGTCATACACACACACAAAACATCCCATAAAATCTATGTGATGTGGTCATGAATACTAGTATAACTGAAAATGTAGACCAAACATAATACGGAAAAAAGCAACACATTACTACAAAAAAATATTTAGCCCATGGTTAGAGAATGACATACTATGTAAGAGAATATAATTATGTTTTGAAGAAAGCTTAACCATTTGTGTTGCACTTTCTCACCAGGATTCTGCGTCACATGTAACTATAAATTTAATAAAAAGGATTGTCAGACTGCTGAGAAAACAATACAGTCCAAATGCCAACTAACACAACCTATAAGTGATAGTAGTTACAACTCAAAGACCATTGGTATACAAATAACAAACCAAGGTGAGTAATGATTTATTTTTAAAATTACATTGAGGAACATTAGGTAGTAATCTACATACTTCAATCTTCAATCACATACTGTTATCATTAAGAAAAATGTAAATACAAAATAAAAATGCATTAATACTAATAATATTATTAATAACTCAACTCAAATATCAACTCATATTTTCCAAATGTTTCTTAAACAAATTAATGAATCAAACATAAATGTTACTTGATTTATAAAAATCTAAGATTAGTGATACCTTAACAGGATTTAAAAGTGTATTAAATTGGAACAGTATAAAAACATTCAATTTTTATATAAACTTTATCCTTAGACAGTTGAGTGTAATATACATTTCATCTTTAAATAGATAAAATTTACTTATTTGACCAAGTCATTTCCAACCATTATCTTTACAATAAAATGAAGATCTCATTGTGGATTATTATATATAGATAATTGCCCAATTGTTTGTCAATCAATCAATAAATATATCAATCAATCAATCAAATTACAAGATATAATAAATTAAAATCTCCAAAACCACACAAACCCTGGCAGCACTACACACTTTATGAAAACAATAAATGCTAGAGTCTAACTGTATAAATACCCTGAACTGGTGTCAAATGGACTTTGCATATCCACTATTTATTTTTGGTAGTCATTGGACATTGCTTTGTCCAACAAACTGCAAATGCAAAAATGTTCTTATATTTATTTAGTTATTTTTTTGTTTTAGGATTTGACTGTTCTGATAATGTATTCGGAGCTGGAAATGAGGGAGCAAAACAAACTGCTATCTGTGATGTAAATAGGGTTGGCTATAAAGAAGCTAAGTGTATTTCAAAAAAGTGGATCATTATAGAAGACAACTGTGTTCTGCGTGAAATTCAAAATTTAAAAGATGAAGCTGAGGAAAGTATATTGTTTTCTTGCTTCTGTGAAAAAAAAATACTAAAAAATAATCTTTGTGTAATTTCTGTTTACTTTTTCATAACTGTTTGTGTTTCTGTAGACTTTACAAGTAGCAGCTATCCCGCAGTTTATGGCCAGCCTCAGTAGTAATGCTATATCACAGGCTCTAAAGATCGCTGACTCTGCAGCAACCATAACAACAATTGTAGACATACTAACCATCGTTTCAGGTCTCTCACAAACAATTTTTGTCAGTCCATCCATCATGACGGTAAGAAAACTGACCCTTTTACAAGATAAGTTTATTTGCTTTTTGAGGTACAATAATTGGTAATAGCTTTAATCTGTACTCCTGCATTTTATACTATTTAGTAATTTTATAAAAAAGAATCAAAACAGCCATTTCTGCTTTATTATTAATTATTGATTAAATATTTCTAATTATAAATTAGATTGCTTTGTTTAATAAATATTTCACTTTCAAGGATTTCATAAAAACAGCAGAGGTCATTGGAACAGATGATACATCAGCTACTTGGGAGTATTTAAACAATAACAGTACAACAAGTAGCACCAGTAATAAACTTCTGAGTGCTACTGAGAACATTGCACGCAGACTCCCAGATGGCAACATCTCAATAAAAACAAACTTTACTTCTCTTGAAAAAAAATCCATTACTGCCCCCTTTAATGAAACATTTGGAAGAAATTTCACTACACATATATACATTCCTGTGACTAAGGCCAATACGTCCCTCACCGTCATAATCTCTTCGGCTTTTAACAACATCTTACCTGTTCGAAATCTGACCAATAATGACAGCAGTCAGATTGGCACCCAGATCAATGGAGACGTAGCTGTGATTAAGACAAACTCACTAATTAACAACATCTCTCTCTCTTTTGATGTCATAAATACTACATTGGGAAAACCTCAGTGTGTCTTCTGGAACTTTAATCTTCTGAATGGTGTTGGTGGATGGGACTCAACTGGATGTCAGTTAAAGCTCTTAGGGAATGAAAATAAAAGATACACATGTGAGTGCAATCACACAACCTCTTTTTCAATCCTGATGTCACCATTTACGCTGGATAAAGTCCAAGCCATAATCTTAGACTATATAACCTACATCGGTGTTGGCATTTCAATGGGCAGCTTGGTTTTGTGCCTCATTATTGAAATCATCATATGGAAATCAGTGACACGAAATGACACATCCTACATGCGCCATGTCGCCATAGTCAACGTCGCTGTCTCCCTCCTGATTGCAAACATTTGCTTCATCATTGGAGCAGCTGTTGTTAAACAAGAGGGTCCCTGTAGTACAGCGACGTTCTTCATGCACTTCTTTTATCTCGCCCTTTTCTTCTGGATGTTTCTGTCAGCACTTTTGCTCCTCTACCGCACCCTCATGGTCTTTTCCAGAATAACCAGAGGCGCAATGATAGCCATAGGTTTCACTGTCGGCTATGGAGCCCCGTTAATTATAGCTGTCGTTACTGTGGCATCTACAGCTGGAGGCAAAGGATACATTCAACAAGGTTACAATTGTTGGCTGAACTGGGATAAAACAAAGGCTCTCCTGGCATTTGTGATTCCTGCTCTGACGATTGTAGCTATAAACCTCCTGGTGCTTATTGTGGTTCTGTGTAAGATGTTGAGGAGAGGAGTTAATGCTTCTGTTCAGCCAGATGAGAAACATCCCCTAGTGGTCATTGCTAGATGTGTGGCGATTTTAACACCTCTCTTTGGTCTAACGTGGGGATTCGGCATCGGGACCTTGGTGTCACCGAACTTTGGGATTCATGTGGTGTTCGCATTCTTTAATTCACTGCAGGTACTAAAGATATGTTAATCTAATTTTGACTGTAATTGTCATTGCAAACACTTAATATACTATATATTAATATTAATGCATAGATAGTTTTAGAAGTAATATAGTGAATAGTAAAATATTGTTCTCTCTTTCAAGGGTTTCTTTATTTTGCTCTTTGGAATATTACTGGACAGTAAGGTAGGTGTGATCTAAGACCATGAAACTCTCCTCACAGAAACAATAGAAATAATGTTTTAATATTTTTTTTTTTTTTTTTTGTGGTTGCAGGTCCAAGAAGCATTGGCAGGAAAGTTTTCACTGAGGAACCTAAGTTCTGGCCAGACTAGGGTAAATATAGTTGTTGTATATGCTAGTTCTTTAGAAAAAACATCACCTGTAATTAAAATGATTTCTAAATGAAGTCTAAATTAAAATGAAGTCCATGACGGATATGTCTGAATTACAGAGTACGAGTGCAGGACCAACGTCCTCAAGTGGATTTCCTTTCATGCAGTGGTTAAGGCAAAGAAGTAAGTAACTGAATTTTAATCAATAAAATTTTGATCATATTATATATGAAAAGCTGATTTTTTCATTGTAATGTTCCTTTGTATACAAAATGTCTATGAACCTGATCTATGAATCCGAAGAGTATTCTCAGGTTTATAGTAAATCAAGTAATAGAATAACCAATCTAGCCATGGGGGTCACAGTCCAGTGACTTCTGTGCTGGTCCCAAGCCCGGATAAATAGAGAGGGTTGCGTCAGGAAGGGCATCCGGCATAAAACATTGCCAAATCTAACCATGCGAGTTGTCAGTAAGAATTTCATACCGGATCGGTCGAGGCCCGGGTTAACAACGACCGCCATCGGCGCCGTTGACCTACAGGGCGCCGGTGGAAATTGGGCTACTGTTGGTCGAAGGAGTAGAGGAGGGAGGAGAGTGCACAGACAGAGGGAGAAGAGGAAAGGTAAGAGTGTAGGACTGAGAATAGGAACTCTGAATGTTGGTACTATGACAGGGAAAGGTAGAGAGCTGGCTGATATGATGGAGAGAAGGAAGGTGGATATACTGTGTGTACAGGAGACCAAGTGGAAGGGTAGCAAGGCTCGTAGTATAGGAGCAGGATTCAAGCTGTTTTACTATGGTGTGGATAGTAAGAGAAATGGGGTAGGTGTGGTCCTGAAGGAGGAGTTTGTGAGGAATGTTCTGGAGGTGAAGAGAGTGTCAGACAGGGTGATGAGTCTGAAGTTAGAGATTGAAGGGGTGATGTTGAATGTTGTTAGTGGTTATGCCCCGCAGGTAGGTTGTGAGTTAGAGGAGAAAGAGAGATTCTGGTGTGAATTCGATGAGGTGATTGAGAGTATTCCCAAGGGTGAGAGAGTGGTGATAGGAGCGGATTTTAATGGACATGTTGGTGAGGGGAACACAGGTGATGAGGAGGTGATGGGCAAGTTTGGAGTTAAGGAAAGGAACCTTGAAGGACAGATGGTAGTAGACTTTGCTAAGAGGATGGACATGGCTGTGGTTAACACGTATTTTCAGAAGAGGGAGGAACATAGAGTGACTTACAAGAGTGGAGGTAGGAGAACACAGGTAGACTACATCCTTTGTAGAAGAGGCAATCTGAAAGAGATTAGTGACTGTAAAGTGGTAGTGGGAGAGAGTGTAGCCAGACAGCATAGGATGGTGGTGTGTAGGATGACTCTGATGGTCTGTAAGAGGAAGAGGTCAAAGATAGAGAAGAAAACTAAGTGGTGGAAGCTGAAAAAGGAGGAATGTTGTGAGGAATTTAGACAGAAGTTGAGGCAGGCTCTGGGTGGTCAGGTAGTGCTGCCGGATGACTGGGAAACTACAGCAGAAGTGATCAGGGAGACAGGGAGAAAGGTGCTGGGTGTGTCATCTGGAAGGAGGAAAGAAGATAAGGAGACTTGGTGGTGGAATGAGGAAGTTCAGGATAGTATCCAGAGGAAGAGATTAGCCAAGAAGAAGTGGGATATGGACAGGACTGAAGAGAATAGACAGGAATACAAGGAGTTACAGCGCAGAGTGAAGAGGGAGGTGTCTAAGGCCAAGCAGAAGGCATATGAAGAGTTGTACACTAGGTTAGACACTAGAGAAGGAGAGAAGGACTTGTACAGGTTAGCTAGACAGAGGGATCGAGATGGGAAGGATGTGCAGCAAGTTAGAATTATTAAGGATAGAGATGGAAGGGTGCTCACAAGTGAGGAGAGTGTACAGAGGAGATGGAAGGAATACTTTGAGGAGCTGATGAATGAGGAAAATCAGAGGGAAAAAAGAGTAGAAGGGGTGAACTCTGTGGAATAGGAAGTAGATAAGATTAGAAAGGATGAAGTCAGGAAGGCTTTGAAGAGGATGAAAAGTGGAAAGGCAGTTGGTCCTGACGACATCCCGGTAGAGGTCTGGAAGTGTCTAGGAGAGGCAGCAGTGGAATTTTTAACTAGTTTGTTCAACAGGGTATTAGAAAGTGAGAGGATGCCTGAGGAATGGAGAAGGAGTGTGTTAGTGTCGATCTTTAAGAATAAGGGTGACGTGCAGAGTTGCAGCAACTATAGGGGGATAAAGTTGATGAGCCATACAATGAAGTTGTGGGAAAGAGTAGTGGAAGCTAGGTTAAGGAAGGTGGTGGAAATTTGTGAGCAGCAGTATGGCTTCATGCCCAGAAAGAGCACAACAGATGCAATTTTTGCTCTGAGAATGTTGATGGAGAAGTATAGGGATGGTCAGAGGGAGTTGCACTGTGTGTTTGTAGACTTAGAGAAAACGTATGACAGGGTGCCAAGAGAAGAGCTGTGGTACTGTATGAGGAAGTCAGGAGTAGCAGAGAAGTATGTCAGAGTGGTGCAGGACATGTATGAGAGGAGCAGGACAGTGGTGAGGTGTGCTGTAGGTCAGACAGAGGAGTTCACAGTGGAGGTGGGACTGCATCAGGGATCGGCTCTGAGCCCCTTCCTATTTGCTATAGTGATGGACCAGTTGTCAGAGGAGGTCAGACAGGAGTCTCCTTGGACGATGATGTTTGCAGATGACATTGTGATCTGTAGTGAGAGCAGGGAGCAGGTGGAGGAAAACCTGGAGAGGTGGAGGTTTGCGCTAGAGAGAAGAGGAATGAAAGTCAGTCGTAGTAAGACTGAGTACATGTGTGTGAATGAAAGGGAGGGAAGTGGAACAGTAAGGTTACAGGGTGAAGAGGTGAAGAAGGTACAGGAGTTTAAGTACTTGGGGTCAACAGTCCAGAGTAATGGAGAGAGTGGGAAAGAAGTAAAGAAGCGAGTGCAGGCAGGTTGGAGTGGGTGGAGAAAGGTGTCAGGAGTTCTGTGTGATAGGAAAATATCAGCAAGAATCAAGGGGAAGGTGTACAGGACAGTGGTGAGACCGGCCGTGCTGTATGGTTTAGAGACAGTGTCACTGAAGAAGAGACAGGAGTCAGAGCTTGAGGTAGCCGAACTGAAGATGTTGAGGTTCTCTTTGGGTGTAACAAGATTGGACAGGATTAGGAACGAGTACATCAGAGGGACAGCCCATGTTGGACGTTTGGGGGACAAAGTTAGGGAGGCGAGATTAAGATGGTTTGGACATGTTCAGAGGAGGGAGAGTGAGTATATTGGTAGGAGAATGTTGGACATGGAGCTGCCAGGCAGGAGGCAAAGAGGAAGGCCAAAGAGGAGGTATATGGATGTAATTAATGAGGATTTGAAGCTAGTGGGTGCAAGTGTTGAGGATGCAGAAGATAGGATTAGGTGGAGAGAGATGATTCGCTGTGGCGACCCCTGCAGGGAAAAGCCGAAAGAAGAAGAAAGAAAGAAAGAAAGTAATAGAATAACCACTTTTTCTACATGTGCTATACTCACAGATCTTCTATTTGAAGTTTTTGTGATGTATAAAAAGATAAATATCTTTTCTCATCTTGCCATCATTGCCCATTTTCCCATTTCTCTTCTCCAATTAATTAATTCATATTCATTCCTGTGAGTATTGCTTTTGATATTACAGATAAACTTCAATGACTTTTTATTCATCCATCTTTGACTGCATCAAATTATTTCACTTTTGTCATCTAATTCCTCATTTTAACACTATTATTGTGTTAATGTTTCGTTTTTTGCTCTCTTATGTGTTGTATCTATGTCGCTTTATCATGCATCAAGTATGTAAGCATTGTCCTGATTTGTGAATAGCGTTGCCACTAATATTTTTGGTCTTTTGCAGATGTCTACAATGTACAAACAGCGGCAAACAGTGCCAATATGGCTTCAACTTCAAACAACTCATATGCACCTATCAACACTTAAGGCAGTAGACCCTTATTATAAGGATCTGTTTAGTTGCTAACATTATATAGTACATAGTACATAGTACATAGTATATATATCATTATATATACGTATATATATCATTATATTATACTGCATGTTATTCTCTGGCCACTAAAGTATGGATTAAGGATTATAATAATTTATATTATATGGTCTTTGTTATTTAATCAGGTTTTTTGTTTGTTTGTTTTTTTCAGGTTGGTAGAAAGTCTGTACATGTTTCTTTGTTTTTTTTAATTATTTTAAAATAAATTTAAATTACTTTACACAACACCATTACCTTATCTCATTTTATATGTACAGAATTTTTTTTTTCTGAGCTGTCACACCTGACTGGCCCATCTGAAGGTGTCCCAGCTTCAGACCAGTGAGAATCATTACATAATGTCAGATATGGGTGGCTCCAATGAAACAAAAACCCAGACCCATATGCAGGGATAGAAGGCAGACAGGGGTTTATATTAATAAAACAACACAATTAACAACCGAAATGCAAAGCAAGATACAAAAATCAAAACCATAAACTAGAGAACACAAGGAAACAAACAAGGACTCAAATTACAGGCTTAAATAGGGAGGGTAATTAGCAAGACATGTAACAGGTAGTGATGGGAGAAATGCAGCATTTCGAAGACTCAAATCATTTATTCATCTTCTACCACTTATCCGAACTACCTCGGGTCATGGGGAGCCTGTGCCAACCCATCGCAGGGCACACACACAAACAAAAGGTGGAGGCGGAAATCAAACCCTGACCCTGGAGGTGTGAGGCAAACGTGCTAACCACTAAGCCACTGTGCCCTCAACCCCCAATCAATTTCACAAAATGATTCACTGATTCAAAGCTTTCGAAACACCACATGCTGGCAACTCCTGCTGGTTAAAATAGTGTAAAGTCAAAAAGATCTAGGCCCAAACATAATGACACATTTTACAAACACAAAACAGAGCAGAGCAGGGGCCTGTTTCAGAAAGCGGGTTAAGTTAAAACTCTGAGTATGTTAACCCTGAAATGAGGGAAACTCTGGGTTTTCCGTTTCAGGAAGGGAGGTAGGTTAAACCCGAGAAAGCAGGTTAAGTCAAGCCCGTTTCTGAAAGAGTAACTTATACTCAGAGTCAGTTACCATAGTAACTTACTCTGTGAACCTAACCTGGTCGGGAGCAGGTTTTCTTCGGTAAACCCAGAGTTTCTGACTGTCTCCTCCCCTTTTTAAAGGGGAAGCGACGGTTAAACACCTCATTCATTGCCCACATTTCAGTTACACAGAGAGCAGCAAGGGGCATGTGGGATGTGGTAGCTTAGTGGTTAAGGTGTTGGACTACTGATCAGAAGGTCATAGGTCCACCAAGCTTTTGTGGACACAATTGTTCAGTTGTATAAATTGAAACAAAATATAAGTCACTCTGGGTAAGGGGGTCTGCTAAATGCCGTATATGTAAAATGAATGAAATGGCGTGTCCTTTTATGGACGATCCTGTTGATGAAGAGTCTGTATTAATTCGTTTAAGCCCAGAGTGGATTTTTGTCACATCCCTATGCATTTTTATTTGAGTGGTACCGCTTTTCTTTACAGTCAATAAGATCCATAATATAATCCATCCTTACATCAGCCATCGCGGCCATGCTCTTACATCCGAGCAGATGCTTTGCGTTGCCTTACGTTTCTTTGTGAATTGTAGTTTTGTGTATAACATCGGGGATGCAGAACATATTAGTAAGACTACTGTTTGCAGAGCGGTCAGGAAAGTGCGCCTCGCTCTTAAGTGCTTTCTGACAATTTTTGTGTTGTTTCCTGATCAAATAAAATTCTGTCCTCTGATATTATAAAAGTTGGGAATTTACTCTAAAATAGTTCTTAATTACTAACTACAAATTACATCTTCAACCAGTCTAATTAGATTAATGTAATATTTACTATCTCTAGAAAGTATTGGTCTACTTATTAATTTGGTCTACTTACTTATTAATATCTTTCTAAATCCCAAATCAACATCAACCACTTAAACAATAAGGAGAGACAAGAAATGAACAATATACAATTGCATGAATTATCCTTGAATTGAACAAAGTGTGTAACTAGAGGGAGAAGTTTACATTAAAAATATAACTTTTAAAGGTATATATATATATATATATATATATATATATATATATATATATATATATATATATATATATATATAAAATACATTTTTAAAATACACCTTGTTAAATCGCCTATTGTTTTATACAGCAGTGTTGCTATTTTTTTTTAAATACGTGTTAAAATTCTCCATATTCTCCAAGCACTTCCGGTTCTGCTGGTGAGAAATATGCAGACTTTTCTTTTGTCTGACGCTGTTGCCATGATGAATCATTATATCTGCACTCCATTGATAATGGCTTTTTATAGTTGTGGTCCACGCGCTTAACTCAGATTCAGTCAACTTAGAGTTGATAAAACTAACTCTTTTCAGCTGTTCTGTACTCTCTACTCAGAGTTTCCCATCTCGGGGTTTGTCAACTCAGAGTTCAACTTTAAACTCAGAGTTGGTTGAACCTCCTTTCTGAAACGGCCCCCAGAACACCAAAAACATAAACAAAAGCACATGGCACAAGATAGAAAATAAACCCATTGTCCAAGCCATCATGACATAATGCTTAATACTAAAAATAACCTAAGAATTAAGAATAATGTCTTAAACATAATACCAAAAGCTTCAAGATTAAATAAAGATTAAAATCATGGAAAGTGAGCATAAATCAAAACTAGAATGATTTAATTTAGTTTATAAAACATAAGTATATATCATTCAAAATAAATACTCAAATATATACAGAATAATTGTGCTGGATAAGAAAGCAGAGGTTTTGTTAAAGCATAATGCATTACATGGATTTTATTTACATTTTTATGATGGCTGGCCATTTACTACTATTTATATCAGTGTATATCAGAATTTTTCTGAGACCACTTTCTTTAACAGGAAAGGCCCACAAATAGGTGTGATAGTAAGGTGTTCATATGGATGTATAATGTCAGATACCTAAAACCTGCCTCAACCTTAAATATTCTTATAAACTTCAGGAATCAGGAAGCAGGAGAATGCAGGACATGACTGAAGTCTAAAACTGGTCTGGCAAGTAGGAAACATAGTAGGATTAAGTGTTTAATTCTAAAGTATCTACATGGTCAGGTGACAGAAATTATAACCTGAAAAGCTTAGAGGTTTCTGGCAAACCTACTTGTTGGAGCTGAATCTTGGGCTGGCTGGAGCCAAGGTAGGTCCTAAAAACTAAAATTTCATAAGATATTTAATATTCTGTTCTATTTATTCTACTTGCATGTATCAGAATTTGTCTTTAATAATAATAAAGATTACCTTAAAGGCTGATTTTATTTCTGTGCTGTGAAATAATAGCTTTTTGTAAACTGCTTATGTTTGTGTGCTTTTCTTTATTGCTAAAGTTCTTTGGCCTGAGTTCTGAACTGAGAAAAAGCAGCAGTTCTGAAATGTAATATTGTGTCATCTGTAACAGTAGTTATCATGGAGGAATGATAATAATAAGAAAACATTTATTTTTTAAACAAAAAGAAAGAACGATCTCCACATTCAAAATCTAAAGAAATAAACAAACGATATTAAAAAGAAAAAGTAAAAAAAAACTGAAACAGACTGAACTAATGAATTAATATTAATCCTTAACATGTAGACACCTTTATATTCTCCTATTACATAAAACCTCTGATGTAGTTTGCTTAAATAAATGCTAAAGAAAATCTAGAATTTCATTTTAAAGTGAAATTTAAAATGTCCTGAAATGAATTCTTTATAGAAATACCTGACAGTTTCCCAAATTTTTCTCAAAGCACAAGGAGAAAAAATATACATACTGTATACTAATCAAATAAGAGGTCACCATTAATAACATTTAATCAACACATAAATAAAAACTTTCTGTGATTTCATACATAAATAAATGAATAAATGTAACTGAAATGTTCATATTAGCAACATGCCAAATCTTCTAGGCTTAAAATAAATGAATGTGTATATGTGGAAATTTTTATTAGTTCTAATCTCTTAATGACTCTTATGCAAAAATGATGTTTATTTTAATACATTTACCACAGTCTTTGGCTTTGATTGAATAGAATGTGTTGCTCAATAGTTTTTAAATCTCAAATTAATATGAATTGACTTGTTCTAGTACATTATTGTATAACAAGTTAAACAGCTGTATGTTGAATGACAGGTGAATCAGGTGGAAATTTTAGATCAGAATTGATATGTTGGGAATCATTTAGAATAGAATAGAAGATTTTATTTGTCATATATAAATTACATTTCAGTGAAATTCTTTCTTCACATTCTTTCTTCACAACTTTGGAAGTTGATAAAAGCCCTAATAAAGTTACTATTATCACTACATACTATTAAACTTCTGAAAGTGCCTAATGATTATTTTATATGTAGAGACACTACAGTAATACCAGCTGAAGTTCACATCGTTATCTGCCTGAGCATCATGGCTAATAAAGGTAAGGATTTATTTTATTTAGAAATGCAAAAACAATTATTACTTATTTAGAGCATTTTTGTGTTCTACAAATCAATCACTTATGTTGAAATGTGTTTGTTTTCAGAGAAGAAAACATTTCAGAACTGCTTGGCTTATAATCTCTAACCTAAAAGAAGTGAACACATTACGTCCCATGTTTCTTCCTTCTAGTGGAAATCATACCAACTTTTTAATTTACTCTCAAATATTAAGTCAATAGTAAATCTGATCAGGTTGATCATAATAAACATAGAATTACCTAAATTATTATTTCAAATATAGCTCTAATAGCTCTAAGTATATTACATTCATTTTTCTATTCAAATTTACAGTCGGACAGTTAAATATAAAGAAGAGGTTATGGAAGAAGAGGTTTTAGAAAACCTGTTAGCCAACAGAATAATAAAAAACTACCTTTAAAAATATAATTTGATTTAATATTTATCTCACCCTTCCAAGTTCCAGCCTTGTAGCATCTGTTCCAATGTACACTGAAGCTTGTCATGGCTCAACACCTTACTAAGACGCATTATAGTGTTTTTGTTTAATTAATTGTCACCAGTTTTTGCATGAAAGGTTCCCATAAGGTGAAACCCATTGTTTCTCAGCAACCAGCAATATCTGCCTGCTTCACCTCCTACTGCCTTAGTAGCACAAGATTCAAGGCAATAGTTAAACATTTAAAGTATCTTTGTTTGGGGTTACATTCTTGCTTTAAATAAAAGAATTTACCTTTTAGAGTTGCTGGAGTTACTGAATAATTCATTGAGGTTATGGAATAATATGACAAACAAGCAAAGACTTTAGAGATTAAAACATACAGTTAATTTATGCATAATGCTGCTTTCTACTCTACTATGATCTGAATGCAATTTTTTTTAATCTTTAAGATACTGTTTCTTCCATTAAAAACAAAATATATGAACTTAGGTCCGAAGTCAGAAGGGGAATTTACGGACCTAATGTGTATTGTAAGCCCCATTTCCTCTTCTGTGGTTGGTAAAAGAACCTATTTGGCTATTGTCCAATGTAATTCCTAGTATTCATTGAATTTACTCAGCCGAGTTATGTGCGTGATCAGCAACAAAGTCAGGCCCATGGACACAGCTGTCAACAAATAAAGCATCCATTGTCTGAAATTTCAGCTATTTGTTATAGTTGTATAATGTTTGATCAATCAATTTGAAAATTAATTAAGGCTAAATATTGCATTTCTTAACTTTTTTTCAGGGAAAATATTACAGCATTTCCTGGGATTTGTTGTCATCCTAATCATTCATATGGACACGGTGAACTTACAAGGACTTCCTGAAATTTCAGACATGAATGTAGAGGTAAAGTTTAAAGCGATAATAGCTCTATATATTGCTAATATTTTAATAATCATATATTAAATAAATCTTTCAAGCAAGAAACCCAAAAATCATAAAGAATAAAAAACACAAGAAAATAAAAATAACCTCAAGAAATGCACCAAGAAAAAAAACACTAATAATTTGTTAATATGTGTATTTCTAACTTGATTTATTATTTGTACACCGTTTAGTTCCATGGTATCGATATATTTTGCTAGTGAAGCACCCAAAGATCTACCTCAGTGGATCAATAATGATGAAAAAAAAAATCTATTTATCCATCCATTCTGAATGTAATACTTATGTGATAAACTGCAATAAACATAAATACACTTTAAGCTACACTAACAATTATTAGGCAACTTTAACTTAATAATAATGTTACTTTTTCCAAATTCAGTTTAGTTATACAGATGGACAAATGAATCACTTAAGAGAAAAACGAAATGGTAAATAACAACTTTAATGTTACAATTAAAATTCTGTTACATTATTTTAAAGTAAACCTACAGTATATACTGTATTATATCTGTATCTGCTATTTTCTTTTCATGCCTGTCACCTTAATAACCAAAATCATATTGTTTCCAGTGAACAACCAAATACTAGAATACATTGTGATCATAGAGGTGAATGTATCAGGAATTATTTTGCTTGACCAAATCAAATTATCCCTCGAGTCCATCAGTCCTTTACAAATAGACAATGCCGCAGAAATTGATGAGCTGAACATTACAACAGGTGAGTTCTTTTATTATTTTTATAATTCTTTTATAATTAGATATTTTATTATATATACTTAATTTGCAAGCTCAGGTAAGGTAAGGAACTGTATTGTTGTACACAATACAAGAAAACTTTGGTTACTCACAGACAGCAACAAGGGCATTTAAATATATAAAAAATTAAATTAAGAAGTAAAAAAAAGAAGCATAATTAAGAATTGATAGAGCATATGTTTGAATAGAACTAATTTAGGTTTCCAAATGATGAATACATTTTTGCTCTGTGGCAGATGAAAAATTGTTAGACCATGGGTTTAAAAATGATGTACATTTATTCTGGAAACCTGAAAAAGTATGACGCACCTTGCGGGACTAAAATCATTACAAATACTTCAGCTGAAGTTTTTGCTTTCAGCCATGACCCATTTTGTAATATGTCCTGCCCACCATACCATGTTTTCATGGCAAAACCTCTAAACACACATTCTAAAGTCTCTAAAGATACTTACATTTATGGAAGATGTCCTTATCTAGAGGAACTCAGGTTTATCTCATTGTATTATTTAATTGAGCAATTGAGGGTTAGGGGCCTAGCTAAGGGGTCCAGCAGTGGCAGCTTGAGGGACTTGGGACTTCACAACCTTCCGGTTGGTCGCCCAACACCTTAACCACTAGGCTACCACATCCCTTTAGTAGATATGCTACCAACTTTTCATTCAACATTGAAGTAAACTTTCAGACCACAGCAGGCTCGATACCTGGAAAAACTACAGCATGGAAACGAGCTACACACTAAACTTAATACGTCAGAAAATCCAAGACATACAATCAACAAAATACATTTAATTTAAAAGTACATTCATTTCACATACTTCAGTGGCAAAGATTAGAAAAGTAAAGTATGAACCCTAGCCCTTTCTCTATATCCTCAGTTATGCAATGTGGATTGACTCGTGAAATTAATGATTCAGTGAAGCACTGAAGTAAATATTCCTTTTTCTGTCAGGTAAACTGTAACACCAGCTTCTAAGCTATTTCTGTTCTCTGCCTGATATACTGGGTATGACCACTGATTGCTACCCAAGTGACGGTTCCCGTGACCATATTTATTGGATTCTGTATCAAATAATGTTTTCCACAGTATTTTGGTACAAGGCAAGACCTTTTTATATGACCACAATTCTAAAAATTTTGTATCTAAATCGTCTTGCACATGGATCCATATTGTGTGTCGCAGTTCCCTAGATCATAAAAATAATTACCTAGACATGACTTTTTTATACTTTTATAAGCTTTTATTGACTAAATGCTTTCTATCATGTACAATCTGTTGTAATAATTCTTCAGGAGGACTGAAATGAACCAGGTGATTTCTCTAGTATCATATCTCATATTTACCTTTATTTATTCCCAGTGTGCCAGCCAAATGACTCCAAATTCCAGTGCACATGTGAGGATCAATATGTTTGGTCCTACAATAACTGTATTACTTATAACGCCTGTCATAACCTAAATGATGGAACATGTACTTGTATCAGTGCAATTCCCACTGATGGACAGATGTGCGTGCCAAAAAATGGTAAGAGGAAATTTGTATATAAGTATATTAAAAAAAAAGACTGGCTTTTAAAATAGGTTTTTTTATGTATAGCATTTACAAAGGGGGGGGCACGGTGGCTTGGTTAGCACGTTCGCCTCACACCTCCAGGGTCGGAGTTCGATTCCCGCCTCCGGCTTGTGTGTGTGGAGTTTGCATGTTCTCCCCGTGCCTCGGGGGTTTCCTCCAGGTACTCCGGTTTCCTCCCCCGGTCCAAAGACATGCGTGGTAGGTTGATTGGCATCTCTGGAAAAATTGTCCATAGTGTGTGATTGCGTGAGTGAATGAGTGTGTGTGTGCCCTGCGATGGGTTGGCACTCCGTCCAGGGTGTATCCTGTCTTGATGCCCGATGACGCCTGAGATAGGCACCGGCTCCCCGTGACCCGAGGTAGTTCGGATAAGCGGTAGAAAATGAGTGAGAGTGAGTGAGTGAGTATTTACAATGCCCATTATACTTCTTTCTTTTTTCTTTCTTAGAACTACCATTCGTTGACTTTCTGGTAGAAATGGAGATAAATGCTACAAGCACAACAATGACAGATGAACTGAGAAACCACCTAATAATGCTCAGTTTCCCAATTTTATTTGTTCATGTAGCAGAAATCACAGATGTGGACATTACAACAGGTAAGATTTATCTTGTGTTTAAAAATATTCCAAAGTCACTGCAATATATATTATGCTGATTTTTGTCTGTGATTGCTGGGGAGATGATTTGGGGTGGAGGTGTTTGTGTGTGGGGGTGGTGAAGGCTGTAGTGGTATCTGAAAAGAATATGAAGCTTACTCTATAAATCTCTGAATGAACCATGATACACATGTTGCAAAAAGTGTGTGTACACCTGACCATTACAGATATGAGAGTTTGTCAAACGTCTCATTCCAAAACCAAGCATTGCATTTTGAAGCACTTCATTTAAACATCAGACATTTTAAATAAATAATTTCTTATCATTTTGGTTATTCTCTAATTTTGATATGGATCAAATACTCATATGGATTACAAGTTAGCTTATGTTATGTTATGTTCAGAATGTCAATAGAGAACGGTCATTAAACTCATATAGCGCAATTTGGGAGATGTTTTATTTGTACCTATCATAATAATTACAATAGTATATTACGACCTTAAACATTAAACATGATTTTCTGTTCCACAGTGTGCAGTTTGAATGGCACTGAATATCAGTGCAGGTGTGAGGATCAGTATTATTGGCCATGTGACAAGTGCACACTATATGGATCTTGTGATGACGTCACCAATGTCTCATGTGGCTGCATCAATACTCTACCAAATGATGGATACTTCTGCCAACCAATCAATGAACTGACAAGTAGGGATGAGCGAGTACAACATTATCTGTATCTGTATCCGTATCTGTTAACCATATGAATTATCTGTATCTGTATCCGTACCCGGAGAGGGTGGGGCCTAACCCGGAGGTAGGCGGGGCTTGTCTTGAAATGGGCGGGGGTTTAACCGGTAATAATTAATTTGTAATATTTATAACACTAGCTTACTACCTTTATGTTTTTATGAAATACAGCAAAAACATGTCAGACACTCAGTGTCTGGTTACTGGTTAGAGACAGCTGAAGGTTTAAAAAAGAAAACAAATCTCCGACAGGCAGAGATGCAATGCGAGTCGCATTCTACCAAGCAAGCACCACGTCTGAACGAACCCACGTTTACCAGAACTCTACTGGTTAGTAAGTACGTATTATTAACGTTACAACCCGAAGTAAAAAGCTGAAGAAACCCTAAACGTTAACGTAAAAGACCCGCGAACCCGAGTGACTGAGGGAGAGACAGAGAGCTGTTCTGTGTGTGACTGTGAGTGAGCAGAGCGAGACACAGCAACACAATACATCTGTATGTGTGTAGGGGAGGGGCGCTGTGACTAGCCTATCACAGAACGCTGACACAATCAGCTACCCAATGATGATTTTCATTCAATCCGAGCACAGATATTGACTCGTATTACTCGTATAATACTCGTACTCGGCAGAAGTGCTTTATCCGTACCGGATACTTGTTTCAGCCGAGTATCCGGCTCATCTCTACTGACAAGTATGTATTATCTGTAGATTGAAAAAAAAAAAAAGAAAATGCTTGCATAATGAATTCGCATTTAATGACTTTTACTATCTTCAGTATACATTTGTCACTTTTAATTGTTTACTGAAAAACAATCTGTCTGATTGGTGATTTCTGAAACACCTGTTCAATGTAAAAATAAAAACAAAGATAAAATGAATTTTATATTCTCTTGATAGTTGTGTTGCAGTCAGCATGTTTTTGAGGATAAGTGAGAGGAGGTTAAATTAATTCAATTTTAATTTTTATTCATGTTGTTGCTTTCACTTTACAGATAGTTTGACATGTCCAGCTGATACGCCCACAGGTAAAGCAAACATACTTTAATACCTACCAAAGGACGTTTTCACCTGTTTTCCATTATTTTGACATGTTGACTACATTAATATGGAATATTTATGCAGAGGTTCATCTCATCATTCCCTCAGCTGAATATCTGATTGATATTGAGATTAATGTAGAAGACATACAACTCTTAAACCATCTGAGGAACCTTTCAAAAACAATTTTACCCTTTATACATCGTAACATTAATATCACTGAAATGAACATCACTACAGGTAACTGATTTTGCTGAATCTCACAGTAAAATTGTTCTTATTTTAGACCTGTATTATAGAAGTTTATCATGTGAGAATAATGTATCTCAAAGTCAATAAAGTCATATGGAACATTTTAGAGATTCTTTACAAATTGTCATGACTTTCTGTTCCACAGTGTGCAGTTTGAATGGTAATAAATATCAGTGCAGGTGTGAGGATCAGTATTTCTGGCCGTGTGAAAAGTGCACACTATATGGATCTTGTGATGATGTCACCGAATCCTCATGTGGCTGCATCAATGATCTTCCAAATGATGAACACTTTTGCCAACCAATCAATGAGCTGTCTAGTATGTATGGTCTGTTAAACTGAAAAAAAAATTTTGATGAATGCTTTATAAATTATATTCTCTATATATTTATGTCTTGGTTTTATTTGATAATATTAACTAAGTGAGACTAGGGCAAAATCATCATGTTGAACTTTTTCATCATCCTATTCTTGTTACTTGATAGATAAAGCTTTGTGTCCAGCTTTAAGACCAACAGGTAAAACAAAAACACTTCAATAACTACAAGAAAATATTCAGTTAAAAAGATGATAGGTGATCCTTTGTGTTTTTGCCTATAATATAGTATACTTATGCAAAAATTTCTTTTCCCCTTTCCTTCAGCTGAATATCTGATTGAGATCGAGATTGATGCAGTAGATAGAACAGTCTTGATGTTACTGAGGAACTTTTCATCAACACTCAGTTCACCCTCCAAAAATACTACAATTAATATGACTGAAATGAACATCACTACAGGTTACTGACTTTTCTCTGTCTGCTTAATCTCAGAGTGTGTTAATGTTATAGACCTGAGTTTTGTAATACAGTCAAACAGTTTAGAGATTACTTTACCTTTTGTAAAAGTGATGTAATGGCATTACCTTAAAATATGTAGTAAAACAAACATTGTCATGATTTTCTGTTCCACAGTGTGCATTTTGAATGGTACTGAATATCAGTGCAGGTGTGAGGATCAGTATTTCTGGCCGTGTGAAAAGTGCACACTATATGGATCTTGTGATGACGTCACCAATGTCTCATGTGGCTGCATCAATACGCTACCGAATGATGGACACTTCTGCCAACCAAACAATGAGCTGAATAGTACGTATGATATGAAACCTAAAAAATTTAACATGTCTGATGGATGCATTTTCAATACTTCTTATAATACATTAGATGGTTTGAATGATTTTCTGAAATATGTTTGTCTTAATGGTCAAATTTTAAAGCACTGTTCAACACAAAAGTAAAAACTTAACAACAAATGGCCAGATATTAATGCAAGTTAAAAACATTATATTTGCTCTAGATATTAACCCATTTGAAGTTATGTTTCATAGAGGAAAGTTCTCTAATTGAGCCTTGGGTAAATAAACAGTGTTTCTTAGTACTTTTTAATAATACAGTTGGTTTTAATTTACAGATAACTCTACATGTCCAGCTCTAACACCCACAGGTAAAATCTTTATACTCCAAAAAGTATGATGTTTCCATTATTTTGCAAATTTAACTACAATAATATGGAATATTTATTCAGAATTCTTTTCATCTTTCACTTAGCTGAATATCTGATTGAGATGGAGATTGATGCAGTAGATATGACAGTTTTGATGCTATTGAAGAACCTTTCAGGAACACAGTGTTCACCGTTCATACATGGTAACGTCATTAGGACAGAAATGAACATCACTACAGGTACCTGACTTTTCTCTGTCTTCTGTACCTCAATCACAGTGTGTGATTTTTTTTAAACCGGTGTTATAGCAATTTATTGACCCGATTTTCCATTCCACAGTGTGCAGTTTGAATAGTAATAAATATCAGTGCAGGTGTGAGGATCAGTATTTCTGGCCGTGTGAAAAGTGCACACTATATGGATCTTGTGATGATGTCACCGAATCCTCATGTGGCTGCATCAATGATCTTCCAAATGATGAACACTTTTGCCAACCAATCAATGAGCTGTCTAGTATGTATGATCTGTTAAACAGAAAAATAATTTTGATGAATGCTTTATAAATTATATTCTCTGGATATTTATGTCTTGGTTTCATTTGATAATATTAACAAAGTGAGACTAGGGCAAACCCATCATTTTGTACTTTTTCATCATCCTGTTCTTGTTATTTGATAGATAAAGCTTTGTGTCCAGCTTTAAGCCCAACAGGTAAAACAAAAACACTCCAAAAACTACAAGAAAATATTCAGTTAAAAAGATGATAGGTGATCCTTTGTATTTTTGCCTATAATATAGTATTTTTATGCAAAAATGTATTTTCCCCTTTTCCTCAGCTGAATATCTGTTTGAGATCGAGATTGATGCAGTAGATATAACAGTCTTGATGCTATTGAGGAACTTTTCATCAACACTCAGTTCACCCTCCAAAAATACTACAATTAATATGACTGAAATGAACATCACTACAGGTTACTGACTTTTCTCTGTCTGCTTAATCTCACAGTGTGTTAATGTTATAGACCTGAGTTTTGTAATACAGTCAAACATTTTAGAGATTACTTTACCTATTGTAAAAGTGATGTAATGGTATTACCTTAAAATATGCAGTAAAACAAACATTGACCTGATTTTCCATTCCACAGTGTGCAGTTTGAATGGTACTGAATATCAGTGCAGGTGTGAGGATCAGTATTTCTGGCCGTGTGAAAAGTGCACACTATATGGATCTTGTGATGATGTCACCAATGTCTCATGTGGTTGCATCAATACTCTTCCAAATGATGGACACTTCTGCCAACCAATCAGTGAGCTGACTAGTATGTATGATACTATTACATTAATAAAACAGGTGTATGATGGCTGAATTCTCAATAGTTCTTCCATATATGCTTTCTGAACAATATCTGTATAAAAATAATGCGCTGTAAACATATAAGTCTGTTTATCACTAAACATGTTTAAAAGTGATAGTTCTAATGAATGATGGTTTATTAAATCATACTTTTTAGTCCTTTTTAATCATGCTGTTATTTTCACTTGATAGATAACTCTACCTGTCCATCTGTAACACCTACAGGTACAACAAACACACCAGTTATGACAAGAATATTTCAAAATTCTTAGTTGAGTTGCTTCAATTTGTAATTTAGGCTACAATAATACATTTGTCTTCCTTTCCTTCAGCTGAATATCTGATTGAGTTTGAGATTGATGCAGTAGATAGAACAGTCCTGAAACAAATTAGAAATGTTTTAACGACACTCAGTTCAACCGCCATGCATAGTAACATCAATATGAGTGAAATGACCATCACTACAGGTAACTGTCTTTTAGAACATTTTAGCGATTGTCTTTGCCTATTGTAATAGTTATGCACTGACATTATGTTTGAATGTTTTAGCACTGTCATGATTTTCTGTTCCACAGTGTGCAGTTTGAATGGTACTGAATATCAGTGCAGGTGTGAGGATCAGTATTTCTGGCCGTGTGAAAAGTGCACACTATATGGATCTTGTGATGACGTCACCAATGTCTCATGTGGCTGCATCAATACTCTACCAAATGATGGACTCTTCTGCCAACCAATCAGTGAGCTGACTAATATGTATTATCTGTAATATCAAGGTTTCTGATGGATGCATTTTCAATACTTCTTATAATACATTAGATGGTTTGAATGATTTTCTGAAATATGTTAGTCTTAATGGTCAAATTTTAAAGCACTGTTCAACACAAAAGTAAAAACTTAACAACAAATGGCCAGATATTAATGCAAGTTAAAAACATTATATTTGCTCTAGATATTAACCCATTTGAAGTTATGTTTCATAGAGGAAAGTTCTCTAATTGAGCCTTGGGTAAATAAACAGTGTTTCTTAGTACTTTTTAATAATACAGTTGGTTTTAATTTACAGATAACTCTACATGTCCAGCTCTAACACCCACAGGTAAAATCTTTATACTCCAAAAAGTATGATGTTTCCATTATTTTGCAAATTTAACTACAATAATATGGAATATTTATTCAGAATTCTTTTCATCTTTCACTTAGCTGAATATCTGATTGAGATGGAGATTGATGCAGTAGATATGACAGTTTTGATGCTATTGAAGAACCTTTCAGGAACACTCAGTTCACCGTTCATACATGGTAACGTCATTAGGACAGAAATGAACATCACTACAGGTACCTGACTTTTCTCTGTCTTCTGTACCTCAATCACAGTGTGTGATTTTTTTAAACCGGTGTTATAGCGATTTATTGACCTGGTTTTCCATTCCACAGTGTGCAGTTTGAATGGTACTGAATATCAGTGCAGGTGTGAGGATCAGTATTTCTGGCCGTGTGAAAAGTGCACACTATATGGATCTTGTGATGATGTCACCAATGTCTCATGTGGTTGCATCAACACTCTTCCAAATGATGGACACTTCTGCCAACCAATCAGTGAGCTGACTAGTATGTATGATGTGTTGAACTCAAAAATAATTTTGATGAATGCTTTTTAAATTATATTCTCTAGATATTTAAGTCTTGGTTTCATTTTATAATATTGTGATATTGTAACTAACTGAGACTAAGGCAAACCCATCATTTTGTACTTTTTTATCATCCTCTTCTTGTTACTTGATAGATAAAGCTTTGTGTCCAGCTTTAAGACCAACAGGTAAAACAAACACACTTCAATAACTACAAGAAAATATTCAGTTAAAAAAGGTGATCTTTGTATTTTTGCCTATAATGTAGTATTCTTACTGTATGCAAAAATTTCTTTTCACTTTTTTCCTCAGCTGAATATCTGTTTGAGATCGAGATTGATGCAGTAGATAGAACAGTCTTGATGTTACTGAGGAACTTTTCATCAACACTCAGTTCACCCTCCAAAAATACTACAATTAATATGACTGAAATGAACATCACTACAGGTTACTGACTTTTCTCTGTCTGCTTAATCTCAGTGTGTTATTGTTATAGTATATTGTAACAGTTTAGAGATTACTTTACCTATTGTAAAAGAGATGTAATGGTATTACCTTAAAATATGTAGTAAAACAAACATTGACCTGATTTTCCATTCCACAGTGTGCAGTTTGAATGGTAATAAATATCAGTGCAGGTGTGAGGATCAGTATTTCTGGCCATGTGAAAAGTGCACACTATATGGATCTTGTGATCATGTCAACGGATACTCATGTGGCTGCATCAATGATCTTCCAAATGATGAACACTTTTGCCAACCAATCAATGAGCTGTCTAGTATGTATGGTCTGTTAAACTGAAAAATAATTTTTATGAATGCTTTATAAATTATATTCTCTGGATATTTATGTCTTGGTTTCATTTGATAATATTAACTAAGTGAGACTAGGGCAAACCCATCATTTTGTACTTTTTCATCATCCTGTTCTTGTTATTTGATAGATAAAGCTTTGTGTCCAGCTTTAAGCCCAACAGGTAAAACAAAAACACTCCAAAAACTACAAGAAAATATTCAGTTAAAAAGATGATAGGTGATCCTTTGTATTTTTGCCTATAATGTAGTATTCTTATGCAAAAATTTCTTTTCACTTTTCCCTCAGCTGAATATCTGATTGAGATCGAGATTGATGCAGTAGATAGAACAGTCTTGATGTTACTGAGGAACTTTTCATCAACACTCAGTTCACCCTCCAAAAATACTACAATTAATATGACTGAAATGAACATCACTACAGGTTACTGACTTTTCTCTGTCTGCTTAATCTCAGTGTGTTATTGTTATAGACCTGAGTTTTGTAATACAGTCAAACAGTTTAGAGATTACTTTACCTATTGTAAAAGAGATGTAATGCTATTACCTTAAAATATGCAGTAAAACAAACATTGACCTGATTTTCCATTCCACAGTGTGCAGTTTGAATGGTAATAAATATCAGTGCAGGTGTGAGGATCAGTATTTCTGGCCGTGTGAAAGGTGCACACTATATGGATCTTGTGATGATGTCACCGAATCCTCATGTGGCTGCATCAACACTCTTCCAAATGATGGACACTTCTGCCAACCAATCAGTGAGCTGACTAGTATGTATTGTCTGTTAAACTGAAAAATAAGCTTTATGAATGCTTTTTAAATTATATTCTCTAGATATTTAATTCTTTGTTGCATTTAATATGTCTGAAGATGTGTTTGATTTGATAATATTAACTGAGACTAGGGCAAAATCATCATTTTGAACTTTTTCCTCATCCTGTTCTTATTACTTGATAGATAAAGCTTTGTGTCCAGCTTTAAGACCAACAGGTAAAACAAAAACACTTCAATAACTAAAGAAAATATTCAGTTAAAAATGGTGATCCTTTGTATTTTTGCCTATAATATAGTATACTTATGCAAAAATGTATTTTCCCCTTTCCTTCAGCTGAATATCTGATTGAGATCGAGATTGATGCAGTAGATAGAACAGTCTTGATGTTACTGAGGAACTTTTCATCAACACTCAGTTCACCCTCCAAAAATACTACAATTAATATGACTGAAATGAACATCACTACAGGTTACTGACTTTTCTCTGTCTGCTTAATCTCAGTGTGTTACTGTTATAGACCTGAGTTTTGCAGTATAGTCAAACAGTTTAGAGATTACTTTACCTATTGTAAAAGTGATGTAATGGCATTACCTTAAAATATGCAGTAAAACAAACATTGTCATGATTTTCTGTTCCACAGTGTGCAGTTTGAATGGTACTGAATATCAGTGCAGGTGTGAGGATCAGTATTTCTGGCCGTGTGAAAAGTGCACACTATATGGATCTTGTGATGATGTCACCAATGTCTCATGTGGCTGCATCAATTCGCTACCAATTGATGGACACTTCTGTCAATCAATCAATGAGCTGAATAGTACGTATGATATGAAACTTAAAAAAAGCATGTCTGATGGATACTCTTTCAATACTTCTAAAAAAACAAAACAGATTATATTATCTAGAAAGTAAACATTGTGTTGCAGTCACCATGTTGGTATCTGTTTCTTATCATAAAGTTCTCTATGTAAGAGTACAGTAAATAAACTCTATTGTATCTTAGTCATGCTGTTGTTTTCACTTCATAGATAGCTTTACATGTCCAGCTGTTACACCCACAGGTAATCTCAACACACTCCAATAATTACGAGAACGTTCTTTTGGTTTGTAACTAGACTACAATGATATAGAATGTAAAGAATTTCTTTTCACCTTTCCTTCAGCTGACTATCTGTTTGAAATTGAGATCGCTGCACTAGATATAACTCTCCAGAACGAACTTAGGATCCTTTCAGCGACACTCAGTTCAATTTTCATACAGAATAACATCAATATAACGGAATTGAACATCACTACAGGTAACTGACTTTTCTCTGTCTGCTGTAAACCAGTCAAAGTGATTGTACAGTAATTCTTTTAGACCGGTGTTATAGCGGTTTATCGGGCTGATTTTCTGTTCCACAGTGTGCAGTTTGAATGGTAATAAATATCAGTGCAGGTGTGAGGATCAGTATTTCTGGCCGTGTGAAAAGTGCACACTATATGGATCTTGTGATGACGTCACCAATGTCTCATGTGGCTGCATCAATACTTTTCCAAATGATGGACACTTCTGCCAACCAATCAGTGAGCTGACTAGTATGTATGATACTATTACATTAATAATACAGGTGTATGATGGCTGCATTCTCAATAGTTCTTCCATATATGCTTTCTGAACAATATCTGTATAAAAATAATGCGCTGTAAACATATAAGTCTGTTTATCACTAAACATGTTTAAAAGTGATAGTTCTCATGAATGATGGTTTATTAAATCATACTTTTTAGTCCTTTTTAATCATGCTGTTATTTTCACTTGATAGATAACTCTACCTGTCCATCTGTAACACCTACAGGTACAACAAACACACCAGTTATGACAAGAATATTTCAAAATTCTTAGTTGAGTTGCTTCAATTTGTAATTTAGGCTACAATAATACATTTGTCTTCCTTTCCTTCAGCTGAATATCTGATTGAGTTTGAGATTGATGCAGTAGATAGAACAGTCCTGAAACAAATTAAAAACCTTTTAACGACACTCAGTTCACCCGCCATGAATAGTAACATGAATATGAGTGAAATGACCATCACTACAGGTAACTGTCTTTTAGAACATTTTAGCGATTGTCTTTGCCTATTGTAATAGTTATGCACTGACATTATGTTTGAATGTTTTAGCAAAAAAACAAAAAAAAAAACCACTGTCATGGTTTTCTGTTCCACAGTGTGCAGTTTGAATGGTACTGAATATCAGTGCAGGTGTGAGGATCAGTATTTCTGGCCGTGTACTGAATATCAGTGCAGGTGTGAGGATCAGTATTTCTGGCCGTGTGAAAAGTGCACACTATATGGATCTTGTGATGATGTCACCAATGTCTCATGTGGTTGCATCAACACTCTTCCAAATGATGGACACTTCTGCCAACCAATCAGTGAGCTGACTAGTATGTATGATGTGTTGAACTCAAAAATAATTTTGATGAATGCTTTTTAAATTATATTCTCTAGATATTTAAGTCTTGGTTTCATTTTATAATATTGTGATATTGTAACTAACTGAGACTAAGGCAAACCCATCATTTTGTACTTTTTTATCATCCTCTTCTTGTTACTTGATAGATAAAGCTTTGTGTCCAGCTTTAAGACCAACAGGTAAAACAAACACACTTCAATAACTACAAGAAAATATTTAGTTAAAAAAGGTGATCTTTGTATTTTTGCCTATAATGTAGTATTCTTACTGTATGCAAAAATTTCTTTTCACTTTTTTCCTCAGCTGAATATCTGATTGAGATCGAGATTGATGCAGTAGATAGAACAGTCTTGATGTTACTGAGGAACTTTTCATCAACACTCAGTTCACCCTCCAAAAATACTACAATTAATATGACTGAAATGAACATCACTACAGGTTACTGACTTTTCTCTGTCTGCTTAATCTCACAGTGTGTTAATGTTATAGACCTGAGTTTTGCAGTATAGTCAAACATTTTAATTACTTTACCTAATGTAAAAGAGATGTAATGGCATTACCTTAAAATATGTAGTAAAACAAATATTGTCATGATTTTCTGTCCCAATCACAGTGTGTGATTTTATTAAACCGGTGTTATAGCGATTTATTGACCTAATTTTCCATTCCACAGTGTGCAGTTTGAATGGTAATAAATATCAGTGCAGGTGTGAGGATCAGTATTTCTGGCCATGTGAAAAGTGCACACTATATGGATCTTGTGATCATGTCAACGGATACTCATGTGGCTGCATCAATGATCTTCCAAATGATGAACACTTTTGCCAACCAATCAATGAGCTGTCTAGTATGTATGGTCTGTTAAACTGAAAAATAATTTTGATGAATGCTTTATAAATTATATTCTCTGGATATTTATGTCTTGGTTTCATTTGATAATATTAACTAAGTGAGACTAGGGCAAACCCATCATTTTGTACTTTTTCATCATCCTGTTCTTGTTATTTGATAGATAAAGCTTTGTGTCCAGCTTTAAGCCCAACAGGTAAAACAAAAACACTCCTAAAAACTACAAGAAAATATTCAGTTAAAAATGGTGATCCTTTGTATTATTGCCTATAATGTAGTATTCTTATGCAAAAATTTCTTTTCACTTTTCCCTCAGCTGAATATCTGATTGAGATCGAGATTGATGCAGTAGATAGAACAGTCTTGATGTTACTGAGGAACTTTTCATCAACACTCAGTTCACCCTCCAAAAATACTACAATTAATATGACTGAAATGAACATCACTACAGGTTACTGACTTTTCTCTGTCTGCTTAATCTCAGTGTGTTATTGTTATAGTATATTGTAACAGTTTAGAGATTACTTTACCTATTGTAAAAGAGATGTAATGGTATTACCTTAAAATATGTAGTAAAACAAACATTGACCTGATTTTCCATTCCACAGTGTGCAGTTTGAATGGTAATAAATATCAGTGCAGGTGTGAGGATCAGTATTTCTGGCCGTGTGAAAAGTGCACACTATATGGATCTTGTGATGACATCACCAATGTCTCATGTGGCTGCATCAATACTTTTCCAAATGATGGACACTTCTGCCAACCAATCAGTGAGCTGACTAGTATGTATGATACTTCTTCTTCTTCTTCTTTCGGCTTTTCCCTTCAGGGGTCGCCACAGCGAATCATCTCTCTCCACCTAACCCTATCTTCTGCATCCTCAACACTTGCACCCACTAGCTTCAAATCCTCATTAATTACATCCATATACCTCCTCTTTGGCCTTCCTCTTTGCCTCCTGCCTGGCAGCTCCATGTCCAACATTCTCCTACCAATATACTCACTCTCCCTCCTCTGAACATGTCCAAACCATCTTAATCTCGCCTCCCTAACTTTGTCCCCCAAACGTCCAACATGGGCTGTCCCTCTGATGTACTCGTTCCTAATCCTGTCCAATCTTGTCACACCCAAAGAGAACCTCAACATCTTCAGTTCGGCTACCTCAAGCTCTGACTCCTGTCTCTTCTTCAGTGACACTGTCTCTAAACCATACAGCACGGCCGGTCTCACCACTGTCCTGTACACCTTCCCCTTGATTCTTGCTGATATTTTCCTATCACACAGAACTCCTGACACCTTTCTCCACCCACTCCAACCTGCCTGCACTCGCTTCTTTACTTCTTTCCCACTCTCTCCATTACTCTGGACTGTTGACCCCAAGTACTTAAACTCCTGTACCTTCTTCACCTCTTCACCCTGTAACCTTACTGTTCCACTTCCCTCCCTTTCATTCACACACATGTACTCAGTCTTACTACGACTGACTTTCATTCCTCTTCTCTCCAGCACAAACCTCCACCTCTCCAGGTTTTCCTCCACCTGCTCCCTGCTCTCACTACAGATCACAATGTCATCTGCAAACATCATCGTCCAAGGAGACTCCTGTCTGACCTCCTCTGACAACTGGTCCATCACTATAGCAAACAGGAAGGGGCTCAGAGCCGATCCCTGATGCAGTCCCACCTCCACTGTGAACTCCTCTGTCTGACCTACAGCACACCTCACCACTGTCCTGCTCCTCTCATACATGTCCTGCACCACTCTGACATACTTCTCTGCTACTCCTGACTTCCTCATACAGCACCACAGCTCTTCTCTTGGCACCCTGTCATACGCTTTCTCTAAGTCTACAAACACACAGTGCAACTCCCTCTGACCATCCCTATACTTCTCCATCAACATTCTCAGAGCAAAAATTGCATCTGTTGTGCTCTTTCTGGGCATGAAGCCATACTGCTGCTCACAAATTTCCACCACCTTCCTTAACCTAGCTTCCACTACTCTTTCCCACAACTTCATTGTATGGCTCATCAACTTTATCCCCCTATAGTTGCTGCAACTCTGCACGTCACCCTTATTCTTAAAGATCGGCACTAACACACTCCTTCTCCATTCCTCAGGCATCCTCTCACTTTCTAATACCCTGTTGAACAAACTAGTTAAAAATTCCACTGCTGCCTCTCCTAGACACTTCCAGACCTCTACCGGGATGTCGTCAGGACCAACTGCCTTTCCACTTTTCATCCTCTTCAAAGTCTTCCTGACTTCATCCTTTCTAATCTTATCTACTTCCTGTTCCACAGAGTTCACCCCTTCTACTCTTTTTTCCCTCTTATTTTCCTCATTCATCAGCTCCTCAAAGTATTCCTTCCATCTCCTCTGTACACTCTCCTCACTTGTGAGCACCCTTCCATCTCTATCCTTAATAATTCTAACTTGCTGCACATCCTTCCCATCTCGATCCCTCTGTCTAGCTAACCTGTACAAGTCCTTCTCTCCTTCTCTAGTGTCTAACCTAGTGTACAACTCGTCATATGCCTTCTGCTTGGCCTTAGACACCTCCCTCTTCACTCTGCGCTGTAACTCCTTGTAATCCTGTCTATTCTCTTCAGTCCTGTCCATATCCCACTTCTTCTTGGCTAATCTCTTCCTCTGGATACTATCCTGAACTTCCTCATTCCACCACCAAGTCTCCTTATCTTCTTTCCTCCTTCCAGATGACACACCCAGCACCTTTCTCCCTGTCTCCCTGATCACTTCTGCTGTAGTTTCCCAGTCATCCGGCAGCACTACCTGACCACCCAGAGCCTGCCTCAACTTCTGTCTAAATTCCTCACAACATTCCTCCTTTTTCAGCTTCCACCACTTAGTTTTCTTCTCTATCTTTGACCTCTTCCTCTTACAGACCATCAGAGTCATCCTACACACCACCATCCTATGCTGTCTGGCTACACTCTCTCCCACTACCACTTTACAGTCACTAATCTCTTTCAGATTGCCTCTTCTACAAAGGATGTAGTCTACCTGTGTTCTCCTACCTCCACTCTTGTAAGTCACTCTATGTTCCTCCCTCTTCTGAAAATACGTGTTAACCACAGCCATGTCCATCCTCTTAGCAAAGTCTACTACCATCTGTCCTTCAAGGTTCCTTTCCTTAACTCCAAACTTGCCCATCACCTCCTCATCACCTGTGTTCCCCTCACCAACATGTCCATTAAAATCCGCTCCTATCACCACTCTCTCACCCTTGGGAATACTCTCAATCACCTCATCGAATTCACACCAGAATCTCTCTTTCTCCTCTAACTCACAACCTACCTGCGGGGCATAACCACTAACAACATTCAACATCACCCCTTCAATCTCTAACTTCAGACTCATCACCCTGTCTGACACTCTCTTCACCTCCAGAACATTCCTCACAAACTCCTCCTTCAGGACCACACCTACCCCATTTCTCTTACTATCCACACCAAAATAAAACAGCTTGAATCCTGCTCCTATACTACGAGCCTTGCTACCCTTCCACTTGGTCTCCTGTACACACAGTATATCCACCTTCCTTCTCTCCATCATATCAGCCAGCTCTCTACCTTTCCCTGTCATAGTACCAACATTCAGAGTCCCTATTCTCAGTCCTACACTCTTACCTTTCCTCTTCTCTCTCTGTCTGTGCACTCTCCTCCCTCCTCTACTCCTTCGACCAACAGTAGCCCAATTTCCACCGGCGCCCTGTAGGTCAATACTATTACATTAATAATACAGGTGTATGATGGCTGCATTCTCAATAGTTCTTCCATATATGCTTTCTGAACAATATCTGTATAAAAATAATGCGCTGTAAACATATAAGTCTGTTTATCACTAAACATGTTTAAAAGTGATAGTTCTCATGAATGATGGTTTATTAAATCATACTTTTTAGTCCTTTTTAATCATGCTGTTATTTTCACTTCATAGATAACTCTAACTGTCCATCTGTAACACCCACAGGTACAACAAACACACCAGTTATGACAAGAATATTTAAAAATTCTTAGTTGAGTTGCTTCAATTTGTAATTTAGGCTACAATAATACATTTGTCTTCCTTTCCTTCAGCTGAATATCTGATTGAGTTTGAGATTGATGCAGTAGATAGAACAGTCCTGAATCAAATTAGAAACCTTTTAACGACACTCAGTTCACCCGCCATGAATAGTAACATCAATATGAGTGAAATGACCATCACTACAGGTAACTGTCTTTTAGAACATTTTAGCGATTGTCTTTGCCTATTGTAATATTATGCACTGACATTATGTTTGAATGTTTTAGCAAAAAAAAAAAAAAACAACAACAAAAAAAACACTGTCATGATTTTCTGTTCCACAGTGTGCAGTTTGAATGGTACTGAATATCAGTGCAGGTGTGAGGATCAGTATTTCTGGCCGTGTGAAAAGTGCACACTATATGGATCTTGTGATGATGTCACCGAATCCCCATGTGGCTGCATCAACACTCTTCCAAATGATGGACACTTCTGCCAACCAATCAGTGAGCTGACTAGTATGTATGGTCTGTTAAACTGAAAAATAAGCTTTATGAATGCTTTTTAAATTGTATTCTCTAGATATTTAATTCTTTGTTGCATTTAATATGTCTGAAGATGTGTTTGATTTGATAATATTAACTGAGACTAGGGCAAAATCATCATTTTGAACTTTTTCCTCATCCTGTTCTTATTACTTGATAGATAAAGCTTTGTGTCCAGCTTTAAGACCAACAGGTAAAACAAAAACACTTCAATAACTAAAGAAAATATTCAGTTAAAAATGGTGATCCTTTGCATTTTTGCCTATAATATAGTATACTTATGCAAAAATGTATTTTCCCCTTTCCTTCAGCTGAATATCTGATTGAGATCGAGATTGATGCAGTAGATAGAACAGTCTTGATGTTACTGAGGAACTTTTCATCAACACTCAGTTCACCCTCCAAAAATACTACAATTAATATGACTGAAATGAACATCACTACAGGTTACTGACTTTTCTCTGTCTGCTTAATCTCACAGTGTGTTAATGTTATAGACCTGAGTTTTGTAATACAGTCAAACAGTTTAGAGATTACTTTACCTATTGTAAAAGTGATGTAATGGTATTACCTTAAAATATGCAGTAAAACAAACATTGTCATGATTTTCTGTTCCACAGTGTGCAGTTTGAATGGTACTGAATATCAGTGCAGGTGTGAGGATCAGTATTTCTGGCCGTGTGAAAAGTGCACACTATATGGATCTTGTGATGACGTCACCAATGTCTCATGTGGCTGCATCAATACTCTACCAAATGATGGACACTTCTGCCAACCAATCAGTGAGCTGACTAATATGTATTATCTGTAATATCAAGGTTTCTGATGGATGCATTTTCAATACTTCTTATAATACATTAGATGGTTTGAATGATTTTCTGAAATATGTTTGTCTTAATGGTCAAATTTTAAAGCACTGTTCAACACAAATGTAAAAAATTAACAACAAATGGCCAGATATTAATGCAAGTTAAAAACATTATATTTGCTCTAGATATTAACCCATTTGAAGTTATGTTTCATAGAGGAAAGTTCTCTAATTGAGCCTTGGGTAAATAAACAGTGTTTCTTAGTACTTTTTAATAATACAGTTGGTTTTAATTTACAGATAACTCTACATGTCCAGCTCTAACACCCACAGGTAAAATCTTTATACTCCAAAAAGTATGATGTTTCCATTATTTTGCAAATTTAACTACAACAATATGCAATATTTATTCTGAATTTCTTTTCATCTTTCACTTAGCTGAATATCTGATTGAGATGGAGATTGATGCAGTAGATATGACAGATTTGATGCTATTGAAGAACCTTTCAGGAACACTCAGTTCACCGTTCAGACATGGTAACGTCATTATGACAGAAATGAACATCACTACAGGTACCTGACTTTTCTCTGTCTTCTGTACCTCAATCACAGTGTGTGATTTTTTAAACCGGTGTTATAGCGATTTATTGACCTAATTTTCCATTCCACAGTGTGCAGTTTGAATGGTAATAAATATCAGTGCAGGTGTGAGGATCAGTATTTCTGGCCATGTGAAAAGTGCACACTATATGGATCTTGTGATCATGTCAACGGATACTCATGTGGCTGCATCAATGATCTTCCAAATGATGAACACTTTTGTCAACCAATCAATGAGCTATCTAGTATGTATGGTCTGTTAAACTTAAAAATAATTTTGATGAATGCTTTATAAATTATATTCTCTATATATTTATGTCTTGGTTTCATTTGATAATATTAACTAAGTGAGACTAGGGCAAACCCATCATTTTGTACCTTTTCATCATCCTGTTCTTATTACTTGATAGATAAAGCTTTGTGTCCAGCTTTAAGACCAACAGGTAAAACAAAAACACTTCAATAACTAAAGAAAATATTCAGTTAAAAAAGGTGATCCTTTGCATTTTTGCCTATAATGTAGTATACTTATGCAAATATTTCTTTTCACTTTTCCCTCAGCTGAATATCTGATTGAGATCGAGATTGATGCAGTAGATAGAACAGTCTTGATGTTACTGAGGAACTTTTCATCAACATTCAGTTCACCCTCCAAAAATACTACAATTAATATGACTGAAATGAACATCACTACAGGTTACTGACTTTTCTCTGTCTGCTTAATCTCACAGTGTGTTAATGTTATAGACCTGAGTTTTGTAATACAGTCAAACAGTTTAGAGATTACTTTACCTATTGTAAAAGAGATATAATGGTATTACCTTAAAATATGTAGTAAAACAAACATTGTCATGATTTTCTGTTCCACAGTGTGCAGTTTGAATGGTACTGAATATCAGTGCAGGTGTGAGGATCAGTATTTCTGGCCGTGTGAAAAGTGCACACTATATGGATCTTGTGATGATGTCACCAATGTCTCATGTTGTTGCATCAACACTCTTCCAAATGATGGACACTTCTGCCAACCAATCAGTGAGCTGACTAGTATGTATGATCTGTTGAACTCAAAAATAATTTTGATGAATGCTTTTTAAATTATATTCTCTAGATATTTAAGTCTTGGTTTCATTTTATAATATTGTGATATTGTAACTAACTGAGACTAAGGCAAACCCATCATTTTGTACTTTTTTATCATCCTCTTCTTGTTACTTGATAGATAAAGCTTTGTGTCCAGCTTTAAGACCAACAGGTAAAACAAACACACTTCAATAACTACAAGAAAATATTTAGTTAAAAAAGGTGATCTTTGTATTTTTGCCTATAATGTAGTATTCTTACTGTATGCAAAAATTTCTTTTCACTTTTTTCCTCAGCTGAATATCTGTTTGAGATCGAGATTGATGCAGTAGATAGAACAGTCTTGATGTTACTGAGGAACTTTTCATCAACACTCAGTTCACCCTCCAAAAATACTACAATTAATATGACTGAAATGAACATCACTACAGGTTACTGACTTTTCTCTGTCTGCTTAATCTCAGTGTGTTATTGTTATAGACCTGAGTTTTGCAGTATAGTCAAACAGTTTAGAGATTACTTTACCTTTTGTAAAAGTGATGTAATGGCATTACCTTAAAATATGCAGTAAAACAAACATTGTCATGATTTTCTGTTCCACAGTGTGCAGTTTGAATGGTACTGAATATCAGTGCAGGTGTGAGGATCAGTATTTCTGGCCGTGTGAAAAGTGCACACTATATGGATCTTGTGATGATGTCACCAATGTCTCATGTGGCTGCATCAATTCGCTACCAAATGATGGACACTTCTGTCAATCAATCAATGAGCTGAATAGTACGTATGATATGAAACTTAAAAAAAGCATGTCTGATGGATACTCTTTCAATACTTCTAAAAAAACAAAACAGATTATATTATCTAGAAAGTAAACATTGTGTTGCAGTCACCATGTTGGTATCTGTTTCTTATCATAAAGTTCTCTATTTAAGAATACAGTAAATAAACTCTATTGTATCTTAGTCATGCTGTTGTTTTCACTTCATAGATAGCTTTACATGTCCAGCTGTTACACCCACAGGTAATCTCAACACACTCCAATAATTACGAGAACGTTCTTTTGGTTTGTAACTAGACTACAATGATATAGAATGTAAAGAATTTCTTTTCACCTTTCCTTCAGCTGACTATCTGTTTGAAATTGAGATCGCTGCACTAGATATAACTCTCCAGAACGAACTTAGGATCCTTTCAGCGACACTCAGTTCAATTTTCATACAGAATAACATCAATATAACGGAATTGAACATCACTACAGGTAACTGACTTTTCTCTGTCTGCTGTAACCCAGTCAAAGTGATTGTACAGTAATTCTTTTAGACCGGTGTTATAGCGGTTTATAGGGCTGATTTTCTGTTCCACAGTGTGCAGTTTGAATGGTAATAAATATCAGTGCAGGTGTGAGGATCAGTATTTCTGGCCGTGTGAAAAGTGCACACTATATGGATCTTGTGATGACGTCACCAATGTCTCATGTGGCTGCATCAATACTTTTCCAAATGATGGACACTTCTGCCAACCAATCAGTGAGCTGACTAGTATGTATGATACTATTACATTAATAATACAGGTGTATGATGGCTGCATTCTCAATAGTTCTTCCATATATGCTTTCTGAACGATATCTGTATAAAAATAATGCACTGTAAACATATAAGTCTGTTTATCACTAAACATGTTTAAAAGTGATAGTTCTCATGAATGATGGTTTATTAAATCATACTTTTTAGTCCTTTTTAATCATGCTGTTATTTTCACTTCATAGATAACTCTACCTGTCCATCTGTAACACCTACAGGTACAACAAACACACCAGTTATGACAAGAATATTTCAAAATTCTTAGTTGAGTTGCTTCAATTTGTAATTTAGGCTACAATAATACATTTGTCTTCCTTTCCTTCAGCTGAATATCTGATTGAGTTTGAGATTGATGCAGTAGATAGAACAGTCCTGAAACAAATTAAAAACCTTTTAACGACACTCAGTTCACCCGCCATGAATAGTAACATCAATATGAGTGAAATGACCATCACTACAGGTAACTGTCTTTTAGAACATTTTAGCGATTGTCTTTGCCTATTGTAATAGTTATGCACTGACATTATGTTTGAATGTTTTAGCAAAAAAACAAAAAAAAAACCACTGTCATGGTTTTCTGTTCCACAGTGTGCAGTTTGAATGGTACTGAATATCAGTGCAGGTGTGAGGATCAGTATTTCTGGCCGTGTGAAAAGTGCACACTATATGGATCTTGTGATGATGTCACCAATGTCTCATGTGGTTGCATCAACACTCTTCCAAATGATGGACACTTCTGCCAACCAATCAGTGAGCTGACTAGTATGTATGATGTGTTGAACTCAAAAATAATTTTGATGAATGCTTTTTAAATTATATTCTCTAGATATTTAAGTCTTGGTTTCATTTTATAATATTGTGATATTGTAACTAACTGAGACTAAGGCAAACCCATCATTTTGTACTTTTTTATCATCCTCTTCTTGTTACTTGATAGATAAAGCTTTGTGTCCAGCTTTAAGACCAACAGGTAAAACAAACACACTTCAATAACTACAAGAAAATATTTAGTTAAAAAAGGTGATCTTTGTATTTTTGCCTATAATGTAGTATTCTTACTGTATGCAAAAATTTCTTTTCACTTTTTTCCTCAGCTGAATATCTGATTGAGATAGAGATTGATGCAGTAGATAGAACAGTCTTGATGTTACTGAGGAACTTTTCATCAACACTCAGTTCACCCTCCAAAAATACTACAATTAATATGACTGAAATGAACATCACTACAGGTTACTGACTTTTCTCTGTCTGCTTAATCTCACAGTGTGTTAATGTTATAGACCTGAGTTTTGCAGTATAGTCAAACATTTTAATTACTTTACCTAATGTAAAAGAGATGTAATGGCATTACCTTAAAACATGTAGTAAAACAAATATTGTCATGATTTTCTGTCCCAATCACAGTGTGTGATTTTATTAAACCGGTGTTATAGCGATTTATTGACCTAATTTTCCATTCCACAGTGTGCAGTTTGAATGGTAATAAATATCAGTGCAGGTGTGAGGATCAGTATTTCTGGCCATGTGAAAAGTGCACACTATATGGATCTTGTGATCATGTCAACGGATACTCATGTGGCTGCATCAATGATCTTCCAAATGATGAACACTTTTGCCAACCAATCAATGAGCTGTCTAGTATGTATGGTCTGTTAAACTGAAAAATAATTTTGATGAATGCTTTATAAATTATATTCTCTGGATATTTATGTCTTGGTTTCATTTGATAATATTAACTAAGTGAGACTAGGGCAAACCCATCATTTTGTACTTTTTCATCATCCTGTTCTTGTTATTTGATAGATAAAGCTTTGTGTCCAGCTTTAAGCCCAACAGGTAAAACAAAAACACTCCAAAAACTACAAGAAAATATTCAGTTAAAAAGATGATAGGTGATCCTTTGTATTTTTGCCTATTATGTAGTATTCTTATGCAAAAATTTCTTTTCACTTTTCCCTCAGCTGAATATCTGATTGAGATCGAGATTGATGCAGTAGATAGAACAGTCTTGATGTTACTGAGGAACTTTTCATCAACACTCAGTTCAACCTCCAAAAATACTACAATTAATATGACTGAAATGAACATCACTACAGGTTACTGACTTTTCTCTGTCTGCTTAATCTCAGTGTGTTATTGTTATAGTATATTGTAACAGTTTAGAGATTACTTTACCTATTGTAAAAGAGATGTAATGGTATTACCTTAAAATATGTAGTAAAACAAACATTGACCTGATTTTCCATTCCACAGTGTGCAGTTTGAATGGTAATAAATATCAGTGCAGGTGTGAGGATCAGTATTTCTGGCCGTGTGAAAAGTGCACACTATATGGATCTTGTGATGACGTCACCAATGTCTCATGTGGCTGCATCAATACTTTTCCAAATGATGGACACTTCTGCCAACCAATCAGTGAGCTGACTAGTATGTATGATACTTCTTCTTCTTCTTCTTTCGGCTTTTCCCTTCAGGGGTCGCCACAGCGAATCATCTCTCTCCACCTAACCCTATCTTCTGCATCCTCAACACTTGCACCCACTAGCTTCAAATCCTCATTAATTACATCCATATACCTCCTCTTTGGCCTTCCTCTTTGCCTCCTGCCTGGCAGCTCCATGTCCAACATTCTCCTACCAATATACTCACTCTCCCTCCTCTGAACATGTCCAAACCATCTTAATCTCGCCTCCCTAACTTTGTCCCCCAAACGTCCAACATGGGCTGTCCCTCTGATGTACTCGTTCCTAATCCTGTCCAATCTTGTCACACCCAAAGAGAACCTCAACATCTTCAGTTCGGCTACCTCAAGCTCTGACTCCTGTCTCTTCTTCAGTGACACTGTCTCTAAACCATACAGCACGGCCGGTCTCACCACTGTCCTGTACACCTTCCCCTTGATTCTTGCTGATATTTTCCTATCACACAGAACTCCTGACACCTTTCTCCACCCACTCCAACCTGCCTGCACTCGCTTCTTTACTTCTTTCCCACTCTCTCCATTACTCTGGACTGTTGACCCCAAGTACTTAAACTCCTGTACCTTCTTCACCTCTTCACCCTGTAACCTTACTGTTCCACTTCCCTCCCTTTCATTCACACACATGTACTCAGTCTTACTACGACTGACTTTCATTCCTCTTCTCTCCAGCACAAACCTCCACCTCTCCAGGTTTTCCTCCACCTGCTCCCTGCTCTCACTACAGATCACAATGTCATCTGCAAACATCATCGTCCAAGGAGACTCCTGTCTGACCTCCTCTGACAACTGGTCCATCACTATAGCAAACAGGAAGGGGCTCAGAGCCGATCCCTGATGCAGTCCCACCTCCACTGTGAACTCCTCTGTCTGACCTACAGCACACCTCACCACTGTCCTGCTCCTCTCATACATGTCCTGCACCACTCTGACATACTTCTCTGCTACTCCTGACTTCCTCATACAGTACCACAGCTCTTCTCTTGGCACCCTGTCATACGCTTTCTCTAAGTCTACAAACACACAGTGCAACTCCCTCTGACCATCCCTATACTTCTCCATCAACATTCTCAGAGCAAAAATTGCATCTGTTGTGCTCTTTCTGGGCATGAAGCCATACTGCTGCTCACAAATTTCCACCACCTTCCTTAACCTAGCTTCCACTACTCTTTCCCACAACTTCATTGTATGGCTCATCAACTTTATCCCCCTATAGTTGCTGCAACTCTGCACGTCACCCTTATTCTTAAAGATCGGCACTAACACACTCCTTCTCCATTCCTCAGGCATCCTCTCACTTTCTAATACCCTGTTGAACAAACTAGTTAAAAATTCCACTGCTGCCTCTCCTAGACACTTCCAGACCTCTACCGGGATGTCGTCAGGACCAACTGCCTTTCCACTTTTCATCCTCTTCAAAGTCTTCCTGACTTCATCCTTTCTAATCTTATCTACTTCCTGTTCCACAGAGTTCACCCCTTCTACTCTTTTTTCCCTCTTATTTTCCTCATTCATCAGCTCCTCAAAGTATTCCTTCCATCTCCTCTGTACACTCTCCTCACTTGTGAGCACCCTTCCATCTCTATCCTTAATAATTCTAACTTGCTGCACATCCTTCCCATCTCGATCCCTCTGTCTAGCTAACCTGTACAAGTCCTTCTCTCCTTCTCTAGTGTCTAACCTAGTGTACAACTCGTCATATGCCTTCTGCTTGGCCTTAGACACCTCCCTCTTCACTCTGCGCTGTAACTCCTTGTAATCCTGTCTATTCTCTTCAGTCCTGTCCATATCCCACTTCTTCTTGGCTAATCTCTTCCTCTGGATACTATCCTGAACTTCCTCATTCCACCACCAAGTCTCCTTATCTTCTTTCCTCCTTCCAGATGACACACCCAGCACCTTTCTCCCTGTCTCCCTGATCACTTCTGCTGTAGTTTCCCAGTCATCCGGCAGCACTACCTGACCACCCAGAGCCTGCCTCAACTTCTGTCTAAATTCCTCACAACATTCCTCCTTTTTCAGCTTCCACCACTTAGTTTTCTTCTCTATCTTTGACCTCTTCCTCTTACAGACCATCAGAGTCATCCTACACACCACCATCCTATGCTGTCTGGCTACACTCTCTCCCACTACCACTTTACAGTCACTAATCTCTTTCAGATTGCCTCTTCTACAAAGGATGTAGTCTACCTGTGTTCTCCTACCTCCACTCTTGTAAGTCACTCTATGTTCCTCCCTCTTCTGAAAATACGTGTTAACCACAGCCATGTCCATCCTCTTAGCAAAGTCTACTACCATCTGTCCTTCAAGGTTCCTTTCCTTAACTCCAAACTTGCCCATCACCTCCTCATCACCTGTGTTCCCCTCACCAACATGTCCATTAAAATCCGCTCCTATCACCACTCTCTCACCCTTGGGAATACTCTCAATCACCTCATCGAATTCACACCAGAATCTCTCTTTCTCCTCTAACTCACAACCTACCTGCGGGGCATAACCACTAACAACATTCAACATCACCCCTTCAATCTCTAACTTCAGACTCATCACCCTGTCTGACACTCTCTTCACCTCCAGAACATTCCTCACAAACTCCTCCTTCAGGACCACACCTACCCCATTTCTCTTACTATCCACACCAAAATAAAACAGCTTGAATCCTGCTCCTATACTACGAGCCTTGCTACCCTTCCACTTGGTCTCCTGTACACACAGTATATCCACCTTCCTTCTCTCCATCATATCAGCCAGCTCTCTACCTTTCCCTGTCATAGTACCAACATTCAGAGTCCCTATTCTCAGTCCTACACTCTTACCTTTCCTCTTCTCTCTCTGTCTGTGCACTCTCCTCCCTCCTCTACTCCTTCGACCAACAGTAGCCCAATTTCCACCGGCGCCCTGTAGGTCAATACTATTACATTAATAATACAGGTGTATGATGGCTGCATTCTCAATAGTTCTTCCATATATGCTTTCTGAACAATATCTGTATAAAAATAATGCGCTGTAAACATATAAGTCTGTTTATCACTAAACATGTTTAAAAGTGATAGTTCTCATGAATGATGGTTTATTAAATCATACTTTTTAGTCCTTTTTAATCATGCTGTTATTTTCACTTCATAGATAACTCTAACTGTCCATCTGTAACACCCACAGGTACAACAAACACACCAGTTATGACAAGAATATTTAAAAATTCTTAGTTGAGTTGCTTCAATTTGTAATTTAGGCTACAATAATACATTTGTCTTCCTTTCCTTCAGCTGAATATCTGATTGAGTTTGAGATTGATGCAGTAGATAGAACAGTCCTGAATCAAATTAGAAACCTTTTAACGACACTCAGTTCACCCGCCATGAATAGTAACATCAATATGAGTGAAATGACCATCACTACAGGTAACTGTCTTTTAGAACATTTTAGCGATTGTCTTTGCCTATTGTAATATTATGCACTGACATTATGTTTGAATGTTTTAGCAAAAAAAAAAAAAAACAACAACAAAAAAAACACTGTCATGATTTTCTGTTCCACAGTGTGCAGTTTGAATGGTACTGAATATCAGTGCAGGTGTGAGGATCAGTATTTCTGGCCGTGTGAAAAGTGCACACTATATGGATCTTGTGATGATGTCACCGAATCCCCATGTGGCTGCATCAACACTCTTCCAAATGATGGACACTTCTGCCAACCAATCAGTGAGCTGACTAGTATGTATGGTCTGTTAAACTGAAAAATAAGCTTTATGAATGCTTTTTAAATTGTATTCTCTAGATATTTAATTCTTTGTTGCATTTAATATGTCTGAAGATGTGTTTGATTTGATAATATTAACTGAGACTAGGGCAAAATCATCATTTTGAACTTTTTCCTCATCCTGTTCTTATTACTTGATAGATAAAGCTTTGTGTCCAGCTTTAAGACCAACAGGTAAAACAAAAACACTTCAATAACTAAAGAAAATATTCAGTTAAAAATGGTGATCCTTTGCATTTTTGCCTATAATATAGTATACTTATGCAAAAATGTATTTTCCCCTTTCCTTCAGCTGAATATCTGATTGAGATCGAGATTGATGCAGTAGATAGAACAGTCTTGATGTTACTGAGGAACTTTTCATCAACACTCAGTTCACCCTCCAAAAATACTACAATTAATATGACTGAAATGAACATCACTACAGGTTACTGACTTTTCTCTGTCTGCTTAATCTCACAGTGTGTTAATGTTATAGACCTGAGTTTTGTAATACAGTCAAACAGTTTAGAGATTACTTTACCTATTGTAAAAGTGATGTAATGGTATTACCTTAAAATATGCAGTAAAACAAACATTGTCATGATTTTCTGTTCCACAGTGTGCAGTTTGAATGGTACTGAATATCAGTGCAGGTGTGAGGATCAGTATTTCTGGCCGTGTGAAAAGTGCACACTATATGGATCTTGTGATGACGTCACCAATGTCTCATGTGGCTGCATCAATACTCTACCAAATGATGGACACTTCTGCCAACCAATCAGTGAGCTGACTAATATGTATTATCTGTAATATCAAGGTTTCTGATGGATGCATTTTCAATACTTCTTATAATACATTAGATGGTTTGAATGATTTTCTGAAATATGTTTGTCTTAATGGTCAAATTTTAAAGCACTGTTCAACACAAATGTAAAAAATTAACAACAAATGGCCAGATATTAATGCAAGTTAAAAACATTATATTTGCTCTAGATATTAACCCATTTGAAGTTATGTTTCATAGAGGAAAGTTCTCTAATTGAGCCTTGGGTAAATAAACAGTGTTTCTTAGTACTTTTTAATAATACAGTTGGTTTTAATTTACAGATAACTCTACATGTCCAGCTCTAACACCCACAGGTAAAATCTTTATACTCCAAAAAGTATGATGTTTCCATTATTTTGCAAATTTAACTACAACAATATGCAATATTTATTCTGAATTTCTTTTCATCTTTCACTTAGCTGAATATCTGATTGAGATGGAGATTGATGCAGTAGATATGACAGATTTGATGCTATTGAAGAACCTTTCAGGAACACTCAGTTCACCGTTCAGACATGGTAACGTCATTATGACAGAAATGAACATCACTACAGGTACCTGACTTTTCTCTGTCTTCTGTACCTCAATCACAGTGTGTGATTTTTTAAACCGGTGTTATAGCGATTTATTGACCTAATTTTCCATTCCACAGTGTGCAGTTTGAATGGTAATAAATATCAGTGCAGGTGTGAGGATCAGTATTTCTGGCCATGTGAAAAGTGCACACTATATGGATCTTGTGATCATGTCAACGGATACTCATGTGGCTGCATCAATGATCTTCCAAATGATGAACACTTTTGTCAACCAATCAATGAGCTATCTAGTATGTATGGTCTGTTAAACTTAAAAATAATTTTGATGAATGCTTTATAAATTATATTCTCTATATATTTATGTCTTGGTTTCATTTGATAATATTAACTAAGTGAGACTAGGGCAAACCCATCATTTTGTACCTTTTCATCATCCTGTTCTTATTACTTGATAGATAAAGCTTTGTGTCCAGCTTTAAGACCAACAGGTAAAACAAAAACACTTCAATAACTAAAGAAAATATTCAGTTAAAAAAGGTGATCCTTTGCATTTTTGCCTATAATGTAGTATACTTATGCAAATATTTCTTTTCACTTTTCCCTCAGCTGAATATCTGATTGAGATCGAGATTGATGCAGTAGATAGAACAGTCTTGATGTTACTGAGGAACTTTTCATCAACATTCAGTTCACCCTCCAAAAATACTACAATTAATATGACTGAAATGAACATCACTACAGGTTACTGACTTTTCTCTGTCTGCTTAATCTCACAGTGTGTTAATGTTATAGACCTGAGTTTTGTAATACAGTCAAACAGTTTAGAGATTACTTTACCTATTGTAAAAGAGATATAATGGTATTACCTTAAAATATGTAGTAAAACAAACATTGTCATGATTTTCTGTTCCACAGTGTGCAGTTTGAATGGTACTGAATATCAGTGCAGGTGTGAGGATCAGTATTTCTGGCCGTGTGAAAAGTGCACACTATATGGATCTTGTGATGATGTCACCAATGTCTCATGTTGTTGCATCAACACTCTTCCAAATGATGGACACTTCTGCCAACCAATCAGTGAGCTGACTAGTATGTATGATCTGTTGAACTCAAAAATAATTTTGATGAATGCTTTTTAAATTATATTCTCTAGATATTTAAGTCTTGGTTTCATTTTATAATATTGTGATATTGTAACTAACTGAGACTAAGGCAAACCCATCATTTTGTACTTTTTTATCATCCTCTTCTTGTTACTTGATAGATAAAGCTTTGTGTCCAGCTTTAAGACCAACAGGTAAAACAAACACACTTCAATAACTACAAGAAAATATTTAGTTAAAAAAGGTGATCTTTGTATTTTTGCCTATAATGTAGTATTCTTACTGTATGCAAAAATTTCTTTTCACTTTTTTCCTCAGCTGAATATCTGTTTGAGATCGAGATTGATGCAGTAGATAGAACAGTCTTGATGTTACTGAGGAACTTTTCATCAACACTCAGTTCACCCTCCAAAAATACTACAATTAATATGACTGAAATGAACATCACTACAGGTTACTGACTTTTCTCTGTCTGCTTAATCTCAGTGTGTTATTGTTATAGACCTGAGTTTTGCAGTATAGTCAAACAGTTTAGAGATTACTTTACCTTTTGTAAAAGTGATGTAATGGCATTACCTTAAAATATGCAGTAAAACAAACATTGTCATGATTTTCTGTTCCACAGTGTGCAGTTTGAATGGTACTGAATATCAGTGCAGGTGTGAGGATCAGTATTTCTGGCCGTGTGAAAAGTGCACACTATATGGATCTTGTGATGATGTCACCAATGTCTCATGTGGCTGCATCAATTCGCTACCAAATGATGGACACTTCTGTCAATCAATCAATGAGCTGAATAGTACGTATGATATGAAACTTAAAAAAAGCATGTCTGATGGATACTCTTTCAATACTTCTAAAAAAACAAAACAGATTATATTATCTAGAAAGTAAACATTGTGTTGCAGTCACCATGTTGGTATCTGTTTCTTATCATAAAGTTCTCTATGTAAGAGTACAGTAAATAAACTCTATTGTATCTTAGTCATGCTGTTGTTTTCACTTCATAGATAGCTTTACATGTCCAGCTGTTACACCCACAGGTAATCTCAACACACTCCAATAATTACGAGAACGTTCTTTTGGTTTGTAACTAGACTACAATGATATAGAATGTAAAGAATTTCTTTTCACCTTTCCTTCAGCTGACTATCTGTTTGAAATTGAGATCGCTGCACTAGATATAACTCTCCAGAACGAACTTAGGATCCTTTCAGCGACACTCAGTTCAATTTTCATACAGAATAACATCAATATAACGGAATTGAACATCACTACAGGTAACTGACTTTTCTCTGTCTGCTGTAACCCAGTCAAAGTGATTGTACAGTAATTCTTTTAGACCGGTGTTATAGCGGTTTATAGGGCTGATTTTCTGTTCCACAGTGTGCAGTTTGAATGGTAATAAATATCAGTGCAGGTGTGAGGATCAGTATTTCTGGCCGTGTGAAAAGTGCACACTATATGGATCTTGTGATGACGTCACCAATGTCTCATGTGGCTGCATCAATACTTTTCCAAATGATGGACACTTCTGCCAACCAATCAGTGAGCTGACTAGTATGTATGATACTATTACATTAATAATACAGGTGTATGATGGCTGCATTCTCAATAGTTCTTCCATATATGCTTTCTGAACAATATCTGTATAAAAATAATGCGCTGTAAACATATAAGTCTGTTTATCACTAAACATGTTTAAAAGTGATAGTTCTCATGAATGATGGTTTATTAAATCATACTTTTTAGTCCTTTTTAATCATGCTGTTATTTTCACTTGATAGATAACTCTACCTGTCCATCTGTAACACCTACAGGTACAACAAACACACCAGTTATGACAAGAATATTTCAAAATTCTTAGTTGAGTTGCTTCAATTTGTAATTTAGGCTACAATAATGCATTTGTCTTCCTTTCCTTCAGCTGAATATCTGATTGAGTTTGAGATTGATGCAGTAGATAGAACAGTCCTGAAACAAATTAAAAACCTTTTAACGACACTCAGTTCACCCGCCATGAATAGTAACATGAATATGAGTGAAATGACCATCACTACAGGTAACTGTCTTTTAGAACATTTTAGCGATTGTCTTTGCCTATTGTAATAGTTATGCACTGACATTATGTTTGAATGTTTTAGCAAAAAAACAAAAAAAAAAACCACTGTCATGGTTTTCTGTTCCACAGTGTGCAGTTTGAATGGTACTGAATATCAGTGCAGGTGTGAGGATCAGTATTTCTGGCCGTGTGAAAAGTGCACACTATATGGATCTTGTGATGATGTCATCAATGTCTCATGTGGTTGCATCAACACTCTTCCAAATGATGGACACTTCTGCCAACCAATCAGTGAGCTGACTAGTATGTATGATGTGTTGAACTCAAAAATAATTTTGATGAATGCTTTTTAAATTATATTCTCTAGATATTTAAGTCTTGGTTTCATTTTATAATATTGTGATATTGTAACTAACTGAGACTAAGGCAAACCCATCATTTTGTACTTTTTTATCATCCTCTTCTTGTTACTTGATAGATAAAGCTTTGTGTCCAGCTTTAAGACCAACAGGTAAAACAAACACACTTCAATAACTACAAGAAAATATTTAGTTAAAAAAGGTGATCTTTGTATTTTTGCCTATAATGTAGTATTCTTACTGTATGCAAAAATTTCTTTTCACTTTTTTCCTCAGCTGAATATCTGATTGAGATAGAGATTGATGCAGTAGATAGAACAGTCTTGATGTTACTGAGGAACTTTTCATCAACACTCAGTTCACCCTCCAAAAATACTACAATTAATATGACTGAAATGAACATCACTACAGGTTACTGACTTTTCTCTGTCTGCTTAATCTCACAGTGTGTTAATGTTATAGACCTGAGTTTTGCAGTATAGTCAAACATTTTAATTACTTTACCTAATGTAAAAGAGATGTAATGGCATTACCTTAAAACATGTAGTAAAACAAATATTGTCATGATTTTCTGTCCCAATCACAGTGTGTGATTTTATTAAACCGGTGTTATAGCGATTTATTGACCTAATTTTCCATTCCACAGTGTGCAGTTTGAATGGTAATAAATATCAGTGCAGGTGTGAGGATCAGTATTTCTGGCCATGTGAAAAGTGCACACTATATGGATCTTGTGATCATGTCAACGGATACTCATGTGGCTGCATCAATGATCTTCCAAATGATGAACACTTTTGCCAACCAATCAATGAGCTGTCTAGTATGTATGGTCTGTTAAACTGAAAAATAATTTTGATGAATGCTTTATAAATTATATTCTCTGGATATTTATGTCTTGGTTTCATTTGATAATATTAACTAAGTGAGACTAGGGCAAACCCATCATTTTGTACTTTTTCATCATCCTGTTCTTGTTATTTGATAGATAAAGCTTTGTGTCCAGCTTTAAGCCCAACAGGTAAAACAAAAACACTCCAAAAACTACAAGAAAATATTCAGTTAAAAAGATGATAGGTGATCCTTTGTATTTTTGCCTATAATGTAGTATTCTTATGCAAAAATTTCTTTTCACTTTTCCCTCAGCTGAATATCTGATTGAGATCGAGATTGATGCAGTAGATAGAACAGTCTTGATGTTACTGAGGAACTTTTCATCAACACTCAGTTCACCCTCCAAAAATACTACAATTAATATGACTGAAATGAACATCACTACAGGTTACTGACTTTTCTCTGTCTGCTTAATCTCACAGTGTGTTAATGTTATAGACCTGAGATTTGTAATACAATCAAACATTTTAAAGATTACTTTACCTATTGTAAAAGTGATTTAAGTGTAATGGTATTACCTTAAAATATGTAGTAAAACAAACATTGTCATGATTTTCTGTTCCATAGTGTGCAGTTTGAATGGTACTGAATATCAGTGCAGGTGTGAGGATCAGTGTTTCTGGCCGTGTGAAAAGTGCTCTTTATACGGCTCCTGTAATGATGTCACTAATGATTCCTGTGGCTGCATCAACGCTGTTCCAAATGATGGACCTTTCTGCCAACCAACCCACAAATTGACCGGTTAGTATAACATGTAACATAAAAAATCAGCATGTGCCTTTAATTCGATTGTTAGTATACCATAAACATTTCTATCTGGTTAATGGTTGGTATATAGACATGCATAGCTTGATAGAATGAAAGATACAAAATATACAAAAAATTTGTTCTATTTTTTTTTTTTTTTTTTTCAGTTTTAATCCTGCTTTTGTTTTTTAATTCATAGATAATGATACATGTGCAGCTGTAACACCCACAGGTAAAAAACACCTCCTTCTTTTAAGCACACTACGCATATATCTGATCTATATAGAGCTTAAAACATTTGATAGATCAGTCCATTTACTCTAAAGTCTTCAGGTGGTTTCAAAATAGAGATTAGCACTCAGTTGAAGTTTCTATAAATATGTCTACAAATTCTTGTTCCTCAGAAATTGTGATTAACATGCTTGTGGATCAAAAGCTAGATACATGCACTGCTTTCTGGCTAATTTGCTGTTCCAATACAATATAAAGTACATGCACCACTACCAGTGTGGTTTATACTCAATACAATATACAAAACAATAGATAATGTTGGTTAAGTGGAGATAAACCAGATAGGCAACATTTCAAATATGCATGCAACTCACCAGCATGCCATGTGATTACTATATCTTGTCCAACTTGGGATTTGACACGATTCTTGTGTTTGAGTTTGGCATCAAGTTTTTTAAAATCTAAAATTTGAAATGATTGTTTTTGCTTTGTTTAACCACCCACAGCAAAACCCACCGCATTGACACAGTCTGTTGAAATCACAGCCAATGCAACATCTGCTGAAACAACATCCACCACAGATACACCAACCACATACACAACCAACTCAACAACTGCTGAAGCCTTAACCACCACAGATACACCAACCACATACACAACCAACTCAACAACTGCTGTAGCCTTAACCACCACAGATACACCAACCACATACACAACCAACTCAACAACTGCTGTAGCCTTAACCACCACAGATACACCAACCACATACACAACCAACTCAACAACTGCTGAAGCCTTAACCACCACAGATACACCAACCACATACACAACCAACTCAACAACTGCTGAAGCCTTAACCACCACAGATACACCAACCACATACACAACCAACACATCCACTACTGAAGCCTTAACCACCACAGATACACCAACCACATACACAACCAACTCAACAACTGCTGAAGCCTTAACCACCACAGATACACCAACCACATACACAACCAACACATCCACTACTGAAGCCTTAACCACCACAGATACACCAACCACATACACAACCAACTCAACAACTGCTGAAGCCTTAACCACCACAGATACACCAACCACATACACAACCAACACATCCACTACTGTAACATCCACAACAACCACAATTACCACATCCACTGCATTTGCAGGTAGGATCTTAATTCATCCTCTTTTTTCAATGTCAAAACATATGTTTTTTTCATGTAACATTTATTTATTTTGCAAAGATAATGCACTTTGCAATATTGCAAAAGATTATAACTCTTGGATATTTGCTGTAATGCGTCTACAATCAATATACATAGTTTTTCATTTCTTTTTTTTTTAAACAGACATCCATGTATTAAACTTCTCACTGGCCATAAATGAAGAATTTGACTTTGCACTCACTGATCAACATAGTGCAAAATACCAAGCATATAAAACAAGAATTGAGAATTCAGTAAGTGTCACACAATAAAACTTGCTTTATGACTCTATACATTTTCTACTTATTATTAATAATGTGTGCTGCACATCTCAGCTAACAGCAGTCAGCATGAAAGGGAAATTTGTAATTAAAGCACCTTTACTGTTACTTCATATCAAATATGACATAATGGCCATTTTCTGTACTTAGATTGATGATAGTTACAGAAATATACCTACCTACCAAGCCACCTCTGGAAAAGTGACTGGATTCAGGTTCTATTTCTTTCTTTCTTTCTTTCTTTCTTTCTTTCTTTCTTTCTTTCTTTCTTTATAATACTTTAAAAAAGTATTGCTTATATTTGCGTTTTTATTATTATTATTATTATTTTTTTATTTATTTTTTTTAAACCAGACCTGGCAGTGTGATTGCAGACTTTACTATTAAAACAAGAAGTGATAACCTTAATTTGGTATCAGTGAACCAACAGCTTGCTACCAATCTTCGTTCAGAGGGTTTTAATGTAAGCGAAACTGCATTCAGTCAAAGCGGTAGGAACTTCTTATTCTTACTATTCATATTATATAATTAAGCTTATTAATTATCTTACATTGTTCTAATAATTAATTAATTATTTATTTTTTTACTTTACTTTTTTGCAACCGGTTAGCCTGTTTATTAACCTATCATACTTCATACCAGTTTTATTTTATGATAACTGTGTACAAATTGTCCAGTGTTAGTGATGTACATGTGTAAAACGAAGTAAACAAAGTGAAAAAACACTCTAGTGATATACATGGCTCTTCATTTCAGTAAAAGATGGGCTCTGTGAGAACAATGGCAATATATATCCTGGGACAAATCTAACACTGACTTGCAATGCTCCATTTGCTAATGACATTATATGGACCATGAATGGGAATCAACTACAAACATCGAATAAGTATGAAATTAATGGAACTGGACTCACGGTAAAACATGTCACTCCCAATGACAATGGTAAGTCAGAATTCTGTTAAATGAGCATCTTTAATTTGTTAGATTTAATTTTGTAATTTATCAATTAAGTAAAATTGATAAATACATTAATAAATGGTTTAACTTTTTTTTGTTAATTTCTCAAAATTCATGAAGTGTATTACAAAAAATAAAAATATGAAATACAATAAAAAAACAGATTTTAATTAAATAATAATTATGGTAACATTTTATTTTAAATAGAACATACTTTCATCTTCTTAGCCATTTTCACAATTACTTTTAACAATGTCATTTATAGTGGATTTATATAGTCAATTAATCTTTTTTTCCTGCAGGTGCCCTAACAGACTATAGGTTAACTGTGGGTTATAGGTTAAATTATTAAATATTATAGAGTTTATGATAACTATTTTGCTTGTGTCAGAAAATGGGGGTGTCTTCACGGAAAGGGGAACATGGGAACATGGCATACAAAAACAAACGAACACAAGGACTCAGCAAAAACAGTTTTAGCATTTTGTTTTCTTTTGAAAAGTGTAAAATCCCTAAAACATATACAAAAAAACATTTTTATAAGTTTTCAACACCATGTCCCAATCATGGTGTTTAATACACATTATTCTGTTCTTATATTATCTTAATTTTTCTGACTTAGGTCAATATGCATGCACAACAACAGTAAACTCAACACCCTATGTTATTTGGCAAACCATTACAATCCAGCCTTACCCCAATATCCAAGTGAGCAGTGACAAAGTTGTGAAATGTGAGGACTCGGTGATCACACTGAAGTGTTGTGTTCAGGGAACGTATGAAGTGAAATGGACTGACTCTGTAGCTTGCAAGTCAACTTCAACAGGTCATACACATATTTTTTTATACAGTATGTGATGTACATAATAATGAATAGCAGCTGAATATTTGACTGAGCTCAACTGATTATGTAAGGCAACACATAATTACAAGTAAATATTTAACCTGAATTTAAATTCCTTTATATTTGATTTGGCGATTGACATAATGACTCTTTGCTCAGTTTTTTCTGAAAATGAAGCTACTTTTTATTCTTAATGAATTATATTCTTGTGTTGCTTTATTTGTGTTGTACAGTTCCACTGAAAGGCTGCACATTATGTGAATATAAAATAAACAATCAGGAATGCCAGTCTACAGACCAAGTAATACAGGTCACCTGTCAACTCACTTCACCTATCAGTGGAAATACAGCTCCAAGTTACAATTCAAAGAGCGTCAAAATTGAAGTGAGGAAAAGGGGTGAGTAATCATTTATTTTTTAATTTTTGTTACAGTAGGGGCATAATACTGTAATGGCTTTAACTGAATTTTGGTTATCCATTAAAAATGAATATCGATATTTGATTTGAAACTGGAAGCAAACATGTTCTGAAATGAACCCTTTCATTATAGTCCCAAAAACCTTAGAAAATATTGGTGTAAGAATTAATTTACAAATATATAGATTAAGAATTACTGTACTTACTGACAAGCATTATTTATTTTTAATTTTTTTCTTCACCAATTCAAAGTTCCATACTGGGAATTTAATTGCAGTTACATATTTCATGGTCGAGTTGGAGTAAGAGGAGTTTCGTTATAGTACAATTACAGTAATAAAGTAATATTAAATAGAATGATTGCTATTTTAAATATTGTTGAATTATATTATTTCAGACATTGAAAGTCCTCCAATTGAAAAACAGACTGCATTTGCATTATAATTTTGGCAGCCACTTAATATTGCTGAATGTGGAAATTTTGCAACAGAATTTAATTTAGTATTTTAAATATAATCATAAGGGAACTACCAATAACATTCTTGACTTAAATTAACTTAAGTCAGTACTTAAGTTCAGAACATGCAGCCGAATGCTACGTTTTTTTAGATCACTTTTGGAAAAATGGGAGTAATTAGGGTAAATATTACACAACTATTTTACTCAGTGATATTGGTATAAATAAATAAATAAATTCTTCTTCTTCTTCTTCTTCTTCTTCTTCTTCTTCTTCTTCTAAGCATTTGCCTGCTCTGATAGTGTATTTGGAGCTGGAAATCTGGGAGATGTACACTTTGGTGACTGTAATGAAAACATGGTTGGCTTTCAAAAGGCTGTGTGTAATACATCAGGCCTCTGGGACACCATAGAATACAACTGTATCATACGCATCATTCAAAATTTAAAAGATGATGCTAAGGCAATTATTATTATTATTATTATTATTATTATTATTATTATTATTATTATTATTATTATTTTAATCTTTCTTCCTTGAAAGTTCATTTAAAAAATACTTATATAATTTCTCTTCTTTATAAGAATTTCTGCTTTTCTTTTTTTATAGAATTTACAGGTAACCGGCATCCAAGACTTTATGGGCAATGTCATCAATAGTACTACAGAAGAGGCTAAAAGCATAATTGAATCTCCAGCTACCATATTAACAATTGTAGACATATTGACAATCATTTCCAATCTCTCACAAACAATTTTAATCGATCAACCTGTCATGAGGGTAAGTAATTCATTTAAAAGATGTTTGTATTTAGTTTATATACTATTTGATGTACACTGTAAAAACTTGAGTGGGAAAAGCTTTAACATAATAATTTGTAGTTGAAACTCCTTTATATTTTTTTGTTGAAAAGACTCAAATCAGTTCTTATAGCTTTGTGATTATGTATTTAATGATTTTCTTCTAATGAACAAAATGCTCAGACGTTCTGTATTTAATGAATAATTCACTTTCACTTTAAAGGATTTCCTGAAAACAACTGACATAATTGGATCAGTAGGTGCTCGGGACAAGTGGACACATTTAAACAAAAACAGTACAACCATGAATGCCAGTTCTGAACTACTGAAGTCTATTGAAAGCATTGCAAGCAGACTCGGCGATGGAAACTTCAACATAACAACAAACTACACAAGTCTCAGTAAAATTAATGTTTCTGCCCCCTTTACTGAAACATTTGGTATAAATTTAACTACCCAAATAAATTTACCCATGATTAAGAAACCAATTTTTATCACAGTGATAATTTCTTCTGCCCTTGAAAATGCCTTACCTGTTCGAAATCTGACCAACAATGACAGCACTCAGACTGACACCAAGATCAATGGAGATGTAACTATGATTAAGACAACATCACCAATTAACAACATCTCCCTTTATTTTGTCATCAGAAATAAGACATTGGGAAACCCTCAGTGTGTCTTTTGGAACTTTAGTCTTCTGAATGGTGTTGGTGGATGGGATACGACTGGATGCCAAATAAAGCCATTAGGGACTAAACCTGAAAGATTTACATGTGAGTGCAATCACACAACCTCTTTTTCAATCCTGATGTCACCATTTACCCCAGATAACTTAGCCTTAGACTATATAACCTACACTGGTGTTACCATTTCAATGGTGAGTTTGGTTTTGTGCCTCATCATTGAAATCATCATATGGAAATCAGTGACACGAAATGACACATCCTTCATGCGCCATCTTACTATAGTCAACATCGCTGTCTCCCTCCTGATTGCGAACATATGCTTCATCAGTGGAGCAGCTGTTGTTGAACAAGAGGGTTATGAGGGTCCCTGCAGTACAGCGACTTTCTTCATGCACTTCTTTTATCTTGCCCTTTTCTTCTGGATGTTTCTGTCAGCACTTTTGCTCCTCTACCGCACCCTCATGGTCTTTTCCAGAATGACCAGAGGAGCAATGATGGCCATAGGCTTCACTGTCGGCTATGGAGCCCCGTTAATTATAGCTGTCATTACTGTGGCATCTACAGCTGGAGGCAAAGGATACATTCAACAAGAAAATAGCTGTTGGCTGAACTGGGATCAAACAAAGGCTCTCCTGGCATTTGTGATTCCTGCTCTGACGATTGTAGCTATAAACCTCCTGGTGCTTATTGTGGTTCTGTCTAAGATGTTGAGGAGAGGAGTTAATGCTTCCACTCAGCCAGATGAGAAACATCCACTAGTCGTCATTGCAAGATGTGTGGCGATTTTAACACCTCTCTTTGGTCTAACGTGGGGATTCGGCATTGGGACCTTGGTGTCACCGAACTTTGGGATTCATGTCATGTTTGCATTCTTTAATTCACTGCAGGTATGAAAATGATGTCACTTAAAGGTTCATTGTACTTCTATTTGTGCACATAAACTAAGACTAATGTACAAAATAAAATTTTTAAAAATTCTATAAAGCCAATCGCTATACTTTTTTATGTAAATGTTTAAATAACTTATTTGTTTCTTTAAAGGGTTTTTTTATTTTGCTATTTGGAATATTACTGGACAGTAAGGTAGGTGTGTTTCATTACACTCATTACAAAAAAGACCATTCTTACTAGCAGGAAAGAGCTGGCACATTTGTAAAATTGGATAGTTTAACTTAAGTTTCTAAAAGATTATTTCAATTGCAGAATGTATTTACTGTATTTTGCTTCTATTATAATATACCAATCTACACATATCATCACTGAGTAGTGTATAATTTCGTATAAAATGCTCAATGGCATCTAAACAAAGTACAAATAGTTTATAAACAGAAACCCCACATTGTCTTGACTAATTGTCTCGACTAATTGTACATTACATGCTTTCAGGCATTAATGAATTCAGTTGTTTTTATTGATTTAAATTTTCTGCTAAGTCATGATAAAACTTTTTTTAATGCATGTACAGAATGCTTTTACTTTCCTTATATTTTGGTTACAGGTCAGACACACATTAACAGGAAAGCTGGGGCTAAAGAACCTCAGCTCAAACCATACCAGGGTAAATATAATTGATCATATACTGTATATTGTAGTTATTTAGGGGAAAAAACTGTTCATTGAACTCTTAATTAAGAACTGAATAGTAAATCATAATTTAAAAAAAATAAATAAACAACTACAATGCAATGATGGCATGTGTCTATGTTATAGAGAATGAGTGCAGGACCATCGTCCTCAAGTGGCCGTCCTTTCATTCAGAGGGTATAACAGTGACGTATGTCAATAAACTGAAGTTTTATGTTTTTCTTTTTTTTTGCTTTCCTGTCCTTGTCCCCATTCAGTTAATACTCTCTTTAGTTTTGTTTTTTTTTAATATTGTACATATACATACATTTTATTGTTCATGTGAATTTTATTTGTTAGCTAGGTTAATGCAGCTAAATGTATTAGTAAATAAAAGTAGATACATTTTTTTATTATGTACAAATATATTTTTAAAGCTCACTTTTTAAGATCATTAGACTCGTCATTTCTTATTGACTTCATAATGATTTTAGAATTATGTATAAGGAATTCATTTAGAAATAAATCAAGTGATCTGTATAATTGTATATAAATACATAATTTTAATTTTTCAATACATAATTTTAAGACTCCTAGTGTTTCTGGTATTTGTGAGATGAGTTATCCTTGTGAGCTGTTGTTACTCTGGAAACTGTTTTACTCTTTCTTACTTTTTGTTATGGACACTGACAATTATTCTTGGATTTATTCAAATAAGTACCCCATTGGGTTCACAAAAATGCCTTATTGCAAATTTTACACTGAACCTAAGCAAACTATGATGATTCTCAGATTACAGTACATACTCAGACAGGTGGTTATCTCACAACATCTTCATACCTTTACAATATACCTGAAGATATCTGGTTCTATAACCTGGATCTGGACCCCAGGGTCCCAGGTTCTGCAGGGCTATTGATGTTCTGTTCCTAGTCCACTAGTGCTCTCTCTCATGGCCTCTAGTACAGTCATCGACCAGTGCATGGCAACATGGGTATTGACATTCCCATAGCGTTAATTCGAAATGCTGGCCACACCCCAGGCGTCCCCTCACGCTTTCTTCAGACAAATAGAAGCTGGAGTAATGTGACGTAGATGCCCTTATATGGACTTGCTGGCGTATAATCACCTCGTCATGTGTCCTTCCTGAGCCATTAAATTGGCGTAAGTGCATGCAAAGCTTCAGATACCACTTCCTCAAAGAAGCGTTCCCATAGCATCAGCCCTGATGCAGCGTCTTGTTCCCTTCTTAGGGAACTATAACAGAAGCATGTAAATGAACTGAAATTAGATTGTGTGTGTGTGTGTGTGTGTTTTCCTGTACTGTCTTCCTTCAGTTAATACTCTCTTCAGTTTTGTTCTTTCACATCCTTTCATAATGATTTAATTATGACTTCATGCATAAGGAATTCTTTACATATAAGGAATGAATTTAGAATAAATAAATAACGTGATCTATATAATTGCTTGTACTAAAATTCTTTATATATTTCCATCTAAACAAATGTCACAAAGTATCAAATGTCACAAACATATTTTAAAGGAGCAACGTTTTCTTTTCATTATTTTGGACTTTTATTTTAGAAAAATCATTAATTAGTGTGCAAACCACAAATAGTTATTTGGAGATGGTAAAATAGTTTTCCTGTTTCTTTCTCTTTTTTCTAATATGAAGCATTTCCTTGTTTTGTCTCATTGTGTTTCTGATATTTTTGAGATGGGTTGTGAGCTTGTGTTTTTACCCCTGTTCTGGACATTGACTATGATTTTAATGAATAAATACCACATTGGTTTAATAAATTTTATGAATAAATACCACATTGATTCCTGCTTCAGCTTCTACTTTATGTGTTATAATTAGTAAAAAAAGGAAAAATGCAATATAGCAAATATTACACTAAACCTAAGCAAATTATAATGATTCAGATTGACATACTCAGACAGGTGCAACTTACATTTATCTCTTTTTTTTTAGTTTCCATTTGAGCAGATGAGGATTAAAGGTCTTTCTCAAAGTCCCAGCAGTAGAAGCTTGATGATTCTGGTTCTGGTATTTAAACTTACAACCGTTCGATCAGTAGTCCAACACCTTAAGCTCTGAGCTACTATTTTTTGAACAGATGTTGTGGAAACACTTTACAGATTGTATGATCCATGTTAGACAAGTGATTTATTGTTATTATTAGTTATTGTTGTTATTATATTACTATACCAAAAATACCAGTTGTGCTAATTGTGCTTAGTAAGGCCGCGTTCACACTGCAAGTCTTAATGCTCAATTCGGATATTTTGCTCAGATCTGATTTTTTTGTTTGGCTGTTCACATTGCCTTTTAAAATGTGGCCTATATCAGATACCAGTGTGAACTGTTTGCTGTTTTGAACTGACCCGCATGCGCAAACGAACAATAACCATGACGTCACACGCAGCACGCCGTTGCGCTAAAAAGTTGGCGAGGTTATGGAGGAAGTATTGTATCATCTGGTGCAAGCAAACATATCATGTAATGCTATAATGTGATGTACTTAATGCAAACATTATGAGCTGGTTCACGTAACCACTTTATATAACACTCTTAACACACACGTTACCAGTCACGTTTTCACCGGCGCAAAAAAAAAAAAAAAAAAAGGGTTTCGCCGGCGCAAAAAAAAAGTTTCTCCTAATTGTGGCGCATAAAAAGGCGCATAATTGTGACGAATGTCGATGTAGATTGACGTAAAAGTCGCATCAAATCCGCCTTGACTCTTCACACTGCGGCCACATTGGAAAAGATCAGATTTGGGTCTGATTCAGGACCACATATGGAAGTGGCCCAGATCTGATTTGAAAAAGATCTGATCTGGGCCAGATTTGAGTGTTCACACTACTCCTGAAGAAGCCTGACCTGGTCACTTGACCCCAAAAAAAATCGGATTTGGGCCACTTTTACCTGCAGTGTGAACGTGGCCTAACTGCTCCTGTTACTGTTGATAAGGGAATGTAACTGTGAATGGTGTGAATTATAATATTTTTGTTATTATAACATTATATTTCTTATTATAATTTTACAACAACAACAACAACAACTTCTGCAAACAAACTGCTCCAAATTCTAGTCTAATTCTAAATATTTTGGGGAAACTACGTGACAACATACAGTCATCACTGTTTCTAAAATTTCATGATAATTCAATTATAGAATTAAATGATTAGACAAAAAAAAATATTTGGACACTATTGTTATAATGTTAAGAACTATAGGTTACCCTGCTAGTGAATCCAGTTTTACCATAATAACCACTATTACTGTGACGCACAAAGTGATGTGATGGCAACAAGAGAATGAGGAACTTTTTGAAATTCAAACTAGTCTGGCAAGTATAATAATTACAAACCTATATAAGAAATAAACCTACATAACTGTCAAACCTGGAATGGTTGGAGCCAAGGTAAGACTTAACAACTAAAACATATTAATCTAATTTCTGTTGTGTTCAGTTCTTCTTATTTTGCTTCTCAGTAAAACATCTTTTGCTTCTCAGTAAAACAATTTAATGAATAAGTAATTTATTGCTTGTCTATCCTAAACTAATTATTTTTCCTAAAAACAAAACTGACCTTAGCATGTGAAAATTGCTTGAATATGGGCAAATGTATTATGATCAATTTTATGAGATTAATATTATTATATTATACAATACCCTGTTGCCTGTTTGTTTTTTTGTTTGGTAAAAATTTGTAAAATCTTCATAGATTTCTGCCTATGAAGAAAGCGAATATTGTTGTTGAATGTTGTTGTGAAGATTTGAAATGTCCTAGTTTCCTAGTCCACCAAAGATACCAGCTAATATAGGCAAGTTATACATTTAGGAATGCTTCAAGATATTCAGAAGATGTTTATTTATTTATTTATTTTTTTGCACAAAGAATTAATTTACATTTATCATTATGTCCATTCTTCTATACAAATTTACTAAAACGATTTGGGCATCTAAATAACACATAGAGTAGTAGTAATTTTTATTATATAATAAAAACTTTTAGGCAGAAAGAATCACAACCACCTTCATTGGAAATAAATACATCAGTAACTCTATATTACTAAACCGTGGAACAGAGAATGTTGTTCATCACACACTACACTTCGAAAAACTGACTACTAAAGCATACTGAAACTGTTGTGGAAGCTCAAGGAAGCTTTTTGTCTGAATGATGATGGTGGTAAATCAACACGTTCTCACTCCCAAAATAGCACTACGGTGTTTGTGCTCACTTTACTGTGAAAGTTAAATATCAGCATGCCTCGATAAAACCACTGTTGAACGTCTTTATTTAATATGGTCTTTGATTTAATGTTGTCCATAAGCAAATGTGACAGGAGAAATGCAGCACTATGAATAAAAATTTAAATGAAGAGTAAAATAAAATAAATAAGAACAGTCACATGCAGCAATGGCTGCCAATTTCTTTGTTCCACACCTACCAAGTGATCTTCGGGAAAACCAGTCAGATTACTAAAGCTGGTCTGGCAAACAGCCAAAAACTATACAATACTGTTTATGTGTGTGTGTGTGTGTGTGTGTGTGTGTGTGTGTGTGTGTGTGTGTCTTTTGTGGTTGGATAAGGAAACTTTTAATAGATTTAGCAGAAGACTGGTATGCAATTGCTAAACTAAAATATCCACTTCCTTAAACCACACCCGTTGATTATATTAATTATTTAATTATTTGATTATATTAATTAATTAATTCTAGATTTATAAGGATATATGAAAATTAACCTAACCTAATTTTACAGGGAAAATGGATATATGGATATCTGGATATTTTCTAAAATTTGCCACCATCTTGATCAATTATATACATGTGATGCACACACAAGGACTTCATGAAAATTCAAACACAATTATGGAGGTAAAGTTTAAAAAATTACTTCTGATAAATGAATTAAAAAGGCACTGTAAAACTGCAGGATTTCTCAATGGGATTTTTAATATGTCATGAAAAGGCTTCCTTTTATAAAATGTGTTTCTGAGCCAAAAACATGGTCTTGAAGGTGACCAAGATTTACAAGCAAATACTAAAAATACTTGATGATTGATGAAAAATAAATGATTATAGTCACCCTACTAACCATATTAACCATGGAAATAAGAAGATTCATAATTGAAATAATACAACTGTAAATAATGTAAGTTTATTTATATCTTGGCCTTTCTCATAATTTAGAAGAAAGAACTTTGTAAAAAATACAACAAAAAAAATTTACATATAATCTGACGACAGATTATTCTTGCAAACTCCTGAATCCTTTGAAATGAATTGTTTATTAAATAGTGATGTAGTTCATTATTAAATTGTTGTGTTGTTAATATTGCAGTAACATTTAAAAATGCACCTGAAGTAACATCTTTTTCTTTCAAAATCAGTTGCACTATACAGATGGACTAAAGAGCCACTTAATGGGAAAACAAGATGGTAAATTAAACTTATGTTTAAATCCTGCTACATGGTGTTGAAATAAATCAATATACAGTATATAGTCTCCTATTAAACAACAATAATATTATTTTCTTTAGTGAACATGGACAGACTAGAATACATTGTAATCGATGAGGCAAATGTATCACAAACATCATTGTTTGTCCAAATTAAATTATCACTGGAAACGATCAGTCTTTTACAAATAAACACCAGAGAAATGGATGGTTTGAACGTTTCAACAGGTAAGAAGTCTTCTGTATCTGTTTGTTTATGTCAGGAAGGCAAAGTTGGACCCAAGTGTCCAAAATGACCCAAAAGTCTTTAATAAGATCATGAGGAACAGTCATAGAGGGTGACACAGATGCACATGCAGTCTAAAGAGTTCCTTAGAAAATGCAAAAAAAAAAAAATGAAGCCAATAGACAGTCAATGCTAGAAAACAGTTCTTTAACAAAGGTAAATTAATTCATACACAAAGCACTTCCAACAGACAGTCAAAGGCAAAAATAATCCAAAGGGCAACCTGAAATCTAGGTCAGACAACAGTCCTTAATCCAAAAACAGGCAAACTGACCAAAGCAAGTAAAGCCAAAATCTGAGTCAGAAAAACAGGCTAACAGGGTAACATGGAGCAGGCTGAATTCAAATTGAGAAACTGGCATGGTCTGTAAAAGGGAGAGTAGCACAGGAAGAAAATGGGACAGCTCTCAGACACACATGGTAAACTGAAGTGCTTGTAGGGTGCTTATATAGCACTATATAGTACAAAACATTGGCTGATCCAGAGGTGGTTCACAAAAGCAGTAGCGCATGCTAACAGTTTATGGTTGATGAAATGTATTCAAGCTTTTAATTATAAATCTATTTAAATCTATGCTATTTATTTGACATCTTTGACTCCTGCTTTGCATTGCCTGTAGATACGAGACAACAAGGACTGCAAGTTTAACTCTAAAATAAATAAATAAATAAATAAATAAATAAATAAATAAAAGCGATTGTGTAGCTTTCAAGCAATGAAAGATGATGCAACCTAATGGACAGGGAATAAATGTAATGCACTGTTTTATTTCCTTTGATTTGCATCAGCGTGGAATAATAAGTAGTGAAAAGTGGATTTTTATGAATGTTGATTCCAAATTTGTGTAAGTAATGGGGTTCTGTGTTGGGAATCAGATTTTTCAATATATGGAATAACTGAGGAGTGGAAAAAGAACTGAGTTGGACTGTGTGTTTCTATCTCTGTCTATTTGTTTGCCTTTGTGTGAAATTTAGGTTCATAGCATGGTATTGTATACTGTAAATCAACTGTCACTCTTCTGCAAGCACAGATTATACAAGAACTGCTGAAATGACAAACAACACAATTACAGGCATAACATTCACAGCCAAAACAACTTTGCTCAACAAATCCACCACAACTGCAGGTATGATGTTAATCCATGTTCTTCCCCCCGCTTTTTTCCTTTTGTCAAACCTTTTAATTGACACACATATTGCACAAGTCACTTACATGCAATGATATATGTATTTGAATCAAAATCATCTTATACTTTTTTATTTTTTAATTTATTATTATAATATACTAATTATAATATACCCTCCAATCATGCTTCTCCAAAGCTTGGGAGTTTGAGCAAAAAAAAAAAAAAAAAAAAAAAATTAATAAATTACCCACTAACTGTTTCCATTTGTTCTTTTATAATTTCATTTCTTTTTTTTTTAAATATTTTTTCAATTTTTTACAGGAATCCATGTATTTTGCTTCTCACTGGCAATAAATGAAGAATTTGACTTTGCTCTCACTGACAAAACAAGTGCAAAATACCAAATGTATAAAACAAAAATTGAGAATTCAGTAAGTGATACACTTATATAATATATATTATGCCTTAGGTTTTAATGATTATTATTAATATTATTATTATTGCTGCTGTTGTTGTTGTTGTTCTTCTTCTTCTTCTTTATTTTAAATAATAATAATCATCAATATCATCATCATCATCATCATCATCATCATAATAATACAAATTTGGAGTAAAAGTAGAAATAGTAGTAATAGTGCTGTGGCATATTTACACTAAATATTACACGAATTAAAACTAATTATTATTGTTTTTACAATCAGATTGATGGTAGTTACAGATCCGTATCTGCCTATCTGGCAAACTCTGCAGCAGTGACTGGTTTCAGGTAATAGTTTTACTGTAATTGAGTATAATTATGTTTTAGATTTGTTTTCTCTGCATAGTTCAGGTTATTATACAGTAAAATGTTTAATTAAACCTTATATAAACCAAAATGTTATTTTTTTAATTGATTTTAAATTTTAACAGGCCTGGCAGTGTGATTGCAGACTTTACTATTCAAACTACAAGTGAAAACATTAATTTAGTATCAGTGAACCAAGATGTTGCAAGAAATCTCAGTTCAGAAGGATTTAATGTGAGCGATTCTTCATTCAGTCAAAGTGGTATGGTTGTATTTTATTATTGTTATTGTTATTGTTATTATTATTATTATTATTATTATTATTATTATTATTATTATTATTATTATTATCATTATTAATAAAGTAAAGTATTAAAGTAAAGTATTATTATTATTATTATTATTATTATTATTATTATTATTATTATTAATAGTAGTAGTAGTAGTAGTAGTAGTAGTAGTACTGTAGTAGTAGTAGTAGAAGTAGTATCAGTAGTATCAGTAGTGGTAGTAGTAGCACTCAAAGTAGTAGTGCTATTAACATTATTGTTAATGTTGTAGTAAAAGCATTCATACAAAAGATATATTCACAGCTGAATATACCATGTCTATGTGCACAGGAGCATTTTCATGCTGAAAATCTACTATATTATAATGTGATATATAATGTATATATATATAAGGTTAAAATTTTTAACATCTTGAAAATATTTGTCAAATGCCAAATGTCCCAGAATCAACTCTATTCTCTATAACTATTCTAATTACAACAAACACAGCTCCAGTTACCACATTGACAACAAGCACAGCTATGCAAAGCAGAATGACAGCTAATCCAATGGCAACTAGTGAAGCTATGACCACCACAGTGACAAATAATACAAATCTAGAAGCTGCCACAGCCATTACAACAGATACATCAACTATAAATTCAGGTATGATTTTAATCTTTGTTCTTTCCTTTGTCAAACAATGTAATTTTAATAAAATATTTTGTCTTGCATTTAGAACAAAATTTATTATATACTTCTCTTGTTTAAACACAACAGTATCAATTCCTCTAATGACACCAGCTCTAATCACAGCCAACGCAGATATGTATACCCAAACTACACCTGCCCTAATAACATTGGACACAGACACGTATACTCCAACGGCACCTGCTCTGATGACAACTGAAACCGTTACATATAACCCAATGGCACCTGCTCTAATGGAGACCGACACAGACACGTATACCCCAATGGCACCTGCTCTAATGACAACTGACAGAGATATGTTTAGACCAACAACACCTGCTCTAATTAAAAAGGACACAGTTACATATAACCAAATGAGACATGCTCTAATGAAAACCGACACAAATACATATACACCAGCGACACCTGCTCTAGTGATGACTGACACAGATACATATACCCCAACTATACCTGCTCTGATGACAAACGACACAAATGCGTATACGCCAATGGCACCTGCTATAAAGACAAGCAGTAAAGATGCATATACCACAGATACACCTGCTCTTATTACAACCACCACTGATAAGGATACCCCAATGACACATGCTCTATTGACAGGTGACACAGACACATATACCCCAACAACACCTGCTTTAATGACAAACAACACAAATATGTATACCACAGTGACACCTGGTGTTATGACAAGCAACACAGACACGTACATCCAAACAGCACTTTCTCTAATTAAAAACAACACAGACATGCATAACCCAACGAGACCAGCTCTATTGGCATCCAGCACAAATACATATACCCAAACAGCACTTACTCTAATGAAAAGTAGCACAGATACATACACCCTAACAACACCTTCTCTAATGACAACTGACACAGATACCTATACCCCAAAGACACCTGCTCGAATGACAACCGACACAGAGACGTATACCCCAATGACACCTGTTCTAATGACAAGTGACACAGATATAAATACCCAAACAACACCTGTCCTAATGACAAGCAACACAGATATGTATACCCCAACAACACCTGCTCTAATGACAACCGCCACAGACATATACACCCCAATGACACCTGCTCTAGTGACAACCAGCTCAGACACATATACCCCAATGACACCTGCTTTAATGACAACAAACACAGATATGTATTCCCCAACTGAACCTGCTTTAATCACAACAAGTACAGATACATATACCCTAACAACACCTGCTCTAATAACAACCACCACAGACATATATACCCCAATGACACCTGCCCTAATGGCAAGGAGCACAGATACATATACCCAAATGACACCTGCTCTAATGACAACCAGCACAGACACATATACCTCAATGACACCTACTTTAATGACAACCAACACAGATACATATATCCCAATGACACCTGCTTTAGTGACAACCAGCACAGACACATATACCCCAATGACACCTGCTTTAATGACAACAAACACAGATATGTATACCCCAACTGAACCTGCTTTAATGACAACAAGTACAGATACATATACCCTAATAACACCTGCTCTAATGACAACTGACACAAATACATATACCCCAACAACACCTGCTCAAATGACAACCAACACAGGCACGTATACCCAAATGACACCTGCTCTAATGACAACCAGTACAGACACATATACCTCAATGACACCTGCTTTAATGACAACAAACACAGATTTGTATACCGCAATGACAACTGCTCTAATGACAACTGAGACAGACACATATACCCCAGCGACACCTACTCTAAGTACAACCAACACATATACATATACCACAACGACACATGCTCTAATGACAAGTGACACAGATATAAATACCCAAACGACACCTGTCCTAATGACAAGCAACACAGATATGTATACCCCAACAACGCCTGCTCTAATGACAACCGCCACAGACATATATACCGCAATGACACCTGCTCTAGTGACAACCAGCACAGACACATATACCCCAATGACACCTGCTCTAGTGACAACCAGCACAGACATATCTGCTACCCCAAAGACACCAGCCCTAATGACAAGCAGCACAGACATGCATACCCGAATGACACCTTCTCTAATAACAACCAATGCAGATACATATACCACAGTGACACCTGCCCTAATGACCAGTGACACAGACACATATAACCCAACACCATCTGCTGTAATGACAACCAGCACAGATACATATATCCCAATGCTACCTACTCTAGTTACAACCAGCACAGACACATACACCCCAATGACACCTGCTTTAATAACAACCAACACAGATATGTATTCCCCAACTGAACCTGCTTTAATCACAACCAGTACAGATACATATACCCCAACGACACCTGCTCGAATGACAACCGACACAGACACGTATACCACAATGACACCTTCTCTAATGACAACCAGCACAGACACATATACACCAATGACACCTGTTTTAATGACAACCAACACAGATATGTATTCCCCAACAACACCTACTCCAATGACAACCAGTACATATACATATGCCACAATGACACCTGCTCTAATGACAACTGACACAGATACTTATACCCCAATAACACCTGCTCAAATGACAACCAACACAGACACATATACCCCAATGACACCTGCTTTAATGACAACAAACACAGATATGTATACCCCAACTGAACCTGCTTTAATGGCAACAAGTACAGATACATATACCCTAACAACACCTGCTCTAATGACAACTGACACATATACATATACCCCAACAACACCTGCTCAAATGACAACCAACATAGGCACGTATACCCAAATGACACCTGCTCTAATGACAACCAGCACAGACACATATACCTCAATGACACCTGCTTTAATGACAACAAACACAGATTTGTATACCGCAATGACAACTGCTCTAATGACAACTGAGACAGACACATATACCCCAGCGACACCTACTCTAAGTACAACCAACACATATACATATACCACAACGACACATGCTCTAATGACAAGTGACACAGATATAAATACCCAAACAAAACCTGTCCTAATGACAAGCAACACAGACATGTATACCCCAACAACGCCTGCTCTAATGACAACCGCCACAGACATATATACCCCAATTACACCTGCTTTAATGACAACCGCCACAGACATGTATACCCCAATGACACCTGCTCAAGTGACAACCAGCACAGACATATCTACTACCCCAAAGACACCAGCCCTAATGACAAGCAGCACAGACATGCATACCCCAATGACACCTTCTCTAATAACAAGCAATGCAGATACATATACCACAGTGACACCTGCTCTAATGACCAGTGACACAGACACATATAACCCAACAACATCTGCTGTAATGACAACCAGCACAGATACATATATCCCAATGATACCTACTCTAGTTACAACCAGCACAGACACATATACCCCAATGACACCTGCTTTAATAACAACCGACACAGATATGTATTCCCCAACTGAACCTGCTTTAATCACAACCAGTACAGATACATATACCCCAACGACACCTGCTCGAATGACAACCGACACAGACACGTATACTCCAATGACACCTTCTCTAATGACAACCAGCACAGACACATATACACCAATGACACCTGTTTTAATGACAACCAACACAGATATGTATTCCCCAACAACACCTACTCCAATGACAACCAGTACATATACATATGCCACAATGACACCTGCTCTAATGACAACTGACACAGATACTTATACCCCAATAACACCTGCTCAAATGACAACCAACACAGACACATATACCCCAATGACACCTGCTTTAATGACAACAAACACAGATATGTATACCCCAACTGAACCTGCTTTAATGACAACAAGTACAGATACATATACCCTAATAACACCTGCTCTAATGACAACTGACACATATACATATACCCCAACAACACCTGCTCAAATGACAACCAACATAGGCACGTATACCCAAATGACACCTGCTCTAATGACAACCAGCACAGACACATATACCTCAATGACACCTGCTTTAATGACAACAAACACAGATTTGTATACCGCAATGACAACTGCTCTAATGACAACTGAGACAGACACATATACCCCAGCGACACCTACTCTAAGTACAACCAACACATATACATATACCACAACGACACATGCTCTAATGACAAGTGACACAGATATAAATACCCAAACGACACCTGTCCTAATGACAAGCAACACAGATATGTATACCCCAACAACGCCTGCTCTAATGACAACCGCCACAGACATATATACCCCAATTACACCTGCTTTAATGACAACCGCCACAGACATGTATACCCCAATGACACCTGCTCAAGTGACAACCAGCACAGACATATCTACTACCCCAAAGACACCAGCCCTAATGACAAGCAGCACAGACATGCATACCCCAATGACACCTTCTCTAATAACAAGCAATGCAGATACATATACCACAGTGACACCTGCTCTAATGACCAGTGACACAGACACATATAACCCAACAACATCTGCTGTAATGACAACCAGCACAGATACATATATCCCAATGATACCTACTCTAGTTACAACCAGCACAGACACATATACCCCAATGACACCTGCTTTAATAACAACCGACACAGATATGTATTCCCCAACTGAACCTGCTTTAATCACAACCAGTACAGATACATATACCCCAATGACACCTGCTCGAATGACAACCGACACAGACACGTATACTCCAATGACACCTTCTCTAATGACAACCAGCACAGACACATATACACCAATGACACCTGTTTTAATGACAACCAACACAGATATGTATTCCCCAACAACACCTACTCCAATGACAACCAGTACATATACATATGCCACAATGACACCTGCTCTAATGACAACTGACACAGATATGTATACCCCAACTGAACCTGCTTTAATGACAACAAGTACAGATACATATACCCTAATAACACCTGCTCTAATGACAACTGACACATATACATATACCCCAACAACACCTGCTCAAATGACAACCAACATAGGTACGTATACCCAAATGACACCTGCTCTAACGACAACCAGCACAGACACATATACCTCAATGACACCTGCTTTAATGACAACAAACACAGATTTGTATACCGCAATGACAACTGCTCTAATGACAACTGAGACAGACACATATACCCCAGCGACACCTACTCTAAGTACAACCAACACATATACATATACCACAACGACACATGCTCTAATGACAAGTGACACAGATATAAATACCCAAACAACACCTGTCCTAATGACAAGCAACACAGACATGTATACCCCAACAATGCCTGCTCTAATGACAACCGCAACAGACATATATACCCCAATTACACCTGCTTTAATGACAACCGCCACAGACATGTATACCCCAATGACACCTGCTCAAGTGACAACCAGCACAGACATATCTACTACCCCAAAGACACCAGCCCTAATGACAAGCAGCACAGACATGCATACCCCAATGACACCTCTAATAACAAGCAATGCAGATACATATACCACAGTGACACCTGCTCTAATGACCAGTGACACAGACACATATAACCCAACAACATCTGCTGTAATGACAACCAGCACAGATACATATATCCCAATGATACCTACTCTAGTTACAACCAACACAGACACATATACCCCAATGACACCTGCTTTAATAACAACCGACACAGATATGTATTCCCCAACTGAACCTGCTTTAATCACAACCAGTACAGATACATATACCCCAACGACACCTGCTCGAATGACAACCGACACAGACACGTATACCCCAATGACACCTTCTCTAATGACAACTGACACAGATACCTATACCCCAATAACACCTGTTTTAATGACAACTAACACAGATTTGTATACCCCTCTGACACCTGCTCAATTGACAACTAAGACAGATACATATAACTCACTGACACCTGCTCTAATGACAACTAAGGCAGATACATATGCCCCAAAGCCACCTGCTTTAATGACAACAAACGCCGCTATGCCCAGCACAATAACAAGTGATCTAATGGCAACAAATGCAACTTCAGGTATGATTTTCTTCTTTTCATTATTTTTTCCCTTCTTCAAAGTTGGTCATTATACATTTTACATAAATTATACATACTCACAATCATTTAATTGTAAACACTTCTAGTGAAGTAAAATTGCCATGCTACATTTTACAGTGACATCCTATACTATTGTTTGATTCCAAACCTATAGTAATAGTTTGGAGGCCAACAAATGGATGTGATTGTGAGGTGTCAGAGTTTTAACCATATTCACCTTGGCCAAAAGTTTTTAAAATGACACAAATATTAATTTTCACAAAGTCTGCCGCTTCAGTGTTTTTAGATCTTTTTGCCAAATGTTATAATTGTATACTGAAGTATAATTAAAATTATTTCAATTGTCAAAAGGCTTTTATTGACAATTAAATTAGGTTTATGCTAAGTATTAAACATTCTCTGCAATTCACCATGGCTGTCAATCAGCTTCTGCACCACATCCTGAATGATGGCAGCCCATTCTTGCATAATCAATGCTTGGAGTTTGTCAGAATTTGTGGGTTTTTGTTTGTCCTCCTGCCTCTTAATTAAGCACAAGTTCTCAGTGGGTTTAAGGTCTGGGGAGTTTACATGGATCAAAAAGTTCAATGTTTTGTACCCCAAGCCACTTAGTTATGTTTTTCCTTATGGCAAGGTGCATCATCATGCTGAAAATGGCATTGTTCCTCAACAAACTGTTTTTGGATGATTGCCCTCTGAGGATGTTCTTGTACCATTTTTTATTCATTGCTGTGTTCTTAGGTAAAATTGTGAGTGAGCCCACTCTTGACTAATAAGCAACCCCCTACATGAATGGTCTCAGGATGCTTTACTCTTAATAGGACACATGACTGATGTTAGCGGTCTCCTTTTCATACAAGCTTTTTTCAGATGCCCCAAACAATTGAAAGGGGGATTCATCAAAGAAAATGGCTTTTCCCTAGTCCTCAGCATTCCAATCCATGGACCATTTGCAGAAAATGTCTGTCCCTGAGTTTTTTTCTCGAGAGAAGTGGCTTCTTAGCTTCGTTTTTCTACACCAGGCCATCCTTCAAAAGTCTTCACCTCACTGTGCATTAGAGGCTGACATTTTTTTGGGATTCCTGCGGGTCACGAGAATCCCACGGGAATCCAGTGGGATGGGAAACAAAATCACTATTAATCACGTGACTGGAATGGGACAATAGGTTGGCACTCCGTCCAGGGTGTATCCTGCCTTGATGCCCGATGACGCCTGAGATAGGCACAGGCTCGCCGTGACCCGAGGTAGTTCGGATAAGCGGTAGAAAATGAATGAATGAATGAATGGAACGGGACAGGAAAAAATGTCAGCGGGAGTGGGCGGGGCCAGGAATACACAAATATACCTTTGATATAAATAAAAATATAATCTGTTTGCTTTGGTATGGCTGGTTAAATGAATGACGTGCTCCACACACCCGTGACAGTTGGTGGCAGTAATGTATGCCAACCACCAATAATATAAGAGAAGGCGTCTTCCCCATGCACTCTCTATAAGCCGTTGTGGCGTTACTTGCAGTGGGCAAAATGACTCTGTCGGGCTCACTTCTAGAGGCTGACATTTTTTCGGGATTCCCGCCGGTCACGGGCTTGGGAGGGAATGGGAGTCTTTCTTCTGGGATTGGGACGGGATGTGATTTTCCCCAGTATTTTTTGTGGGATTGGGATGGGACAGGAATTTTTTTTTGTGAGTGGGACGGGAGAGGTTTGAAAATCCTCTACTGTGCATGCAGCTGGAATCACACTTTCCTTCTGCCATTTCTAAGCAAGCTCTGCACTGATGATGCCACAGCTGAATCAACTTTAGGAGGCGTTACTGGTTGGACATTCTTGGGTTCCCTGAAGGTTCTTTACAACTGAACCTTTCTCCTTGAATTTCTTTATGATCCAATAGATGGATTATTTAGGTGCAATCTTACTATCAGCAATACCCTTGCCTTTGAATCCCTTTTTGTTCAAAGCAATAATGACTGCACATTTTTTCTTGAAGGTAACCATGGTTAACTGAGGAAGAACAATGATTTAAAGCACCACCCTTCTTTTAAAGCTTTCAGTCTGTAAACTAAATCAGCAAAAGTTATCCCCTGCCCTTTCCTCATAATCACTGTTACCACTAAACCACTGTTTCCACTAATCAATGTTACCAAGAGAATCACTGACATGATGTCAGCTGCTCGCTTTTTTGGCTGGGCTAAAATGCAGTGGAAATGTGTTGGTTTTTTTTTAGTGGGATCACTGAAGTTCATTTTCATTTAATTTTCAGAGGGACTTTAATTGCAATTAATTGCAATTCATCTGATCACTCTTCTTAACATTCTGTGTATATGCAAATTGCCATCATAAAAAGTGAGGCAGCATTTTTTGTGTCATTCTCAAAACCTTTGACAGTGGCTTCTCATAGCAAGGAAGGGTATTCTCCTTGTTTTTTTTTTTTTTTGGCACTTGTTTAGACCCTTAGATCTGATATGATATGTATTTGATAATGACGTGTTATGACATATCTAAATTCTGAAATCTTTAAAATATTATTTTGTTTAAACACCACAGCATCAATTCCATTCATGACAACTGCTCTAATGACCACCACAGCCAATACACCCACCACAGTGACCTCGATGACTACTAACACAGCTATACCCATTATACTACAAGAGACAACTTCTTTAATGGCAACCACAGAAGCTGAGGCTTTCTTAATGACAAATGCTGCATTCAGTGGGACTACAGTTTCAGTTACAGATATATACAGCACAACCAATACTGCAGGTATGATTTTAACTGTTGTTCTTTTCTTATGCCAGAGTTTATCATTTTAATATAACTGGTTTTTACCATTAAGAAAAATTTTAACCACTATTATTGTGATTCCTTATTTGAGGATTTTAAGTCTTCAAGAATGGATCTAAACAATTATCAAATATTTTCATGAACATGTGTTTTTTTCTTTTTAATGCACCTGCATCCATCACACCACAATGACAACTACTTTGATGACAACCAATGCTGCTCTGCTGCAATGTTGCTGAAATCACAGCCACCATCACAACCAACACTACAATCACAACTACACCTGCAACAAATGGCTCATCTTTACCCTCAACTGACACTACAGCAACTACAACCACCACAATTACACACACAACAAACACTGATAACACAATGGCACACACTGCAAGTAATGCCACAACAGCATCTATGACAACTACAATGAGCAGAAATACAACGGCAACAAATGGGTCATCTGTACCCTCATCTGACACTACAACAACTACAACCACCACAATTACACCCACAACAAACACCTCATCTATGCCCACATATAACACAATGGCACCCACTGCAAGTAATGCCACAACAGCAGCTATCACAACTACAATTAGCAGAAATACAATGGCAACAAATGGCTCATCTGTACCCTCAACTGACACTACAACAACTACAACCACCACAATTACACCCACAACAAACACCTCATCTATACCCACAGATAACACAAGGGCACCCACTGCAATTAATGTCACAACAGCAGCTATCACAACTACAATGAGCAGAAATACAACGGCAACAAATGGCTCATCTGTACCCTCAACTGACACTACAACTACAACCACCACAATTGCATCTATCACAACTACAATGAGCAGAAATACAACGGCAACAAATGGCTCATCTGTACCCTCAACTGACACTACAACTACAACCACCACAATTATACCCACAACAAACTCTGATAACACAATGGCACCCACTACAAGTAATGTCACAACAGCATCTATCACAACTACAATAAGCAGAAATACAATGGCAACACATGGCTCATCTGTACCTTCAACTGACACTACAACAACTTCAACCACCACAATTACACCCACAACAAACACCTCATCTATACCCACAGATAACACAATGGCACCCACAGCAAGTAATGCCACAACAGCAGCTATCACAACTACAATTAGCAGAAATACAACGGCAACAAATGGCTCATCTGTACCCTCAACTGACACTACAACAACTACAACCACCACAACTACACCCACAACAAACACCTCATCTATACCCACAGATAACACAATAGCACCCACAGCAAGTAATGCCACAACAGCAGCTATCCCAACTACAATGAGCAGAAATACAACGGCAACAAATGGCTCATCTGTACCCTCAACTGACACTACAACAACTACAACCACCACAATTACCGCCACAACAAACACCTCATCTATACCCACAGATTACACAATGGCAGCCACTGCAAGTAAAGCCACAACAGCAGCTATCACAACTACAATGAGCAGAAATACAATGGCAACAAATAGCTTATCTGTACCCTCATCTGACACTACAACAACTACAACCACCACAATTACACCCACAACAAACACTGATAACACAATGGCACCCACCACAAGTAATGCCGCAACAGCATCTATCACAACTACAATGAGCGGAAATACAACGGCAACAAATGGCTCATCTGTACCCTCAACTGACACTACAACAACTACAACCACCACAATTACACCCACAACAAACACCTCATCTATACCCACAGAATACACAATGGCACCCACCGCAAGTAATGCCTCCACAGCAGCTATCACAACTACAATGAGCAGAAATACAATGGCAACAAATATCCATTCTGTACCCTCAGCTCACACTACAACAACTACAACCACCACAACTACACCCACAACAAACACCTCATCTATACCCACATATAACACAATGGCACCCACCGCAAGTAATGCCTCCACAGCAGCTATCACAACTACAATGAGCAGAAATACAATTGCAGCAAATGGCTCATCTGTACTCTCAGCTGACACTACAACAACTACAACCACCACAATTACCACCACAACAGACACCTCATCTATACGCACAGATTACACAATGCCACCCACTCCAAATAATGCCACAACAGCATCTACCACAACTACAATGAGCAGAAATACAATGGCAACAAATATCCATTCTGTACCCTCAGCTGACACTACAACAACTACAACCACCACAAATACACCCACAACAAACACCTCATCTATACCCACATATAACACAATGGCACCCACCGCAAGTAATGCCTCAACAGCAGCTATCACAACTACAATTAGCAGAAATACAACGGCAACAAATGGCTCATCTGTACCCTCAACTGACACTACAACTACAACCACCACAATTACCCCCACAACAAACACTGATAAGACAATGGCACCCACCACAAGTAATGCCACAGCAGCATCTATCACAACTACAATGAGCAGAAATACAACGGCAACAAATGGCTCATCTGTACCCTCAACTGACACTACAACAACTACAACCACCACAATTACACCCACAACAAACACCTCATCTATACCCACAGATAACACAATGGCACCCACTGCAAGTAATGCCACAGCAGCATCTATCACAACTACAATGAGCAGAAATACAACTGCAACAAATGGCTCATCTGTACCCTCATCTGACACTACAACAACTACAACCACCACAATTACACCCACAACAAACACTGATAACACAATGGCACCCACAGCAAGTAATGCCACAACAGCATCTATCACAACTACAATGAGCAGAAATACAACGGCAACAAATGGCTCATCTGTCCCCTTAACTGACAGTACAACTACAACCACCACAATTACCCCCACAACAAGCACCTCATCTATACCCACAGATAACACAATGGCACCCACTGCAAGTAATGCCACTACAGCAGCTATCACAACTACAATTAGCAGAAATACAATGGCAACAAATGGCTCATCTGTACCCTCAACTGACACTACAACAACTACAACCAACACAATTATACCCACAACAAACTCTGAAAACACAATGGCACCCACCACAAGTAATGCCACAACAACATCTATCACAACTACAATGAGCGGAAATACAACGGCAATAAATGGCTCATCTGTACCCTCAACTGACACTACAACAACTACAACCACATCAATTACACCCACAACAAACACCTCATCTATACCCACAGATTACACAATGGCAGCCACTGCAAGTAATGTTGCAACATCAGCTAACACAACTAGAATCACCACAACTATACCCGCAACATATACCTCAGCAATTCCCACAAATAACACTACAACCACCACAATTACACCTGCAACAAACAAATCATCTACACCCACAGATAACACAATGACACCCACCACAAGTAATGCCACAACTGCAGCTAACATAGCTATGGTAACTACAGCCACCACAATTACAACTACAGCCACTACAACAACTAGAACTACCACCTCTGAAGGTATGATTATAATTTCTTTCTTTTGTTTTTGTTAATCCTAATGTAATGTATTGTAAATGTTTTTGTTGTTGTTGATGAATATAATGAATTTTTTCCACAATCACTGTGATATATTTTTTTTGACTTCTTTGCAACTTCTTTGTTTTTTCTCCACAGCCATTCATTTACTAAGCTTAACACTGACAATAAATGAAGCATTTGATTTTTTACTTACTAATCAAAGCAGTGAAAAATACCAAGAATATAAAAGAACAATTGAGTTTTCTGTAAGTGTAAAACAATGTAATATCATTCATTAATTCACCCTTAGTAATATTTTAATGGTATTAGAAGCAATAAAGTATTGTGGCTTTCATTGAAAACTAAATATAACTTTCTTATCATTTCTACCCTCAGATCGATAATATTTACAGAAATGTACATGCCTACGAGCCTAACTCTGCAATAGTATCTGGTTTCAGGTGATGATATTTATTGTAATATAGCATAAGTATATTTAAGTCTTACTATCCGGTCAAAAGTTTGTGGAAACATATCCACCACACCTGCTTAATACTAGATTTAGTCTCCATTTGTTATTATAAAAACTTCCAGTCCCCAGGTTCTACCATGTTTTGGAATGTGACTATGGGACTTTGACCATTCAGTAACAAGAGCATTATTGAGTTCAGGCATTAAAGTCAGGGAAAAGGGCCTGGTGAGCAGTTGACAGCAAGTCAAAAAGGTGTTCATTGGGGTTGAGGTCATTGTTCTGTGCAGGCCACTCGATTTCTTCCACTCCAACCTTGGCAAACCATGTCTTTGTGGACTTTTATATTTGGGAAATACTACAGAATGCAAAGACATTCTTTGACACAATTGTATGATTCCTAATAGTTTGGGGAAGACCACATGCAGGTGTGATGGTTTGGGGTCCATATACCTTTGGCCATACACTCACCATCCACTTTATTATGAACATGTGGGAACCTGAACATACAATCATCCAATCATGTAGCAGCAGCACAATGCATATAATCATGCAAACAAACAAACAAAAAAATAAATAAAACATTTATTGACTGAAATTTAGTTTAAAGCACCCTCTTGATGAATTGCTGTAAATCGAATTATTAGTGGATGGTTAGTGGGTATGATTTGAAAATGTATTAAGACATTTGGGTTTGAGATCAAAGCAATATGACATGATAAATTAGAATTTCAGCTTTCATGTCCTAATATTTACATCTAGATGTTTTAAACATAGAACCTGATACCTTTTGTTTGACCACATCTGTTTTTCAATTATACAAAAGTATCAGAACATGTGAATGACAGACGTAAGCATTGTAAACCAAATTGCAATTTACAAAAGAGATGAGCCACAAAGGTTCTGGAGTGTGGAGAAAAATATAATCTGCTCATGATCCAAAACATACGAGCTTATTCCAAGGTGGAGCACAAGCAGAATAGAGTTTCTGTTGGTATAGAACTGGGAGGAACTTTATCATGCAGCAAGGCAATGACCCAAACCACACTGCCAACACAACAAAAGACATCAGGAGGGGGGGATTATAAAGTTTTAGACTGGCCCAACCAGCATACAACCAAATTGAGTATGCATTTCGTCTCCTGAAGTGGAGAAACCACCTAAAACAAACAACAACTAAAGGAAAAGCATCTCAAAGGAGGAATGCAACAGTTCATCACATGTTTTGCATGATCACACCTGAAAAATTTCTATCTATCTATCTATCTATCTATCTATCTATCTATCTATCTATCTATCTATCATTTTAATTAATTTTATTATGCATGAAGATATTTTTACATTATTAGACAATATATACGCCTAATACATACATACAATTGTAATTAAATTAATTAAGAAAATGTCATAACTTGGATAATGTTTTCTGATTTTAACAGACCTGGCAGTGTGATTGCAGACTTTACTATTCGAGCAACAAGTGAAAACATTAATCTGGTATCACTAAACCAAGAAGTTGTTAAAAACCATAGTTTAGAGAGATTTAATGTGAGTGATTCTCCATTCAGTCAAAGTGGTAGGTTATTATTATTATTATTGTTATTTATTATTATTATTATTATTATTATTATTATTATTATTATTATTATTATTATTATTGCTGTTGTTGTTGTTATAACTTTATAGTTTTTTTACCAGCTGACCTATTTATCAAACTATATGGCCAAAGGTTTGTAGTCATATGATCATCACAGCCAAATCATGTATGGGCGGTGAACAAACTAGGTGCACAATCATTTGGCAATATAGTATATTATTTTCCATACCACTTTTATTTATTTAACTAATATAAATGTTAATGACGTCAAGAAAAAAAAGCCTTAGAGATGTATTTGTTATCTTGTTTCAGTTAAAGATAAACTATATAGAGGTAATGGTAAAATATATCCTGGGACAAACCTCTCACTGACCTGCAAACCAAATAATAATGGCATTACCTGGACCATAAATGGGAATATACTACAGCCATCGAATAAGTATGTATTTACTGACCTCGGACTCACTGTGAATAATGTGAACTCTAAAGACAGTGGTGAGTGAGAAACAAAACTTTTAAATTAGCATCTTATATCAGAGGAAAATGAAGTAACTATATTAAGAAATTAAGAAACTATATGTGTTTAATTTAATTTTTAAAGATTTTTATAAGATCATATATATATATATATATATATATATATATATATATATATATATATATATATATATATATATACGTACATGATTAATAATAATGTAATTAATATGACAATAATTTAATAATAATAAAAAGATAAGGCTGAAAAATGTATAAATTCAAATATAATTTTTTAAAAACATTTATAGACCCTGCATTCCTTATGATCAGTGGGTTTAAAAGGAAATTATCATCTAACTAATTTGCTAAAGAATTTAGAAAATGGGTGCTTTTATATTCAAATATAAAACGTAAAAAATCAATGTATCGCCTGTTTTCTAGTATTTTATTCTTGAATTATTTCTGTCTTCAGGTCAGTATGCATGCAAAATAACAGTAAACTCAATGCCCTATGTTATGTGGCAAGTAATTAAAATTCAGCCATACCCCAATATCCAAGTGAGCAGTGATAAAGTTGTAAAATGTGAGGATACAACAATCCTGCTGCAGTGTTGTGTTCAGGAGAACTATGGAGTGGAGTGGAATGTTGACCCTGCAGCTTGCATCCCAACTTTAATAGCAGGCTGCCTAACATGCATGTATAAAATTAATAAAGAAGTCTGCCTAAGGACTACAAATAACCTAATAATGCAGTTCAAATGTCAACTTACATCACCTATCAGCGAAAGCAGTTACAACTCAAAGAGTTTCACGATAAATGTAAAAAACACATGTAAGTAATTATTTATTTTTAATTACGTTTCTCCAGATAACTCTTTGATTGTAATCAGTACTCAGAATTTTAAATCATATATTTCCAATGTATGTATCTGTGATACATCTGAAGATCTATGAAATGGCCTCATGTTTCCAATTTTGTACTTGTTTTTTAGCATTTAATTGCTCTAATAATGTTTTTGGAGCTGGAAATCAGGGTGAAACACAAACAGCTAACTGTACTGATGAAATGGTTGGCTATCAAGTAGCTCGGTGTAATTCATCAAATATATGGGATGTCATAGAGGACAACTGTGTCCTGCTCATCTTTCACAAATTAAAAAATGAAGCTGAGGCAGATGGAAATTTTTTTATTCAAATTAAGAATACATATTTATACATGTCTGTGTGCGTATTATATATTTGTTTATTTTGTTTGTGTCTCTGTAGAATTTACAGGTAGCAGCCATCCCACAATTTATGGCAAGACTCAGTGGTAATGCCACATTAAATATTCAAACCATTATTTACTCCCCAGCTACTATAACAACAATTGTAGACACACTAAGAATTGTTTCAAATATCTCACCAACAATTATCATCACTCAACCCATTTTGACAGTAAGTAAATTCAAGTTTTGGGTTTTTTTTAAATATGATTGAATTTAGTTCTATATGTGTATGTAAATTATACATTACTAAGTATGACTGAATATCAGTTTACACAATCTGCTTCACCATTTGATACCAAGCAACTGTTTTACATTTAACTGGTGACTTAATAATGAATGTTTCACTTTCATTTGAAAGGCTTTCTTAAAAACAACTGATGTCATTGGATCGGAAGGTGCATGTGACACATGGGGGCTTTTAAACAAAAACAATAGAACAGCGAATGTCAGTTCTGAACTTCTGGATTTGATTGAGAGTCTTACACACAGACTCCCGAATAACAATTTGTTGATATCAACAAATTTAACTTTTTTCAGTAAAATCATAATAAATTCTCCCTTTTCTGGAAAATTTGGGAATAAATTAACTACTCAAATAAGTTTTCCTGAGATTACAGCACCAACTTTTATCACCATCATAGTTTCCTCAGCTTTCAACAATATCTTACCTGTTCGAAATCTGATCTACAATGACAGCAGTCAATCCAGGATCAATGGAGATGTAGTCCTGGTTGAGACAACTTCAACAATTAACAACATCTCCCTTTCTTTTGATGTCAAAAGCAATAAATTGGGAAACCCTCAGTGTGTCTTTTGGAACTATACACTAAATATTGTTGGTGGATGGGACTCGACTGGATGTCAACTAAACACATTAGGGAATAATATGGAAAGATATACATGTGAATGCAATCACACAACCTCTTTTTCAATCCTGATGTCAGATGTCAGTTCCCTAAATGAGGACTTGACCTCAGCCTTAGCCTATATAACTTACATTGGTGTTGGCATTTCAATGGCAAGCTTAGTTTTGTGCATCATCAGTGAAATCGTCATATGGAAATCAGTGACACGAAATGACACATCCTTCATGCGCCATGTCTCCATTGTCAACATTGCTGTCTCTCTATTGATTGTGAACATTTGCTTCATCATTGGACCAGCTGTTGTTAAACAAGAGGGTCCCTGCAGTACAGCGACGTTCTTCATGCACTTCTTTTATCTCGCCCTTTTCTTCTGGATGTTTCTGTCAGCACTTTTGCTCCTCTACCGCACCCTCAGGGTCTTTTCCAGAATGACCAGAGGAGCAATGATGGGCATAGGCTTCACTGTCGGCTATGGAGCCCCATTAATCATAGCTGTCATTACTGTGGCATCTACAGCTGGAGGCAAAGGATACATTCAACAAGATTACAATTGTTGGATGAACTGGGATAAAACAAAGGCTCTCTTGGCATTTGTGATTCCTGCTCTAACGATTGTAGCTATAAACCTCCTGGTGCTTATTGTGGTTCTGTGTAAGAGAGGAGTTAATGCTGCTGTTCAGCCAGATGAGAGACATACCCTTTGGGTCATTGCTAGATGTGTGGCGATTTTAACACCTCTCTTTGGTCTAACGTGGGGATTCGGCATTGGGACCTTGGTGTCACCAGACCGTAGGATTCATATAGTGTTTGCATTCCTAAATTCACTGCAGGTACTAAAGTCAATTTTCTCTGTAATTATAATTGTACACATGTATAAATATTACTGTATGTTACTTAATATAGAGAATGAGAAAATCTTCTGTCTTTTTAAAGGGTTTTCTTATTTTATTGTTTGGAACTTTACTGGATAGTAAGGTATGAGTGGTCTAAAGTCATTATACAAGCATTTACTTAAATTATTTTAAAATGGTTCTTTGACGTTGCTTTTTTTTATGGTTGTAGGTCCGGGAAACACTGGCAAGAAAGATGGAACTGAGGAACTCTATCCACATGGTGGTAAATACAGTTTATGTGACATACTGTATATTATTTGTTCTTTTTCTTCTTAAAAAGAAAATCACTCTAACTTGAACTTGATTATCTATGACTGATTTGTCTATTACAGAGCACAAGTGCAAGACCGTCAACATCAAGTCGATCTTTTTTCTTGCAGAGGTTCAGGATAAGAAGTATGTAATCAATCAGTAATTGAATTAATGATGTGTTTGTTAGTGTTTTAGATAACTATTCCACTGTATAGAATTGCAACGCTATTTACTGTACTTCTTCACCTCCATTCAGTGGTGGTTCTTACTTACTTGGTGATGTAGTCAAAATCAGACATGACGCAACCATTTATTTAGCAATTTCACTTAATTTTTTTGTATAGCCCTATTAAATTATTATCGCTTTTGAGACTTCTAGCTTACTTTTCATGAGCAGACAGTTAGCAGCAAAGGTGTGTGGGGTAGCAGAAAGGGACCCCAAGGAGCCTGCTAAAGAATTTATTATTTATTTATTTATAATTTAATGAGCAGGGCTCACCCTGTATGAAACAGAAAGCAGATGCAAATGTGAAACTGACTTGAATGAACAATTTACAATGTGAAGAGCATGTCTGAATGCTATGTTCATTAGCAGTGCCTCATTCTACCCTGAACGTGTTTCGATAGTAGGTGATGACCTATATGGCTTATGTAAGGTTCTGACTTTGCCTCAGTTCAATTAACAATGCTATATATTTTTATTAATTTGCATAGTATCGATATTTGAATTTTGTATTTATATTTCAATAACTAGGCTTATTTTTGTTTTTTGTTTTTTTACCTTTTGATTCTACCCGATTTCACGTTAGGGTAACTGATTTCACTTTCCTAACTGACAGCTTACTTTTAGAACTGTGATTATGTTTATCTTGTAGTTTTGTTATGTGTGAGCATTGTTTGGCCTTTTTCAGATGTGTACAACATATCGAATAATAGCAGTTTGTCAGCAGCATCTTCGAACAGCTCAGATGCATCTATTGGCAGACGTAGGCATTACACTTATTACACCCAAGAGTCTGCTCACAATGTGTTTAATTACTATGCAAACTGTATATAGATATTTTGATTGGTTTGTAATTATTTCACCATCTTTTCAGCTAAACTACTCTTACTATTATTTATTAATTTATAGGCTTTATATTTCCGTAAGCAGTTTGACTTTATAGTCACTGGGGCTGACTGATGGTTTCATCCCTGCATTGTGTTATGAGTGCAAGAAAGAGGAGACGGACCCAGACTTTGAAGATTTCTGCTAATTTACAGAGAAAACAAAGAATAATGTGACTACAATCTGCAGAATTGCTGCTCACCCCACTCGCCCTAACACCTCATGACTATTATCTTTACATTAATACCTTTGTATGTATCAAATTGCAAAACACAAATAATGTATATAATAAAAATGAAAATGTTGTGCCTGGATTATTATTTACATTCTTACATTATTTACATGTAAAATACCTTGATTAATCTAGATTCATTTCAGTGATGGAATAATATCCACCTCTCAGACCTGGCCACGAATTCAGATCCATGTGTTGTGTCATGAATTACATTTTGGTTGCTGGGCTACTATTCTAAATAAATATTCTAATTGAATATTCTAATTTTTTGAGATAGCGAATTGGTGGGTTTTTGTTAAATGTGAGCCAAAATCATCACAATTAAAAGAGCCAAAGACTTAAACTTCAGTCTGTGTGTACTGAATTGATCTGAAATGTTTCAGAGAAGGCTTCAGAGAATGATGTGGTCTGATGAGAACCAGAGTTAGCTCTTTGACATCAAATCAACTTGCCGTGTTTGGAGGCAGAGAAATGCTGAATTTGACCACAACAACAGCATCCCCACTGTCAAACATGGAGGTGGAAACAGGGTTCAGTAAGGCTTGAGGGGCCGATGTATAGGGCCATAAACCGTAGAATCTTGGATGAGAATCTCCTGGCCTCACCCAGAACACAGAAGAAGGGTTGTGAATGGGTTTTCCAGCATGACAATGCATTGATAAGTTTTGATGGAGGTTTTGCGGAGCAAAATATGACTGGACGGATATAGACTGCAAACTACATGTTATTTTTGTTTGATATTTTATCTATGGCTTTTTCTGCAGTGAAAAAAGTATTCAAATGAATTTGAATAGGAATGATAAAGAGAGATCCATTGGTTTAATCCGAAAAAGAAAAGAATTGCGAAGTTATCAACTCATTGAAATAGTATGTATTATCTTATCGTATAGCTTTCAGTAGAGAAGCCGGGTAGAGATGGAAAAGCAACTGGTGAATGTGTGTTCTTTCCTATAGGAGAAGATACCTGGAAGTTCCCACCTCAATAAAATTCAGGAAGTTGTAGAGCGAGTGCACAGAGGGACATCTAACATTAAAATCTACCTGTCTTTGTGAGCAAGTGTCACTCTTGCCTCGTGACGGCTTGGAATTCCATGGGCAATTGGATATGACACTTTCGGTTTCAGTCTCCTTCACGAGTTCGGTAGACAATTGCTAACTGCTGCTGACACTAGGCTTATTTGGTTATATGGTTGAACATCATGTGACTTCAAACACTGCTCATGTTATGACACAAAATGTATCACATGTGATTGAAGACACAGTAGTTCATGTATTCATAGATACTGATGTTGATGTTTCTCTTATAAGTGAAGATTTCAGAATGTCTACTACTACTTTATGGCAAAGAACCTTGGTGAAACCTTTGGTGTCACATTATGCAAGTTTACAGCTGCATGGATTGTGATGAAAGCAGAAAAAGAAAGATTTCAATTTATCTGTGAGTGGTCAATCCTTCTGCAGATGACATTTCTCTGTACTGTGGAACTCCAATTGGTACTTTTCATTCAATTCATGAGAGTGATCAGGATGGTTGTGATTTTTGTGATTTTGGGGTTGGACCATAGAGGACTTCTCCTGCTCTCTCCTGCTCTTCTGAAAGCAGAAATTCACCATCAGGTAGAGTCCAGTAGAAAGTGGAAAGGTAAGGATGAAAGAAAATACCTACAGATTTTGCTTTGATGATCGTGAATTGAACTCTGTAACCATTACTGATGCACAGACCACTACCTTGGGCTTTATCAGGGTCTTTTATCAAGTATTTTTATACCTTTGACATAACTTATGTTATTGGCAAGTAGAACTAGATACGGATGACAGGAAAAAATTGCCTTTAATATTGGTGATGGGCTATATCACTATAAGGTGATGCCTTTAGGCCTGTACAATAGTCCGTCCACCTTCCAAAGATTTATGGAATTAGTCCTTCGAGGTTTGCACTGGACTAAATCTATCTAGATGACATCATTTGTATGGGGAAATATTTTGACGATCACATGAAAAACCTCATAGACATTTTGAACACATTTAGGGAAGCAGGTCTCAAGCGTAACCCTGCAAAATGTCAGTTTTGCAAGGCATTGGTTAAGTACATGGCTTATGTTATCTCGAAAGATAGGCTGGCTCTTGACCCAGCTCATAGTCGGAGGTTAAAAGTTCTGGCCAACTCCTAAATCTGCTACAGATGAGTGTTCAGCAGACTTTCAGCAACTGAGAAATGCACTGACATCTGTCATAGCATTCCCTAATTTTGACTAATCATTCACATTAAATACAAATGTGTTTAATACTCACATGAGCTTAGAGTTTGTGCTTTTGGCCAGGAATGAGAACTAATGCTGGGAGATTCTAGCAACCAAGTATAGACCCCCAGGGCCCTACACAGACTTTCTTAGAGAATTTGCAGTTTTTTTTTAGAGGCCTATAGGTTAATTATGATAAAGCGTTAATTGTAGGAGATTTTATCATTAACGTTGACAATACAAACTATGCTAAATTAGAAGTTTTTAGAATTGCGTATAAGGATCTAAAACTGCTAGGGCTGAGCACCTTAGCAAACTCATAGAAAATAACCAGAACAATGTCAGGTTTTTATTTAGCACAGTGGCTAGATTAGCAAAAAACAGAGATCTAAAAACTACTGCATCACAGTTCAGTAGTGAGGACTTTAAGAGATTCTTCACTGATAAAATTTAAAGTATCAGGAACAAAATAGTTAAACCCCCTGACAGCATCTCGTGACCCAGCCTCACCTAAAGCTCTACACTGTGGTAAATGGATTTTTGGGTTTGTGTAGTTATTACAGGCAATTTGTTTGAGACTATGCCTTTAAAGCTCAACCTTTACACAGACTAACTCACAAAGACATTCCTTTTGAACGGACAGATTAGTGTTCAGCAGCCTTTCAGCAACTGAGAAATGCTCTGATTCTTCACTGATAAAATTGAAAGTATCAGGAACAAAATAGCTGATGTTCAACCCCCTTGACAGCATCTTGTGACCCAGTCTCACCTAAAGCTCTACACTCACAACTACAGTGCTTTGCAAGTACAGGACAGGAAGAGCTAGATAAACATTTTACTACAGCTAAATCAACAACTTGTTTACTAGATCCCATTCCAACTAAAGTACTGAAAGAATGTTACATAAAGCTGGTAAGCCTCTTCTTAATATTATTAACTCCTTGTTATCTTTAGGTCGTGTCCCTAAATCCTTCCAGTTGGCAGTTATTGGGCCCCTCATTAAGAAGCCTATTTTAGATTCTAATGAACTATCAAATTACAGATCTATTTCAAACCTTTTGTTTATGTCTAAAATACTAGAATCTCCTTCTTACAGGAGAACAATGTCTTTGAAAAGTTTCAGTCAGGTTTCAGGCCCCATCATAGCACAGAATCTGCATTTGTTAAAGTCACAAATGACTTGTTCTTAGCCTCGGACCAAGACTGCATGTCACTATTAGTTCTACTTGACCTTAGTGCTCCATTCGACACTATAGATCACAACATTCTCCTAGATCGCTTACAGAATTACACAGGTATTCAGGGACAGGATTTAAGTTAGTTAAGATCCTACCTGTCTTATTGATACCATTTTATAGAATGAAATAGTGAACCCTCCGAGTTTATTGCCAGTTAATTATGGGGTCCCTCAAGGATCAGTTCTAGGACCCCTGCTTTTCTCAATATACATGCTTCTCTTAGGAAACATCATTAGAATGCATAGGATTATTTTCCAATGTTATTTTGACGATACCCACTTATTTATCTTATCAAAACCAGATGAAATAGCTAAATTGTCTAAATTATCTGAGTGCGTTAAAGAGATAAAAGATTGGATGACCTGTAATTTTCTATTGGTTACACTGGTAAGACAGAAATACTACTTATCTGTCCAAAAACTAGTACACAGAAGCTCTTACACGACAACTTCCATTTAGAGGGATGTACTGTAACTACTAGCTCAACAGTGAAAGACCTTGGCATTATATTGGACAGCAACTTGTCCTTTAAATTCATATCACCCATATTACAAAAACAGCCTTCTTCCACCTTAGAAATATTGCCAAGCTAAGAAACATCCTATCTTTATCTGATGCTGAGAAGCTAGTTCATGCATTCATGAACTCTAGACTGGAATATTGTAATACATTAATACGTGGTTGTCCTGCATCTTTAAAAAATAGTCTACGGTTATTCAAAAATGCATCTGCTAGAGTTCTTACCAGAACAAAAAAGTGATCACATAACTCCAAATTTATCATCTCTACACTGGCTACCTTTAAGTTTAGAATTAATTACAAACTGCTACTTACTTACAAGGCTTTTAATGGTTAGCTCAAGGCTTTAATGGTTAGCATCTAATAGAGATGAGCCGGATACTCGGCTGAAACGAGTATCCGGTACGGATAAAGCACTTCTGCCGATTACGAGTATTACACGAGTAATACGAGTCAATATCTGTGCTCGGATTGAATGAAAATCATCATTGGGTAGCTGATTGTGTCAGCGTTCTGTGATAGGCTAGTCACAGCGCCCCTCCCCTACACACATACAGCTTCAGCTTTTTACTTGGGGTTGTAACGTTAATAATACGTACTTACTAACCAGTAGAGTTCTGGTAAACGTGGGTTCGTTCAGACGTGGTGCTTGCTTGGTAGAATGCAACTCGCATTGCGTCTCTGCCTGTCGGAGATTTTTTTTCTTTTTTAAACCTTCAGCTGTCTCTAACCAGTAACCAGACACTGAGTGTCTGACACGTTTTTGCTGTTTTTCATAAAAACATAAAGGTAATAAGCTAGTGTTATAAATATTACAAATTAATTATTAAGCTACACACACACACACACTCACACACACACACCTGGTGTGGAAATAAAAAAATAAAAAAAAATGTAAAAAAAACATACTGATCATAAAAAATTAAAAGTTAAAAAAGAAAGTTATGTTGTTCATTACATTTTACTTCATAATTGCACTGCATTGTTTTGTTTTCATTGTTGCAAAACTTGTTCTGTAATATAGTTCGTTTGCTATCGTGATCAAAACCATTGATCTGAAGCTCAATCCTGATGCTGTCAAAACTCAGGACTCATGGTAGTTCCCAGAATATCAAAATTTACTAAAGGCGGAAGAGCTTTTTCATATTTAGCTCCCAAACTTTGGCATAGTCTTCCTGAAAGTGTTCGGGGCTCAGACACACTTTCCCAGTTTAAATTTAGATTAAAAACTTATATCTTTAGTCAGGCGTAGACATAATACATCCAATATCTTGGCTCTAATACATCTGACCAAATGCACATTATCATCTAGTGCTTGCTAATATTATGAAAAGCAGCTATGCTAATTCCTCTCCACTGCTTTCTAGCCATCCCGAGGCATCCAGAAATTGTACCAGTTCCGATTTTCTTCCGTGCCATGCAGATTTTGGACCTCCACTGAGATGAGGCCGACCCTCCGAGGATCCTGAAGCATCTACAGATTTTCCAGCTCCAGTTGGACTTTGCTTCATAAAATATTCGGACATACTAAGAGGAGATGCCAACTCCCTGTGGTCTTTGAGGACAACAACCTCCTAATCAATACAACAATTTTCAGACTGTATATTTATAATCACACCCTCCAGTGTTACCCAAATCAGGTTGAGGTTCCCCCTTGAGTCTGGATGCTCTCAAGGTTTCTTTCTTTACCATTCAAGGGAGATTTTCCTTGCCACTGCCGCCTGAGTCACCTCAGACTCACTCATTGGAGATAAATACAAAAACATTTAAATATATCTAATATTAATCTTGAATTTTTGTATTATATTAATCTTAATATTATTCTTTATATTAACCTTCTGTTTTTTTTTGTTTGTTTATGTTCTGTAAAGCTGCTTTGAGACAGTGCCAACTGTTAAAAAACGCTACACAAATAAATGTTTGAAGTCTTACAGGTCCACATGTGCTGGTTAGTATGTAGAAACCAGGGTTTGCGAGTTGATACCACCATACAAACTTTGTTAGGGTCTGTCCCTTTCACATCAGCAGGGCGATTTGTTGGTGAGAATATGGCCCATGTACTTCCTTCTGTTCCTCAAGTATGTAGGCCTGCAGGTCACATGTCACGGGTTTTTGAGCAGTTGCCAAAACAGGTGGTTCAACACGGCAAGTTGTTTTCAAAAAGCTCCATATTTTTGTGTATGCCTGCATTATTCTGACAGACCCATTTACAAGAGACTGGAGATTCATATGAGAGCCTCTCTTACAATACAACTAGAGCAGTTCAGAACCATCATTGTAGTGGACAAGTCAGGTTTACCTGGTAGGTTCAAAGTTTTGGTCTATTATTGTGGCATACAACCTAAAACCCTCTGTCATCTTCTGATGTCTGAGGTCTTCCTCAGAGTACTGTGGAGTTGCGGCAGGGTCAGTAGCTACCTCTGAATGTACGTAGCATGTCTTGTCAAGGCCAGTTATATTTCATGCAACATGCAAACTCCACACACACAAGGCGAAGGTGGGAATTGAACCCCCAACCCTGGAGGTGTGAGGCGAACGTGCTAACCACTAAGCCACCGTGCCTCCCTCACATAATATTATTATATATATTATATAATGCAGTACATAATATATGTTACTTGCACATCCATGAGAAATCATCGTATGGACATAGACTCTATACTCTCCTATTATATACAAATTCTGATGTAGTTTGATCATAGCAATGCTGCAGAAATTTAGAATTTTTTTTGATGCAATGAAATTTCAGAAATACTGTTACAAATGTGATGCAAATTTCAATTAGAGTTTTGCAGAAACTGGGCATTTCCCCCCCACACATGTACAGTAATGGTTTTGTAGCAATAACAAAATTTTCCAGGATTTATTTCTAAAATATGTAAAAGTTGTGTGAGTGGTCTATATCAATGTGCCCATTTTTTCAAGAAAGCATGTATACTATAAATTGTGGTATCTCAATACCGTAAAACTTCAAATAATAGCCGAGTCCCAAATAGACGCCTGTCTCTTTTAAACGACAGGTGTGACGACAGGTTTAGGTAAATAAAGGCCGGTCTCAAATAGAGGCCTGGTCTGTTTTTTAGTATCGGGTTGTATTTGATCTTCTAAAACCCGTCAGGTCGTCTGTTCTATGTTTTGATTCGATTTCACGTGACAGACGCAACCGTTCATGAACGACTCATCACTATGGCAACATAACAATTGAAAAATTCCTTTAAGGTATGCTTGCGCGCGTGTGTTTGTGTGTGCGAGGGAGAAAGAGGAGATAATACTGTATATTTCATTAACTTCGGGATGTTATCCTTAGGTATGTGGCCTGACAGTAGCTTCTGATGGAAGCGAGGATCACCTTATCCATTGTTTCAAAGAGGGAGAGCCGTGCGCATCTGGGCGGGAGCTGTTAGTGCAAGCAAGGCAGGCAGAGTTAGCGGAGGCCGGAGAGGGAGAAGTGGAGGAGAGCGACAAGGAGGAGGAATTCGCCAGTGAACTTGTAATTGAGGATCGCAGGGATGATGATAGTGATGAATAGAGTAATTTTCTATCACATGATTGCACTGGTTTTACAGGGTAGCCTTCATTCTTTCTTGTTGATGTGTTTCGGGCAACAAGTTCATATGCTCGATGGATTTTAGCGGTAACTTATATTGTTCTGCCCATTGCTGTCACATCGTTTTGTTTTTTGTGCTGCCAATAATCTAAGACATTTCTTACATTAAATGATTTTTTAAACACATTCAAATTAATTATAAATAACACTAATATAATGTACTATACACATTATAGTAATATAATGTGGTAACCTCCTACTGTCATGCTTGAACATCTCAACACTAAATTAAAGGCCTGTCTCTTATAGACGCCTGTTTCAAATACAAGCCGGTGCAGTTCGGCGATTTGGGTAAATAGAAGCCCGGGCTATTATTTGAAGTTTTACGGTAAGGAATTGTGTCACCAGTCTGCATTTTGATCATCTTGCATCTTGTTCAAGTGATGACATCAGATAATATTCTGGAACCAGGAAGATGAGCATACTTATGGTTTTACCCACAGACAAAGCAGTCCCTGCTTTCTGCTGAAATTCAGGGTATACCGATGATGCACAGCAAAGTTTTTGCAGATTGGCTTGTCCCTTAAGAAATTTTCACACAGATGACTAGACAGATGTCTTGAATGTGCGAAAGCTGTGCAGGGATGTCAAACATATGGCCCATGAACTGGCAATTAATGGAGATTCGATTTAATTTCAATTTTATTGGCATGATGCTTTTAACAATGGACATTATCTCAAAATAGGTTTACAGATGTATTAAATATAGAACAAAATGACCAAATTTAAAATTAAATTGATATATCCCCAATGAGTAAGTCTAAAGCAAAGAAAAACTCCCTGAGATGATATACGGAAGAAACCTTGAAAGGAACCAGGCCAAGAAGGGAACTTTATCCTCATTGTACTAAACCTGCATTTAATTATCAGAAGTTCTTGTCAATTATCTACCATCTTTCCTTCTCAAATAACTGCCATTTCTATCCTGCTATACTTCATTCTTGATACTGTTCCAACATTCGTATCCTAACACATTGAGTTAACTTGCAGAGGAATATTCTCAGTGCTGTTTTTCATTTTTATTTCAGTGTTGGCTCTGCAAGAGATAACAGGTTTATAACAGCTGCATGCACAAAGAGACGATAATTCAAAACTGAAAAAACAAACAAACAAAAAGGTATGAAGGCTCAGAAATAATGGAATAGAAAAGAAGACAATGGTTATATCTAAAAAAAAAAAAAAGAGGATTATATAAACAGCCGTTAAACCAGGACCCAGGAATCTGGTAAGATCCAAAAATCGTCTAGTATTCTGATGATCACTTCTTTATCAGGTTGTGCTTAGTAACTGCTTCTGTTTAATTATATGCTGTGTAAAAGAGATCACAATTATCTATCAAATATGTTATGAATCAGACACTTTCACGACATACCATTGTAACAATTTTTTGGATCCTGGAGTAGTGACTTTTAAGTTAGATTTGACATCACTATGCATGGCAAATAACCATTCTAATGGTCAGTCCAAACAATAACTTAATCTATCAGAAAGTTATTTAAAGTAACTTTAAATGTTAGTTTGGGAAAGCGAGTTAGCAAATTATGTGCCTTTTTAACAATTCCCTTGCTGTTATTTGTGTAAGTATTATACAGTATAATATATTATATAATAACTAGTACATAGTATCATATAATATTATTATATATTATTATTGTAAGGCAGCATTTAATTTAAGGAATAAATGCTTCATGAGCAGGTTAAGGCATTGCGTTGTGGATTGTAATACATAATGCAATATTTTCTCATTTCTCATTTTCTCATTTTCTCATCAGACTTTAGGGTTTTATGCTATCTTTCAATAGCACCATGTGATTCTTAGCTCCTTGTGAGTCTTTCATATGACACTTTTGTAGGAAGGAATCCACTTGACTATACACACTTGTAGAAAGAACATTATTTATAATCACACTCTCCGGTGTCACCCAAATGAGAATATGTTTCCTTTTGAGCCTGGTTCCTCTCAAGATAGTTTCCTTATATTATCTCAGTGAGTTTTTCTTTGCCATAGAATATAGCCTTAGCATGTAGACTGCAGAGTAGAATTGATTTTGTTCATCTGGTTTGTGGCACACATTACTGTCAAATGCTACTGATGACCCACTTTAGATTTAGGCAAAGAACCAACATAATCCATGTTCAACATAAGAACTAACATAATCCATGTCCTCTTCAACAGCAGGTATAGGATTTAGCATGATGCACTTCATGTGTGTAAAGTATAAGATAATATCCTACCTCAGTTCTGCTTTTACTGTATTCCAGAGGAGTGTAGGTGACATTTCTGGGGACCTATTTGTCTTGTATAGAATGTCTATTATCTTTATTTAAAAAAAAAAAAAAAAAAAAAAACTTCAGTAGTGAGCTATTAATTATTACTTATTATTACTTCAGTAGTGAGCTATTAAAACATCAACTAATTCTCTGATTTTTTTTTTTGGAATTTCAGTCTATTCTTGAAGCAGAATGGTATATTGATGAGATGTAAGTTGTACTGTGAAGCTTCTAACCTACATCAGCAAGTACAGTGACTAATATCTTGTTTTATTAAATTAGATGACGTCTAAATTGTTTTTTTTTTTACCCTTATATTACAGAGAAATGGAATATTCCCTGAGATTTGTTGTTGTTCTGCTTATTTATGGAATAACTCACAAGGTAAATTTTAAATCATTCTTCTGCAGAAATTGTAAGAAATTAGACATTTTCAAATTGTATGATGAAAGTTCAGTGGTCCTGCTTGTAATAAACATTGATTAAATTATATTTCATTATATTTAAGAATAATGAGTGGTTTCTATTGTTCAGTTCCTTATATAAGCCTTGCAAACAAGTATTAAAATTAATTTGATTATTCTTAATGAAAACAAAACCAGATTATGCTCCTTGACATAGCTGGTGATGAAAAACTTGAGAAACAAGGAGATACTGATTAAAATTTCAGGCTTAATATTTAAACAAACAACAGAATGAACATAAGTGTAAAATGTAGTTTGTGTAACAAACAAATACAAAATAAAATAAAATAATAGTAAATATATAAACTGATAAAATACAAATCTAAACTTAAATGAACTGAACAGGTAATAGGTGTTAGAATATGTGAAATTTCTCCCAATTCCTCTAGGCTGTTGGAACCCTAACCAATGAAACTACAGTCAACACTACAACTGCGCTAAGCCCAATCTACCAAACTACAGCTGATACAACATCTGCTCCAACCCTAACTAACATAACTACAGCTAACATTATTTTTTTAACCCTAACTAAAATAACTATAACCAACACAACTACTTCAACCCCAACTAACATAACTACAGCTAACACAACTTTTTCAACCCCAACTAACATAACTATAACCAACACAACTGCTTCAACTCCAACTAACATAACTACAGCTAACATAACTATAACCAACACAACTACTTCAACCCCAACTAACATAACTACAGATAACACAACTTTTTCAACCCTAACTAACATAACTATAACCAACACAACTACTTCAACCCCAACTAACATAACTATAACCAACACAACTACTTCAACCCCAACTAACATAACTACAGCTAACACAACTTTTTCAACCCCAACTAACATAACTATAACCAACACAAAGGCTCCAACCCCAACTAACAGAACTACAGCCAACACAATAATTGTTTCAACCCCAAGCAATATAACTACAGTCAACACAACTACTCCAACTCCAATCACCACTACAATCCCAACCGCAAGTATGATTTTAATCCTTGTTTTTTATGTTGTCCATTCCAACTATATAGATTTATCCATATTGTGAGAATAAATGTTATTTTTATGGTTTGAACTAAACAATCAACAAATTATTTGATGACCCTCTACCTGTTTTTTTTTTAACAACTATTATCATTCTTGTTTCTTTACAGTCATTCAATTAAGCTACTCATTGACAATAATTGAAGAATTTGATGCCACACTTAAAAATCAAAGTAGTGACAAGTATATAACATACAACCGCACAATTCAGAGTTCAGTAAGTGTTATACAATAAAATATGCTTTCTGATTTCATTTATGTTGCCATTAATTATTATTATTATTATTATTATTATTATTATTAGTAGTAGTAGTAGTAGTAGTAGTAGTAGTAGTAGTAGTAGTGTTGTAACATGTAATACATTCTTCCACTGTCACTTTTTAAATGAATTATTCTGCAGCGGATGGATGCAGGAATCTGTCAAAAGGTGTGCAGCACTATTTTTTTCACAGATCAGGTACCTGGTGTTCCAGGTGTGCTGTTATGCACCCCTGCCATAAATTATTTACATGTAACAGCACTGTCTTCTATGTGTTATTCCTACTATAACATCAAAGCTTATTGGAGGTAGTGTAGTGCCTATAATAATACAATGGATTAACATTATATTCCTCCTTATCGTGTGCCCCATGTGAATTATCATGTAAACACCCGATATGTTGTCTTATTCCTTACATGTGACATACTAAGATCTTTTTACTTTCAGATTGATCAAAGTTACAGAATTGTACAGGGCTATCAGCCCGACTCTGCAAGTGTGACTGGCTTCAGGTGATTTTATTTATTGTAATCTAATATACTTAGATGTTTTAGATCTCCATCTATTCTGTGTATTTAAGAAAAATAAGAAGTAATCTCTAATGAATTAAGAAAAACATATAGTTGTTTTAATAATTTATTTGAAATTACATTCGTGATATTCTGTTTTTGTTTTTTCCAAACAGGGCTGGCAGCGTGATTGCAGATTTCACAATTAAGTCAACAGCTGCTCAGCCTGATTTGCAAATAGCGAATAAACAACTTGTTCAAGTTCTCAGATCAAATGGATTTATTGTGAACGATAATGCAGTCTTTCAAAGTGGTAGATGCTTCTTCCTATTATTATTATTGTTGTTGTTGTTAATGGTTTTTTTTTAGTTCAATAGACAGATTTATAATTAATCACCAAGGGAAATTGATTTGTTGCAGCAGTGCCACACACAACTACTGTAATTAGGACAAAGTAGGACATAAGGACAATGCATGGAATACATTACTGTACACATAAGGCCATAACTACATAAATAAAAATAACAATGATAAAGAAGTTAAAGAAAAAGTGCAAGTGCAATCTATCATTTTTCATGCCAGTTTTATTAGTAACTATATATATCATCTCTGGTTATACTAAATATTGCAACTCTATTAACTCTAAAATCTCTATTAACCTTTATTAATTATTAATTATATTAACCTCTATCTTTTCTATGCAGTGAAAGGTGGACTATATAAGAACAGTGATAATATATATCCTGGATCAAGTCTCACACTGACATGCACACTTTTACCAACAAATGGCATCACATGGACCCTGAATAGGAATCAACTGTCACAATCGAATAAATATACAATGACTAACACTAGTCTAATTGTGAACGATGTTGTTCCCAGTGACAGCGGTAAGTCAGAAACCATTCTGTTAACTACATTAATAAAACACTGTCCACTAATTAACAAATTTACTATAATATGATGAAATACATCAATATATTAATTGGTAATAAAATAATAAATATCTGAAACTAGAAAGGTCCAAGGGGGCACGGTGGCTTAGTGGTTAGCACGTTCGCCTCACACCTCCAGGGTTGGGGGTTCGATTCCCGCCTCCACCTTGTAGTTCGGATAAGCGGTAGAAGATGAATGAATGAATAGAAAGGTCCAATTTAACTATTTATAATAACGTATACAGACGTTAGTGGCAAAAGACAGAAAATGCACGTCAAGAACAAATTAGTTTGGTTAATTGGTTAATCTATGCCTCATTTTCCACCAGCATATGGGCATTTGATCTTCATTTTAGCAATGGAACGGGGGCATAGAAGCCTTTATTATCACCACATATACATTACAGCACAGTGGAATTCTTTTCTTTACATACCCTAACTGAGGAGGTTGGGGTTAGAGTGCAGGAGCAGCCATGACACAGCACCCCTGAGCAGGGATGAGGGCCTTGCTCAAGGGCCCAGCTTAGCTGTGCTGGGCCTTGAACCCCGATCCTCCAATCAACAACCCAGAGCCTTAACCAGTTGAGCCACCACTTCACTAATATTGGAAGATTGAAGTAAAAAAGGGAAAGCATTTTAAATGATCTATAAAACGTAATTTAAAATATATGTGAGGAAAAAGTAAGGACACCCCCACAATTTCAACTTAAATTGAATAAAATTACCTACAGGTGTACAACATCAGGTGCAAATTATTAGAACATTGTTATAGAGGATTTTGAAGAATGGTTGCCTTATTTAAGCCTCAGGCAGTTAGTTTGGTTTGCTCTTAACTGTTGAAGTGAGAGGTATCACCATAGTGAGATCCAAAGTGCTCTCCGAGGCCTACAGTAAGAAGATTGTTGATGCTTATGATTCTGGTAAAGGATATAAAAGAATATAAAAAGAATTTGTAATCAGTAATTCCACTGTGCAGAAAATGGTTTACAAATAGAAAACATATAAAACAACTGTCAACATGGCCAGGTCAGGACAGCTAGGCAAATTCATCCAAAGAGTAGATCACAAGATGCTCAAAAAAAGTCAGTTTGGACAGATGAGTCTAAAATTGAATTATTTGGACACCAAAACAGAGGGCATCAATACTAATTTTGTTGATTTCTTTTGTTTAATAAGTAAAAACGATGTGAATTTTGATGTTTACATGCAATTACATCACTTTTATCTACAGGTACAAATTAAAACAAATATCGACAAGTTGACTTTTTTTATAAAGAAATGAATATTTAATGGGGTGTCCTAATTATTTAACATGACTATATAGATGATGTTTGAAACACTTCTCTTCTTTCTAGGTGAATATGCCTGCAATACAACAATAAACTCTATGCCCAATATTAACTATCAGTTCATTACTATTCAGCCATACCCCAATATCCAAGTAACCAGTAACAAAGTTGTACTATGTTTGGATACAACAATCCCACTTCAGTGTTGTTTTCAGGGGATTTATGGAGTGAGTTTATATGTTAACTCCAGAGTTTGCAGCCAATCATCAACAGGTTATATACATTTTTATATGTAACATGTGTGGTCATGAATATATAAGCCTAACTCAATATCTGACTGAATAACTACTAGTAGTCTATAAATGTAACTATAGAAATTAGATGAATGATCTTTTTTCTTACTTGGCCAAAAAATGCTATTACTGTAAAATTAAACACTATGTAAGAAGCTAACTCCATTTTTTTTTTAACAATTTAATAGTCTCTGCAGACTCATCATCATGTTTATCATGTAACTATGATAGTAAAAAACAGGACTGCCAGACTGTAGACCAAAACATACAGGTGACATGTCAACTAACATCACCCATGAACGGAAACAGTTACCCAGCGAGCTCCACAATACGTATAACGAACACTGGTGAGTAATCCTTGATTTTTAATTACATTACCTCCTAGAGCTATAATAAACCTAACATATATACATTTGTAATATGTGGAATGTGAAAACATACATCATTCATCTTCTGTAAAAGTTAGTTAGTAGTCCATTAGTTTGTTCTCGTATTCAGTACGCATATCATCTATATAATTGCATAGGTGTGGATATAAAGAAACCAATTAATTAACTTTCATTTCATTTTAATACTTGTTTTGGGCCACTTTTGATGCTGCTTTCTGTTACATACAAATTGTATTCATTCTTCTACCCTGAGACTATAAATCACCTAATGTGAATTTGCAAATGTAGCTTCATTAATATTTCTGTTTGTAAAAGCTATAAACACTTCCAGCAAAATGAAGAAATCATTGTCCTTACAGAAAAGCAAAAAAATGTTTCTAATAATTGTTACAAGTGGACATTTGTATTGCAAATCAGTTTGCGTGTTCAGAGTGAATATTGTACTTCCAGATTATTCAGTAACCTTGGTATAAAAAACAGCGAAACAAACAAATAAATAAATAACTCCACATCTTTCCCTTTTTTTTTAGCATTTAACTGCTATAATGATGCATTTGGAGCTGGAAATGTGAGCACAATACAAACCATTAACTGTACTGGAGACTTTGTTGGCTTTCAAGTAGCTCAGTGTAGTTCAAATGGCTGGAACATTATAGAAAACAATTGTGTTCTTCGTGCCATCCAACAGTTCCAAGATGAAGCTAAGGCAATTTGTTTTTTTCTTACTTCTATGAAAATGATGAAAAAATAATCTTAGTTGTGTAATTTCTGTTTGCTTCTTTATAAAGGTTTGTGCTTCTTTAGAATTTACAGGTGGGAGACATCAAGACATTTATGGACAGGTTCAGCGGTAATGTTACATTACTGACTGAAAACATCACTGACTCGACAGCAACCATAATAGCAATTGTAGACATACTAACCATCGTTTCAAATCTCTCACTAACAACTGCAATCGACCAACCGATTATGGAGGTATGTACAGTAAAATCACCTTTGTTTAGAATATTTTTGAATCTAGTTAATATGCTATTTTGATATGCATAAACAAATGCCTTTACACCTCAAATGAACTTAAGCAACATGTGTGAGACTGACAGCCATAAAGAAAAAGATTACTTCAGGTTATTGCTGATAAAGGTGGTTGTACAATCTGCTGAATCCTAGGTACTTAGTTTTTTAAACAAGATTTGTCCATATTGCCATTTTTGTTAAAAATAATAATAACAAAGTATCAGAAGTCTTGTGTTGTTCATCTGAGGTTGTATTTACCTTATATTAAGACCTGCTAAGGACCAGATGATTTATTATTATGTTCTGATACATAAAACCATAGAATTCAAAAGGGTGAACTTTCTTTTTCTTATAACTGTATACAGTATATCATCGCTTTCAGGCGGAAACCTCGTATGTCCAAATTTGGTCAATTTCATATTTTTTCACATATCGATGCTATTGGTCAGTCCCCACGTGGGTCTGTTATTTTTACAAGTTATTAACCAATCTAAAATCTTGAAAATAGCTTGAGCGCAAATCTCATAACTCCATTGGACACTTCAACTGTCCACCTCTTCCTCACTCCGCGGGAGAGATTCGCGGCATATTTCTCCTGAAGAAGAGTCGCAACGAATCAACACGTCTTCTGAGGTAAATGTCTTCAAAACACTGGGCTCAAAGAAAAAAAATCTTGACCCCCGCTAGATCTGGTGCTCGTTTGAGGACAGGAATTTAGCGCAAGACAATCCACTGCAACCCAGACTAAACCCTGTGTACTGCAGATAAGGTATGGCGTTTTTTTAATTTCCTGAAAAATAACGGTTTTGGAGATACGAGGATTCCGCCCGACAGCAACGATATACAATAAAATAAAATCATAAATAGAAAAAAGTAAATAGAAATATATGGTTGTATGAATCATTTTATACAATCTGCACCAGCATATTGCTATTGTTGGAAAGAATGAATACATTTTACTGTGCTTAATGATTATTATTTAGTGATGAAATATTTCAAGTTGTGCAGATGTTTTGTATATAATGAATAATTTAATTTCAAGGATGTCCTAAACACAACCAATGCTGTTGGATCAGATGGTGCACGGGACTCATGGCTGCATATAAACAACAACAATGCATCCATGAATGCCAGCTCTGAACTTCTAAAGTCAACTGAAAATTTTGGAAGCAGGCTCCCTAATACAAGCTTCAGTATAAAAATAGAGTCTACGTCTCTCAATAAGATTAACATTACTACTAGTTCCTTTTTGGAAGAATTTGGTATCAATTTAACAACACAAATAAGTCTTCCTGAGATTACCCCACCAACGTTCATCACCGTTATAGTTTCTCCAGCATTTAACAACATCTTACCTGCTCGAACTCTGACCTACAATGACAGCAGTCAGACTGACACCAAGATCAATGGAGACGTAGCCATTATTAAGGCAAACTCAATAATTAACAACATCTCTCTCTCTTTTGATGTCATAAATACTACATTGGGAAACCCTCAGTGTGTCTTTTGGAACTTTAGTCTTCTGAATGGTGTTGGTGGATGGGACTCAACTGGATGTCAGTTAAAGCTATTAGGGAATAAAACTGAAAGATACACATGTGAGTGCAATCACACAACCTCTTTTTCAATCCTGATGTCACCATTTAACCTGGATAACTTAGCCTTAAACTATATAACTTACATCGGTGTTGGCATTTCAATGGCTAGCTTGGTTTTGTGCCTCATCATTGAAATCATCATATGGAAATCAGTGACAGGAAATGACACATCCTTCATGCGCCATGTCTCCATAGTCAACATTGCTGTCTCCCTTTTGATTGCTAACATTTGCTTCATCAGTGGAGCAGCTGTTGTTAAACTAGAAGGTCCCTGCAGTACAGCGACGTTCTTCATGCATTTCTTTTATCTTGCTGTTTTCTTCTGGATGTTTCTGTCAGCACTTTTGCTCCTCTACCGCACCCTCATGGTCTTTTCCAGAATGACCAGAGGAGCAATGATGGGCATAGGTTTCACTGTAGGCTATGGAGCCCCGTTAATTATAGCTGTCGTTACTGTGGCATCTACAGCTGGAGGCAAAGGATACATTCAACAAGGTTACAATTGTTGGCTGAACTGGGATAAAACAAAGGCTCTCCTGGCATTTGTGATTCCTGCTCTGACGATTGTAGCTATAAACCTCCTGGTGCTTATTGTGGTTCTGTGTAAGATCTTGATTAGAGGAGTTAATGCTTCCACTCAGCCAGATGAGAAACATCCCCTAGTGGTCATTGCTAGATGTGTGGCGATTTTAACACCTCTCTTTGGTCTAACGTGGGGATTCGGCATTGGGACCTTGGTGTCAAATAACTTAGGAGTTCATGGGATGTTTGCATTCTTTAATTCACTGCAGGTATGAAAGCCAGTTTAATTGCATTTACATTTTTTTGTAATTCTAATTTCTGTAAACAGAAATTGTTTTAAAATTTTATACAATTACCAAAACTTCTACTTAAAGTGTTTATGAAGTAAATGTTATAAATATCTAAATTGTCTCTTTTAAGGGTTTCTTTATTTTGCTGGTCGGTACTTTACTGGATAGTAAGGTACATGTGCACTTGAACGTTACAATATTCTTCACGTTTTAAACAGCTCTTTTTAAACACATATAAATAACGTATTGATATTGAATGTTTTTTGGTTGCAGGTCCGAGAAGCGTTAGCAGGAACGTTTTCACTGAGGAACTTAAGCTCAAATCGCACAAGGGTAAATATATTTTATGAAACATTTGCTTGGGTGTTCTTTAAAAATAAGTAAATAAATATACTTATTTTAATATAAAATGAACTACTACTTAAATTCCATGATGGATGTGTCTGAATTACAGAGTACAAGTGCAGGGCCATCATCCTCAAGTGGAATTAATTTCATTCAGAGGTTACAGAGAAGAAGTATGTAAAAAAGCTGAGGATAAATCTGTACTTTGAATTTACCTGTTTTGTTCATTCATTAGCATTTTTCTGGCAGTGATCATGAACTCCAAACTCTATTTTTAGCTGAATATTTTTTAAATGATTCAATAACTTTATTCAATCTGCTTGATCTAAGATTGTGGAAATAATATGATCTGGTAATAAATAAATTGATAAATCAGTATATACTACTGTATTTCAACTTATTTGCTGAAAAACCTTTCTGTATCATGGGTTGCAAATAGTTTTCCACTGTGCGGTTTACTCTCCTAAAAAGTTTGATCCAGAACAATGTTTGCTTATTAAAGCTAATTATAAAGATCTATAAGTAGATAATACTGTCCATAACTAGCTATTATTTTTGGAGTGACTTCAATAGAGTGACTTTAGTTCACCATGTTTCTGGAACTGTTTTGGAATTCTGTTCTGGTGAGCAAGAAATGAATTTCCTTCACACAGTTGGAAAAATGAAGATAACACACATCATTTGGCAATTTCGAATTGAGACTATCTTCATGTCTGTAGGTCACTAATGCTGGATAAATATACTGACTATTTTCCTGTTTAGATCATACATTTTTCACTGGACCAGAAATAATTGAATTCATATTTGAGCCATGAATGTTATAATATAAATGTTCATGTTCCTTGTTCTAACCCACATTCTGTAAAAATGCTATAAGTTCTTAATAATCTTTGATATTTTTTATATTGTACACATAATTTATTGACAAATTCAAATTTGATTTCACTTTTGCAGTTTTTTGCAATCTTCATTACATTTCTGTTATGTGAGTTTTATCATAAACCATGTCTGTGAGCGTTGTCCTGACTTGTGAATATTTTGGTCTTTTGCAGATGTGTACAATGTCTCAAATGGAGAAATGTTGTCTTCAAGCAACACAAATGCATCTGTTGATGGTTAAGGAGCTGCAACTTTTTAACAAATTTAACAAATGTTTAATTAGTATTCAAATCACATCTAGTTAAGTTGAAGATTTTTATGGTAAATAATCAAGTTGAGGAAGTGAATAATTGCCGATAATGAGCCTTATTAAAATTCTTGGGATGGGATTCATGGAATGAACCTTTTGCCAGATTCTTTGCCAAATAGAAATCATACCAAATACATTTTGAGCTAAAGTTCATACACACTATTACTTGTTATTATTTCTTTATTTCTGTTGAGCTTAGACAAAGCTTAGACAAAGTAAATGTAGTTTCCTGAATGTTATTTTGATGACTTTTTCCATTTGATCAAATTTAATTGAAGAAAATGGAAAGAAACAACAATATTTAAAAAAATAAATAGATAATCAAAGTTTTCGGTTATTTTCAGTTTTTGATATTTCTTTTATTCAATATACATGCATTTATCCTTTATTTTTTCTGCTAAATGTATGTTTGCTCTCCAGTTTCAGTTAATTCATATTTCACTTCATGCATTCTTTTAACTAATATTTACACTGATTGGTCCTGTGGTATTATTATGTACAAGTATATTTTGTACAAGCCACATTAGTTATTTAACTTGTAAAAGGAAGATTTAAACAGAAAATTTATTCTGTTGTGTTTTTTTTCCCTTATGAAGTGTCAACACAACACAAGATTGTGTTTTTACAAGTTAAGTGCTAACATTTTGGTTGTATGAATGAGCTATTAATAATCTGTACTACACAGCTATACTTTCCCAAGTTTATTGCCTGACTATGGATCTTTGAAAATTTAGATTGGGGGAAACAAATCATTGCATAAAATACTACACTTACTTGAGACATACAATTGTTTATACGTTGTTGAATTTGAAGCAAAAGCCGGCGCTGGTGGCTCAAGCAGTTAGGGCTTTGGGTTGTTGATCGGATGATCATGATTCAAGTCCCAGCACTGCCAATATGTCACTTTTCAGCCCCTGAGCAAGGCCCTTAATCCTTACTGCTCCAGGGGTCTATATCATAGAGTTACATATTAGTGGAGGTAGGAGTACAGTAGTAGGACTATGCAGGTAGACTACATTCTATAAAGACAAGGCAATCTGAGAGAGATAAGGAAACATGGTGGTGAAACAAGGAAGTACATGACAGTATTCAGAGGAAGAGGCTAGCTAAAAAGATGTTTAACATAGAAAGGACTGAAGAAGGTAGACAGGATAAGCAGGAATCCCAGCACAGGGTGAAGAGGGACGTGGCAAAGGTCAAACAGAAAGCATACGATGTGTTGTATGCCAGGTTAGACATGAGGGAAGGTTAGAAAGACTTGTACAGTTAGAGATGGAAAGGTACTGACAAGCGGGGGGAGTGTGCAGAGAAAATGTATTTTGGCTTCATGCCCAGAAAGAGCACTGCCAATGCAATTTTTGCTTTGAGAATGTTAATGTAGAAGTAAAGACATGGTCAGAAAGAGCTGCACTTCGTCTTAGTGGATTTAGAGAAAGCATATGACAGGGTGCCGAGAGAGGGGCTATGGTACTGTATGAGGATGTCAGGAGTGGTAGAGAAGTATGTCAGAGTAGTTCAGGATATGTATGAGAGGAGTATGACAGCAGGTAGATGTGCTGTAGGTTACACAGAGGAGCTGAAGTTGAAGGTGAGGCTACATCAAGGATCGGCTTTGAGTCCATTCTTGTTTGCTATGGTGATGGACAATTTGTCAGATGAAGTCAGACAAGGATTGTTGTGGACAGTGATGTTTGTGGATGACATTGAGATCTGTAGTGAGAGTAGAGAACAGGTGGATGAACACCTGGAAAGGTGGAGGTCTGCTTTGAAAAGAAGAGGAATGAAAGTCTGTCATATTAAGACAGAATACATGTGTATGATCGAGAGTGAGGGAGCACATCAGCTCAGGTTGGCTGTTTTGGGGACAAGGTCAGAGAGGCTAGATGGTTTGGACATGTACAGAGGAGGGAGATGGTTATATTGGTAGAAGGATGTTGGAGATGGAGCTCCCAGGTAAGAGGTCAAGAGAAAGGACAAAGAGGAGATATATGGATGTGCTAAATGAGGACATAAAGTAACTGGTGTGAGAATAGAGGATAATGAGGATAAAGTTAGGTGGAAACAGATGATTTGCTGTGGAGACTCCTAACAGGAAAATCCAAAAGTAAAAGAAGATAAACTTACTGAACAAGAGGCATTTTGAAAGAAGTGCTTGGGAATGAAGGAAAAACCTAACTCCAAAAATGGAGCAGCATTCGATGAAAAGATCAATCTTGTCAAGCATGGGTGTGTATCTTGTATATCTTTTTTTATAAGACCTCTAAGGGAGTTTCATTCCACTGCTTTAGTGGAACTGGTAAAACAACGGCTCCCACACCATTAAAAATCATTTAAACTAAAGGTGTGACGATAGTGACATCAGGTGGTTAGTAGGGGAACTGTGCATGTATGTTGGGACACTGACATGTGAGAGCTACAAATATATTCATTCATTCTTTCATTCACTACCGCTTATCCGAACTACCTCAGGTCATGGGGAGACTGTCTCAGGCGTCATCAGGCATCAAGGCAGGATACACCCTGGACGGAGTGCCAACCCATCACAGGGCACACACACTCTCATTCACTCACACAATCATACACTACGGAAAATTTTCCAGAGATGCCAATCAACCTACCATGCATGTCTTTGGACCGGGGGAGGAAACCGGAGTACCCGGAGGAAACCCCCGAGGCACGGGGAGAACATGCAAACTCCACACACACAAGGCAGAGGCGGGAATCGAACCCCCAACCCTGGAGGTGTGAGGCGAACGTGTTAACCACTAAGCCACCGTGCCACCCTACAAATATATTTATAGAATTAAAATTAATTAAAGGTAGGCAGTCTATATAGTCTCTAGAGTTCTGTATTTGTTTTACTTTATATGTGGTCATACACCATGTCACATTTAATTAGGAAAATGATAATAATTTAGGACTTAATGTAAAATACATGGTGTGTATTAAGAATATAAGTAATATTATAGCAGATGAAATGTTGAGAATATATGACTGATTCTCTGTAGTGTAGTGGGCTAAGGATATATTTCCCAAACAAAGCAATCTGTATCGTAGCAGTGTGAAATTTTTAGCTCTAACGTGATCATGCTAAAACTGCCTGATAGCAAAATGTGTTCTCACTAGGGTTACAAAATTCCGGGAATTTTCAAGGCTGTAAACTTTCCATGGGAATTAACGGGAATATATGGGAATTAACGGGACCATATGGAAATAAACTGGGAATTTTAAACAAATGCAGAGTTGCCTATAACAAGGAACTTAAATGTAGTTAAAAAAAATCTTGCAGAATAATTGTGTTTAAAACAACCAGATTTAATGAAATTTAAGTTGAATTTGTACCCTGCGTTCCTCGGTCACTTGCACACAGCACACTGCTTACTGGAGGGCCATTGAGGCCAAACCCCCAGCATGTACTTGCATTCTTCCATAACATGCACAGTAACACTTTATTTTAGGGTCATTTAACTAGTTGCTTATTAGCATGAATATTAATAGAATATTGGCTATTTATTAGTACTTATTAAGCACATATTAATGCCTTATTAATGCCTTATTCTGCATTACCTTATTCTATGGTACCCAATACCTAACCCTAATAACTACCTTACTAACTATTAATAAGCAGTAAATTAGGAGTGTTAACACATGCACAGAGAATTTGATGACCCCCTCACACACTCACTCCCCTTTGAAATAAAAAAAAATCCTCCATATATCACTTAAGGTGGGATTCACCTCCATTTTCCAGGCCTTGACTACCACAGAAGCAGAGACCTAATAAGCTTGAGAAAAAATGCTTAATTTTACATTTTGATTGAGACTTTTTTAGAAGGGCGAGGGTGAGGGATGCTTTCATTTTACAGCAATCATAGGGAAATATGTTTATTACAATTATCAAGTTTATTATGTTTATTACAAGCATAATAATGTTTATCAATGAAATAATCAATGAAATAATCAATTAAAGTTTTACTTACAATTAAATCAGTCAAGAGGTCATTTTTAAAATTTGTATTACCTTGCATGAATGTCTGCTTATGACCAAACAAAATGTTTATTTATGGTCGTAAATGATATAGTTTATATACATTTCCCTATATTTCCAAATAATTCCCATAAATTCCTGTAAATTCCCATAAATTCCTGTAAATATCCATAAATTCCAGTAAAGTTTCCAATTTGGAATATTCCCGAAATTCCCCAGATTAAGTTCCCATGGAAATTTTCCAGAAACTTTCCACCCCTTTGCAACCCTAGTTCTCACCCAGTAATTTGCTTTACTTTAAAACTAATCTTTAATGAGAATTATTTTCTTTAATTCTGCAGTAAACTAAATAAAATCTTGTTGAAGATTGTTGTTTAAGAATCTTAGGAGTCCAGATTAAACAGAAAAAGTAGGTCTATTTTTTCCTTCTATCTTAAAGCATAAATAAAATAAAATGAAATAGATTAGGACAAAAGTAACATGTTTCTTAAAATTTAACAATGACAATCCATAAGGTTTAGCACAGAAAGTTGATTTATTTACAAAGTAAATAAAAAAGCAAAGTAAGAGTAACAGGCCACAATCCAAATATATTAGATTTCCAGCATTTGGCAGACACCCTTATCCAGAGCGACTTACATTATCTCAATTTTTTTATACAACTGAGGGTTAAGGGCCTTGCTCAGGGGCCCAGCAGTGGCAGCCTGGTGGAAGTGGGAATTGAACTCACAACCTTCCGATTGGTGATCCAACACCTTAACCACTAGGGTTAGGGTTAGGGTTATATTAAAGATAAATAAATAAAATAAATAAATAAATACAGCCAAAGCATAATCCAAGAGGCAACCCCATTCTCACCAACTTAAACAAAAATATTAAACAATCCATTTTGATTGGACACAGGTGAGTGAACAATTATTTGTTAGTTTCTGGCAATGTAAGAAGGACAAATGTTAAATGTAACATAATTATGTCAAAGTAAATTAAGTAGAATGAACAGTTGAAAATGAGTTGGTTTACTAAAAGTATTAAAAGATATGTTGCAGTATTCAGAATGATTATTGACAGAGGTGCAGGGGTAATAAAAAAGTTGATTTCCTTCAGTGCTTCATTTGTGAACCAAAAACTAAAATTTCAGCATACGCTTAAATTTTGGCAACTTTTATTATAAGTGTAAGACAACAATGTTAACTGTTTGACTGGGAGTAGGCAGAATGGGATGTAAAGTGAAGTATTGTGTTATGCTTTGTTTATATTACAATTAATCCGGTTAAAAAGCGACAACTAACAAAATTTCACAATAAAGTTTGCTACTTGTTCAACTGGAACTTTGTCAGGACTTTGATCTACAGAAGGATGCCAGTTTAAATCACAGCACAGCCAAAGTGCCATGGTTCTTAATCTTAATTTTTACCTGCTCAGTTGTGTCCTGCCTTAATTGTTCATAGCTTCGGATAATAGTGAAGTATGCAATTTCCACAATTTCAGCTATAGTAGCTTATCTACTAGAAACTGTCCTAGTTGCTTGAAGATGTGGTCAAAACTCTGGCTTCCGATACATTGTGAGCATCTGCAAAAGAACAGAACGTTAGTGTCATTGAAAAATTAGGACACTGGTCACTTGCTTTTAGGATGGAGATAGCACAGCACACACAGCTGTTTGTCAAAATTGCTTGAAAGCGTAAGATGTACATTCTAATCTTACATCCTTCAGTTCAGGTACTATACGTACTTCTGTTCCGTAGCTTTTGTATGAAAGGAAATCCACCTGAAGATGATCCCACGTTTGTACTCTATAATATAGACACATCAGTCATCAATGTGTAATAATACCTTTTTAAAAGAAGTCAAATTTGAGTAATAGTAACATCTAGTTATCAGAACAAGATATGACATATTTACCCGGGTGTGAATAGAGCTAAGGTTTGTCAGTGACATCTTTTCTGCTAGTGCTTCTCGGACCTGCAAATGGCAATACAAGTAATATCAAAGTTTTATTAATATTTGTTTCTGTATTTCATTGAAGAGTTTATGTTATGGTTTAAGAGCGACTGTACCTTAGGATCCATTAATGTTCCAAACAACAAAATAAAGAAACCCTTTGAAGAGAAAAATAAGACATATTTTTTATGGGTTTACAATATTCAGTCCTGGTATTATCTAGAACATTATAAATAAAATACTAAGTATATCCAGTGTGTTGTATTGCAGTTGTAGAGAAAATTTAATTAAAATAAATTTAGTACCTGCAGTGAATTAAGGAATGCGAACACCACGTGAACTCCAAAGTTCCCTGACACCAAGGTCCCAATGCCAAATCCCCACGTTAGACCAAAGAGAGGTGTTAAAATCGCCACACATCTTGCAATGATGACTAGGGGATGTTTCTCATCTGGCTGAGTGGAAGCATTAACTCCTCTCCTCAACATCTTACATAGAACCACAATAAGCACCAGGAGGTTTATAGCTACAATCGTCAGAGCAGGAATCACAAATGCCAGGAGAGCCTTTGTTTTATTCCAGTTCAGCCAACAATTGTAATCTTGTTGAATGTATCCTTTGCCTCCAGCTGTAGATGCCACAGTAACGACAGCTAAGATTAACGGGGCTCCATAACCGACAGTGAAGCCTATGGCTATCATTGCTCCTCTGGTCATTCTGGAAAAGACCATGAGGGTGCGGTAGAGGAGCAAAAGAGCTGATAGTAACATCCAGAAAAAAAGGGCAAGATAAAAGAAGTGCATGAAGAATGTTACTGCACTGCAGGGACGCTCTTGTTTAACAACAGCTGCTCCAATGATGAAGCAAATGTTTGCAATCAAAAGGGAGACAGCGACGTTGACTATGGAGACATGGCGCATGAAGGATGTGTCATTTCTTCTCACTGATTTCCATATGATGATTTCAATGATGAGGCACAAAACCAAGCTGCCCATTGAAATGCCAACACCGATGTAGGTTATATAGTCTAAGATTATGGCTTGGACTTTATCCAGCGTAAATGGTGACATCAGGATTGAAAAAGAGGTTGTGTGATTGCACTCACATGTGTATCTTTCAGGTTCTTTCCCTAATAGCTTTAATTGACATCCAGTCGAGTCCCATCCACCAACACCATTCAGAAAACTAAAGTTCCAAAAGACACACTGAGGTTTTCCCAATGTCTTATTTTTAATAGTAAAAGAGAGAGAGATGTTGTTAATTGTTGAGTTTGTCTCAATCACAGCTACATCTCCATTGATCTTGGTGCCATTCTGACTGCTGTCATTGTAGGTCAGATTTCGAACAGGTAAGATGTTGTTAAGAACTGAAGAAATGATAACTGTGAGGGATGTCTGTGTAGTAATCCTTGGAATACTTATTTGAGTAGTTGAATTTTTGCCAAACATTCCATTAAATTGGTTAGAAATGTTACTGTATTTTTGGAGAGAGGTAAAATTTGTTGATATGTTGAAGCTTTCATCATGGAGTCTGCGTGTAATTTTCTCAGTAGAGTCCAGAAGTTCAGAGCTCTTTGCCATAGTTGTAATGTTGCTGTTTAAAAACAACCATGCATCCTTCGCATCATTTGATCCAATGACATCCAGCGTCTTCAAAAAATCCTTAAAATTAAAATATCCATTAAATACAGCACATACAGTATGATATCTTGTAATGTGTAAAGACAAATGTAAAAAAATCACTAAGAAGAAAACAATTTCAAAATGCAATAAAAATAAAATGTAAACATTTTTTAAATATACTTACTGTCATAATCGCTTCACTAACAATAATTGTTTGTGAGAGATCAGCAATGGTTTTTAGTAGCTCAACAATTGTTAAGATGGTTGCATAAGACTTTGTTATCTCTGAAGCTTTTTCAATTGCAGTATTGCTTACATCGTGTGCAAATATTGGCAGGTCTGTGATTAATAAATTCTACCGAAGAAAGAACGTGAACAAAAAATAGTTTAGCATCACATCACTCAGATATTTTCACGATTTTTTTTATAGAAATAATATCATACGGAAATTAAATCACATTACCTTTGATCTGTCTTTTAAATATTTAATGTCTCGTGTGATACAGTTGTCATAATTAACCATCCAGTAACCCAATGCATTACACTGAGCTATTTGATAACCAATCATGTCTCCATTACATTCACCAGTTTTGTTGTCTCCCTTATATCCAGCACCAAATGCATTGTTAGAGCTATTGTCAAAGCAGGTAAATTCTAAAGAAACAAAAATCCAAAACAAGAACAAGTCCTTCCTTAGAGAATAAAAAAAATACACAGAGGAAAACTTTTCTTCAATTTATATAAGGTATTGTGTTGTCTAATAAACGTTAAAGCAATTTGACATTCTATCCGTTTATTGTGTTGTGATACGCAGGGTGTGTATAAGTCTGTGTGTAAGTGCTTTGTAGGTAATAATAATAATAATAATAATAATAATAATAATAATAATAATAATAATGATGACTATAAGCACTATACTATCACACAGTGTTATTGTTCTTTGAAACACTGAGAGGAATGTAAAGCTAATATACAGAAGTTATAACAGTGTTATTATATAACAGTACAATTATTAAACAGATAATTATGTATATCATGTAGGGGACTGTCACAATGGGAGATGGCACCGAAAATGGGGATCAAGCCCAGAAGTTCCAAAAAAAATGCTCGGTCACCTACGATGCCGTAAATCAGACCCATGTGCAGGATAAAAGAGAACTTGTTTTTTTTTTACTTAAATTGACACTAACAACCCGATGTAACTTTAGACGTGACACAAAATGAACAAAATCTGAATTCCTTGGGGCATCACAAAAACAAAAGGAACAACATGGGTAAACATAAAGTGCCTAAAAAACAAACAGGACCTTGAACAATGACTTGACAAAAGGGAATGTATAAATAGGGCAACACATTAGGAATAATTGGAAACAGGTGATAAGGTGCAATAAAAGGCGCAACAGACCAATAGGAGAGTCGAGACACAACACATGAGGGGAAATCAAACACACATGATATGAAAATAAGTTATAACGAAAACACCTGCCTGTAACCCCTCTGGAGGTCTGGCTGGGAATTGTCCCATTGTAGTTACTGACAGGGATCAAGTTATTAGATAATAATGAAAATAACAATAATAAAAATATTAAAATAACATGTAGATTCACAGCATTTGGCAGACACCTTAATCCAGGGCTTCTTTAAGGGAGTTTTTCCTTGCCACTGCTGCCTGAGTTACCTCAGACTTGCTCATTGGGGATAAATACATATACATACATACACACTGTGAACTATATATATATCTTGAATTTTCATTGCTTTGAGACAATGTCCATTGTAAAAAGTGCTATACAAATAAACTTGAATTGAATTCTCACATTTACATAATTTACATTTGTGGATTAAGGGTATTGCTTAAGGTTTAACCACTGAGCTTCCACTGCAGTATTGATAATTTAGTAAGGAATGACTTGGAGCATATGGTAAAACATGATAGCCCAATTAAGTTATGTGAACTTATATCTTCTCTTTAACTCCAGGTTTATGACATGTTTTGAATACTGAACCCAACTTTTCAGTTTTTAAAAGATTAAGCTTAATGTAATCCATTATTATGACTGTGAGATGAAGCAAAGCTTCAAATTGTTCAAGTTATAACCACAGAACTGCACACACTGAGTCCTTCCTTACTAACTTATCAATGACACAGTGGTAGCTCAGTGATTAAGCCATGGATGTCATTGCTGGGCCCCTGAGATGCCTAAGTCTAAGTTTAACCACCATGAAATGTTTTACACTACACAACAATCCACAAACTCTACACCACAATCCGCAAACACCATTGGACAGTATGCAACGCGGCCTACAAACATGGCCGCCATGGACCACCCACTCACTTCCACATTCACCCTCATCCAACTATTATTGGTCACACACGCTCACAAACTTTACAAGACTCTCACAGTGTACTCCCAGTATACCTTCAGTTTGCTCTGTTCTTAACATTAGCAAGTAATTAATAATTTGATATTAATGTAACAACAGTAAAACTAATATGTGTAAAGCCACTGGTAGGCCCTGGGCATTTAAGGAGTTAATATGATCCTCTGATGTATTTTGGGTTGTATTTATTTCTGTGTAAAATGCAACAAAAATAATCGTCTCACGTTTGTTGACTGCAGCTACACTGAAGCTCTTGGAGTAATCACTTTCAGTGAGTTTACATGTGATCGTCAAGTTTTGGTCCCTCACTCGACACTCATTTTCATTGATGCTGTAGTCACAGTATATGCAGCCATTTTCTTGCACTGTGCAAAGCAATGTAAACAAATGAGATGTTAAACATCCTGAAATACCGGAGAGAATATGAATAGACAGTTGGTCTGTTCATGACCCTCATCAGTTATAAAAAGTACATGACCTGATTCACTGCAAGCCTCACTGGAAAGTGTGATCCATGTCACACTATAGCTCTGCTGCACACAACATTGTAGTGTTACTTTGCTGCTACATGTTATAACTTTTGAAAAGTTTACTTGAATATTGGGATCTGGAATCATAATGCTTTGCCAGACAATGTAAGGCATTGAGTTCTCTGTTGTTATGCATTCATATACACCTGATGAGGAAAAAAAAAAGAAATACAGTTTAAACCATGTTAAGTCAATATGCAGTATATAAATGCATTATCAACAAACATAAAAGTAATATAATAAGAAAGGACTAATTTACACACACAAAAAATGCTTAATGAATATTAACATATTGAGCATATACTTAGATTTTATGTTAAAATATTTTGATTATATATTGACACTCACCACGGAATAACCACAAAGTTGAGGAAGTTTAATAGTCGTGTTTTACCAAAGCATTTATGTGATTAAAGAATGATGAGATTCACATACATATACACTAAAATCTGTTGTTTTTGTAATTGTGCTGTAGTTGTAACATGATAACAAATAAAAGGAATAATTTTTTGTAACTTACCAGTGTCATTTGGAGTAGTGTTTTTCACAACTAGTGAAGTTTTATTTATTATATATTTATTCGATGGCTCCAGTTTGTTCCCATCCTTTATCCATGTTATGGTGCCATTTGCCGTTTTACAAGATAGTGGCAGATCGTTCTGAGGATATATTTGGCGTTTGTTTTCATACAGCCCATCTTTAACTGAAACACAGAGCCAGGAATATATCTTTTATCAATTTTTTCCAGCTCACATATCAGCCACTGTGTCATACCCTGTCACAAGAGCCACTGATAAACTGTACGAGTCTACAGTCGGGGCTAGAAAGGAATCTGCCACACTATTTTCTGTAGTTTTCTTATAACAATTGTTGATGCTGTTGTGTAGTCTCACAAAAATCCAAAATAATCCACCTTAAAATATTTTTTTAACAAATGTCAAATAATCTGATGTGAGATAAAAAATAATTTGATGTAGGAGAAAAATAATCTGATGTGGATGACACTATGTCGTAGGGGAAAAATTATTTCAGGTGAGAAGAAAATAATCTAATAGGAGAAAAGTAATCTCATGTAGGTGAAAAATATGTCAGACCACATAGAAAAACAAAAATGCAAATACAAACATGTATTTTACATCAGCTTCCCCAGATAACAAGAAGAAGAACTAAAAAAGGAGACAAATATTCTCCTACCAGTTCTACTGAGTGCATCATCGCTTATATTAAATCCCTGTTCTCGGAGACTGGCGACTACTTGCTGGTTTGCTGATACCAAATCAAGGTAGGTACTTGTTGAACTAATATTGAAATCTGCGATCACACTGCCAGGCCTGTTGAAAACAGAAAACCATTCAAAACATGCACTTTATTAATTTTGGTGTTTAATAAACAATACCAGAGATTAAAAGTTGAACCAGTGATTATGCATACATAAAAAAGTTACGTCCCATTACATAGTCTAGATGCAATACATGGAAAAGTACATTTTAATCAAATTCAATCATTTCACTGAATTAATTTATAATTTTTTTTAAAGTCTGAAGTGTAGAACAGGGCAGTAAATATGTATTTAATCAAAAGGTATTGCAAAAAATAAAGACAGAAATAATAATAATATCACCTGAACCCAGTTACAGCCACAGAATTAATCTTGTAGGCAGATACACTGCTGTAACCTTTGTTAATCTGTCACAAATGACAGAAAATAAAAACATTATTTCTACTACCAATAATAATAATAATAATAATAATAATAATAATAATAAAAATGACACAGAAGAAGGAATCATATGTGTAAAACTTACTGAATTTCCAATTATTTTTCTATATTTCTGGTACTTCTCACTAGAGATGTTGACAAGTTCCAAGTCAAAATTTTCAATTATTCTCAGTGAGAAAGTTATGACATATGTCTCTGAAAACAAACAAACAAACAAAAAACAAACAAACAAAAACACAACAAATATATGAAAAAAAAAACTTTTTAAATTTATTTAATCAATTAATTTAAAAATTAATTAAGAATTAATTAATTATGTTAACAGTTTACCATGTTGTACATCATTCATAAGCACTTCTGGGTAATAATGTAATGATTAATAATAATTGAAAACCTTTTCAAAGGTTCTGTTGAAATGTTGTTGGCATAAAAGTCATGAAAATATGCCAAGTCGTAATTTTGATATACACTCTCACTCACTCATTTTCTACCGTTTTATCCGAACTACCTCGGGTCACGGGGAGCATTTTGATATACATTCTTCTTCATTTTGTATTCTATTAATCTTTATATTATTCTTTATATTAACCCTTTGTTCTATGTTTATGTTCTGTAAAGCTGCTTTGAGACAATGTCAATTGTAAAAAGCGCTATACAAATAAACTTGAATTGAATTGAATTGAATTCTGATCTTTTCAAGAAGTAAAATTAAACTAAGTTTCTCATTATTAAGGTGTAGTAAGGTTTAGAAGAGTAGGGGTCTGGTCCAGGCTAAGGTTGTATGCGCTCTCTCTCTCTCTCTCTCTCTCTCTCTCTCTCTCTCTCTCTCTCTCTCTCTCTCTCTCTCTCTCTCTCTCTCTCTCTATATATATATATATATATATATATATATATATATATATATATATGGGGCACGGTGGCTTAGTGGTTAGCAGTGGTCACACCTCCGTTCGGTTTGTAGGGTTGGGGGTTCGATTCCCGCCTCCGCCTTGTGTGTGTGGAGTTTGCATGTTCTCCCCGTGCCTCGGGGGTTTCCTCCGGGTACTCCGATTTCCTCCCCCGGTCCAAAGACATGCATGGTAGGTTGATTGGCATCTCTGGAAAATTATATATATATAATGTGCTCAGTTTGAATTGTGATGTATTAAAATCCTAACCTGATGTTGACAGAACTGTAATTGTGGAGTCTGCGGTTCTGGAGTTCGAGGTGGTTGAGGTAGCTGTAGTTGTGGAGTTTTTAGATGAGGGAGCTGTAGTTGTGGAGTTTGTGGTTGTGGCAACTACATTTATAATATATGTAGATTCATTATTTGTGATCTTTTTATTTGCTGCAGTTGTGGAGAGTGTGGTTGTATATTTTGTAGTTGAGGTATATGTAATTGTGGAGTTTATAGTTGAAAGATCTGTAGATGTGGAGATTGTAGTTGAGGGAGCTGTAGTTGTAATGTTTGTAGTTGAGGGATATGTATTTATGGAGTTTGTGGTTGAGGGAAGTGTAGATGTAATGTTTGTCATTGAGGGACCTGTATTTGTGGAGTTTGTAGTTGAGCGATCTGTATTTGTGGAGTTTGTAGTTGAGGGATCTGTATTTGTGGAGTTTGTAGTTGAGGGATAAGTATTTATGGAGTTTGTGGTTAAAGGAGATGTAGTTGTATTGTTTCTGGTTGAGGGATCTGTATTTGTGGAGCTTGTGGTTGAGGGAGCTGTAGATGTAATGTTTGTAGTTGAGGGACCTGTATTTGTGGAGTTTGTAGTTGAGGGTGCTGTAGTTGTAATGTTTGTATTTGAGGGATCTGTATTTATGGAGTTTGTGGTTGAAGGAGTTGTAGTTGTAGTTGAGGGACCTGTATTTGTGGAGTTTGTAGTTGAGGGAGCTGTAGTTGTGATGTTTGTAATTGAGGGATCTGTATTTGTGGAGCTTGTGGTTGAGGGAGCTGTAGATGTGAAGTTTGTAGTTGAGGGCTCTATATTTGTGGAGTTTGTGGTTGAGAGAGCTGTAGTTGTTGAGTTTGTGGTTGAGGGAGCTGTAGTTGTTGAGTTTGTGGTTGAGGGAGCTGTAGTTGTTGAGTTTGTGGTTGAGGGAGTTGTAGTTCTAATGTTTGTAGTTGAGGCGGCTGTAGTTGTGGAGTTTGCATTTGAGGGAGCTGTAGTTGTAAGGTTTGTGTTTGAGAGAGCTGTATTTGTGGAGTTTGTGGTTGAGGGTGCTGTAGTTGTAATGTTTGTAGTTGAAGGAGCTGTAGTTGTGCAGTTTGTGGTTGAGGGAGCTGTAGTTGTTACATTTGTAGTTGAGGGATATGTATTTGTGGAGCTTGTGGTTGAGGGAGCTGTAATGCTTGTAGTTGAGGGATCTGTATTTGTGGAGTTTGTGGTTGAGGGAGCTGTAGTTGTGATGTTTGTAGTTGAGGGATCTGTATTTGTGGAGTTTGTGGTTGAGGGAGCTGTAGTTGTTGAGTTTGTAGTTGAGGGAGCTGTAGTTGTTGAGTTTGTGGTTGAGGGAGCTGTAGTTGTTGAGTTTGTGGTTGAGGGAGCTGTAGTTGTTGAGTTTGTGGTTGCGGGAGCTGAAGTTGTAATGCTTGTAGTTGAGGGATCTGTATTTGTGGAGTTTGTGGTTGAGGGATCTGAAGTTTTAATGTTTGTAGTTGAAGGATCTGTATTTGTGGAACTTGTGGTTGAGGGAGCTGTAGATGTGACGTTTGTAGTTGAGGCCTCTATATTTGTGGAGTTTGTGGTTGAGAGAGCTGTAGTTGTTGAGTTTGTGGTTGAGGGAGCTGTAGTTGTTGAGTTTGTGGTTGAGGGAGCTGTAGTTGTTGAGTTTGTGGTTGAGGGAGTTGTAGTTCTAATGTTTGTAGTTGAGGCGGCTGTAGTTGTGGAGTTTGCATTTGAGGGAGCTGTAGTTGTAAGGTTTGTGTTTGAGAGAGCTGTATTTGTGGAGTTTGTGGTTGAGGGTGCTGTAGTTGTAATGTTTGTAGTTGAAGGAGCTGTAGTTGTGCAGTTTGAGGTTGAGGGAGCTGTAGTTGTTACGTTTGTAGTTGAGGGATATGTATTTGTGGAGCTTGTGGTTGAGGGAGCTGTAATGCTTGTAGTTGAGGGATCTGTATTTGTGGAGTTTGTGGTTGAGGGAGCTGTAGTTGTGATGTTTGTAGTTGAGGGATCTGTATTTGTGGAGTTTGTGGTTGAGGGAGCTGTAGTTGTTGAGTTTGTGGTTGAAGGAGCTGTAGTTGTTGAGTTTGTGGTTGAGGGAGCTGTAGTTGTAATGCTTGTAGTTGAGGGATCTGTATTTGTGGAGTTTGTAATTGAGGGAGCTGTAGTTGTTGAGTTTGTGGTTGAGGGAGCTGTAGTTGTTGAGTTTGTGGTTGAGGGAGCTGTAGTTGTTGAGTTTGTGGTTGAGGGAGCTGTAGTTGTGATGTTTGTATTTGAGGGAGCTGTAGTTGTAAGGTTTGTGTTTGAGGGAGCTGTATTTGTGGAGTTTGTGGTTGCAGGAGCTGAAGTTGTAATGCTTGTAGTTGAGGGATCTGTATTTGTGGAGTTTGTGGTTGAGGGAGCTGTAGCTGTTGAGTTCGTGGTTGAGGGAGCTGTAGTTGTTGAGTTTGTGGTTGAGGGAGCTGTAGTTGTGATGTTTGTATTTGAGGGAGCTGTAGTTGTAAGGTTTGTGTTTGAGGGAGCTGTATTTGTGGAGTTTGTGGTTGAGGGAGCTGAAGTAATGTTTGTAGTTGAAGGATCTGTATTTGTGGAGTTTGTGGTTGAGGGAGCTATAGTTGTGGAGTTTGTATTTGAGGGAGCTGTAGTTGTAAGGTTTGTGTTTGAGGAAGCTGTAGTAGTGGAGTTTCTGGTTGTTGCAATTCCATTTGTATTGTATGTAGATTCTTGATTTGTGATATTTTTATTTGTTGCAGTTGTGTCATTTGTGATTGCGGGAGCTGTAGTTGTAATGTTTGTAGTTGATGGATCTGTATTTGTGGAGTCTGTGGTTGAGGGAGCTGTAGTTGTAATGTTTGTAGTTGATGGATCTGTATTTGTGGACTTTGTGGTTGAGGGAGCTGAAGTAATGTTTGTAGTTGAAGGATCTGTATTTGTGGAGTTTGTGGTTGAGGGAGCTATAGTTGTGGAGTTTGTATTTGAGGGAGCTGTAGTTGTAAGGTTTGTGTTTGAGGAAGCTGTAGTAGTGGAGTTTCTGGTTGTTGCAATTCCATTTGTATTGTATGTAGATTCTTGATTTGTGATATTTTTATTTGTTGCAGTTGTGTCATTTGTGATTGCGGGAGCTGTAGTTGTAATGTTTGTAGTTGATGGATCTGTATTTGTGGAGTCTGTGGTTGAGGGAGCTGTAGTTGTAATGTTTGTAGTTGATGGATCTGTATTTGTTGAGTTTGTGGTTAAGGAAGCTGTAGTTGTAATGTTTGTAGTTGATGGATCTGTATTTGTAGAGTTTGTGTTTAAGGCAGCTGTATTTGTAAAGTTTATAGCTGAGGGGCCTGTAGTTGTGGAGTTTGTTGTTGAGCAAGCTGTACTTGTGGATTTAGTAGTTGAGGGAGCCGTAGTTTTGGATTTAGTAGTTAGGTGAGCCATAGCTGTGCATTTTGGAGTTGAGGGAGCTGTAGTTGTGGATTTAGTAGTTGAGGGAGCCGTAGTTGTGGATTTAGTAGTTGAGGGAGCCGTAGTTTTTGATTTAGTAGTTAGGTGAGCCATAGCAGTGCATTTAGGAGTTGAGGGAGCTGTAGTTGTGGATTTAGTAGTAGAGCGAGCCATATTTTTGGATTTAGTAGTTAGGTGAGCCATAGCAGTGCATTTAGGAGTTGAGGGAGCTGTAGTTGTGGATTTAGTAGTAGAGCGAGCGGTAGTTGTGGATTTAGTAGTTGAGGGAGCCGTAGTTTTGGATTTAGTAGTTAGGTGAGCCATAGCAGTGCATTTAGGAGTTGAGGGAGCTGTAGTTGTGGATTTAGTAGTAGAGCGATCGGTAGTTGTGGATTTAGTAGTTGAGGGAGCCATATTTTTGGATTTAGTAGTTAGGTGAGCCATAGCAGTGCATTTAAAAGTTGAGGGAGCTGTAGTTGTGGATTTAGTAGTAGAGCGAGCAGTAGTTGTGGATTTAGTAGTTGAGGGAGCCGTAGTTTTGGATTTAGAAGTTAGGTGAGCCATAGCTGTGCATTTAGGAGTTGAGGGAGTTGTAGTTGTGGATTTAGTAGTAGAGCGAGCGGTAGTTGTTGATATAGTAGTTGAGCCAGCCTTTGTTGCAGATTTAGTAGTTGTGGCAGTTGTAGAGAGTGTGGTTGTGGACTTTGCAGTCATGCCAGCTTTGTTTGTGGTTGGTGATTTTGTGGCTGCAGTGGTTGCGGTGGCTGTGGTTTTGGTCTCTGTGCTTCTAGTAGAATTTAATACTGTAGTGGTTACACAAAACAAAAGTTATTTATAGACTTTGAAAACAGAATAAAAATTGATTTTAATAATAATAATAATAATATATATATATATATATATATATATGTATGTATATATAAACACAGTATATATATATATATATATATATATATTATATATATAACAGTATATATATATATATATATATATATATATATAAAGATTACCGTCTGTTTTGTCTCTTAAGTGATCCAGATAGAACATTTTCTTAGAGAACTGTAAACACAATTAAGGTCATTTTGTCATGATCAGAGAGTAAAGAACACTTTCCAAAAACATGGAACAACTTTTATCTGTTATAACTATTTATCTAACTTAATCTAATTCTTAGCTTAGTTGCATGTTACATGTTTAGCCACAATGTTTTTCCAAATGTCATTTCAATTTCAGTATTCATTTAATATTTGCATTTTACTGTTTGGTTCTTTTTCACTTCTGAAACAATATACAATAACCGAAATATCTATATTATAATTTGCATATTTAAAAGTAAAATTAAAAGATTGTTCTTGTAAGCCTCTGACCCTAGCCATCTGCAAATTCTATTTTAGTTCCTGAAATAATGAAAGTAGGAACTCTGTGGATGACCTGTGGATATTTTATTTGCACAACTTGTACTGGTGTTAAACCACCAGATAGAAGTGTTTTGCTCATAATGAAGCCCTTAATAAGCTGGATCAAGTTGTGCTGGAACATAGCAGTGCATGTTTATATAGTAAACTGGGCAAATTTCAAACATGGTTTGGCAAAAACAACAATTAGTCAGGACCAGAAAGGACAACATCTGTCAATCATCTTTAAAAGATCTGCATGGATATAAATGGTGTAAATGAGGTATTGAATAAACAATCACCATTGAGAAAAACAGGAAGCTGTGACCACTATGGAGCAAGCACACTGGAATCAATAACCCTAAGTAGTAATGCTCAGTGAGAACAGGAAAGAACAACCAGAAATGGAAGTGAAAAGCAAAAGGTATATATTTACAGCATTTGACAGTCATCCTTATCCAGAGCAACTTACATTTTATCTCATTTTATGCAATTGAGAATTAAGGGCCTTGTTCACGGGCTCAGCAGTGGTAGCTTGGTGGACATGGAATTCATAGTCTACCGCCTTAACTGCTAGACTACCACATCCCCACATATATCACATATAATGATTGTGTACAGTTGTACAACAGGGACAAAATGACAGATTTGTGAATGTCACATATATACACATATATCACATATATAATTCAAGTAAAGGATCCTTTTACCTCTGACAGCATATCTGAAACTTGAGGGAGTTTTTTTGAGTTCGTTACACACATATGAATGACCAAAATGGTCAAACATCTCAGGAAATGTTTTGATGCCTTTCCTGTAAAATTAATTTAAGAGATTTAAAATGTTAATTTTCTGAATATTTTAATTAAGCATACATTAAATCATGGGTAAACATATATAATATTTAGGTAAAAAAAAAACCCATACTGAACATGTGTGGGTAAAAACAAATAAAAATAAGATATAATATGCTCTGAGAATGTGAGCATAATCAGGGGAAATACTTTTACCACTCCATAGCTGATTACTTTTTTTTAGTGTTCTCTGTCCTGAACTGACTGTTACAAAGCACTGACACTGGAGACTCCTTTTGTAAAGAAGTAAAGAGACTCCTTAATTTCACCATATCAATGATTAAACATTTTTCTTTGCTAAAAAACTGGATGATTTTGATTCACATTTTATTAGTCTTAGATTTTGTCAAGCATCCAACATACAGGTCCCTACGGGTAAATGAGTGTTTCTTGATAAGAAGAAAGAAAGAAAGAAAGAAAGAAAGAAAGAAAGAAAGAAAGACTGATTCTGACTAAACATAGTAAATGTTTTAGCTCACTCCACTGCGGTTATCACAAACAGTTCCTAAGCTCGCTTCTACTCTCCCTTATAAGCTATTATCTCTATTTAAACAAGTCTGTCAAGTACAAGTTCAAACCTATACAAATGGTAATGAAAATAATGAATGCAGTTGTAAATAATAATGATTAGCATTTTTGCATGACTATAAACATTACTGACCTTTAATAAGCATGATGTCCAGGCAGATTCAGTCTTTATCTGGTATGACTTCAGTGTCTCTCTACAACATATAATAGGCTTTGAGCACACTCAGAGATTTAGTAGAAAAATGTTTCATTTACAAAATGTACAACATGTACTTTCTTTTTCCCCCAAATGATTTCTATCATACTACAGTCCTTTTATTAGCATGCTAAAAAATCTGCCATTGATTCAGTTAATGAAAATGTTCTGTAAAAGATTTCATATTCTACATAAAATTCTTGTTAATGTTGTAATTCTTATTATGGAAGAGTAAAATATAAATATCTAATAAAATTCTCACATAATTACACTTGAAACTCAGGTTTACTGCAACGATCCTAAATTTCTCCCCAAACGTTTCTCAAATTTGCTCTTATACTTTAATATGCTTACAACCGTTACTTCATTTTTTTTTTAAGCAGTAGTATCAAATATCCAGAGTAATAAATAAATTCTGCGATACATACTGTTACAGATTATAGATTACAGAGCATTTTCCTCTGTCTGGGCATTGAACAACTACTTTTAAATACATAATATAATACATTCTGTCTTCGAACAAATCTAACGGACAGAACATGAATTTTTTTTATTCATTTATATTTCTTAAAATGACAACTTTTAGATTTTTCTAGCAGGATTTAAGAGTCTTACCTCGGCTCCAGCCAGGATAGATTTATCTTGCTACACCTTAGAAGATTAACTAGGATCATAGTAGTTGATCCACCCAGGAGTTGGTTAATTAATCGTAATGAGCTCATTGTACTGTATACTTGTTTAACTGGTATGGGATTTGTCTGTGCTGGTTTCTTTCTAAGTTTCAACATAATTGTGCAAACTGTCTGAGGTTCAAATAAGTCACCAGAATATATACCTGAATGTTAAAGAATTATGACTTCATTTTGTATATTCAGTTGCAGGCACACTATATATGTAAAATACATAATGTCTACACAATGCAAAGCAATACACCACCCAATTTTCTTTCTGTATGTTGTTGTTGTTCAAGTTTTATGATGGATTGCCTTATTATATATTGTTAAATAATTAAACAGGTGGAAAAATATGGAAAGGCATATATACAATAAACATACAGAATTATATACATCTTCACCATAAAGGAGCTTAATATAGTTTTATGAGATCATATACGATTGAGGTTATTACAAATTTACTATGACGCAAATGCAAATTAATGATAGATAATGTGGATCATTATCATGACTAAGGCTAGGCTGGGAGACTATATGAAAATATGAAAAGAATTGGGGTGATGAGAACCTGCAGCAAGGCAGGACCAGATAAACTTTGCATTCTCACTTTAGACTTTCCTATTTAGAAGTTTCTCATACATTTATTCATTCATGATTCATTCAGTAATTCATTTGGGAACACTGGCTGTGAGAACAGGAAAAACCACACAGAAGAGACAGTAACCTGAGCTCAGGATCAAAGCTAAGAACACACTGAGGTGGTATTCTCTGTGAAAGTTAAAAAGGAAAGCATTATTATTATACTACTACCTATTTTTAGAGGTATTCATTTCACGTCATTAAACACCGATGCCACATGGACGTCACTGTAAATAAGTGTTGTTCTTTGAGATACTCTCTCTTCAATTGATTTATGTCTGCCAAGACATCTGTCATATTATTTCTAAACATCAGAGTTGGGTGTATATGTTATAGTCACCTCTGCCAGGAAATAACGTCTTAATAATGTCTGACAAATAAAGTACACCCCTTATAAATGAACCAAAGAAACAGCTCAGTATAGGACAGTAATCGCATTTTCTATGTTTTTCTTTACTTTAATGTCTGTAAATAATTTGCAATCAAAATCCATGTAGGATGTCATGAGGAAATTGGATTTGCATATCAAAGAATAAATGACATGTTTTTGGTATAAGATTAGATGATAAACTTGAACCTGTTGCGTCAGAACCAGTTTAGCTTACAGGTAGAGTTCACATTACCAGAACAAAAATGATACACCTAGGATCCAGGGATAGATTAAATACCATTAAATCCTGTTTTATAAAAGGCTCTGATCATATCTATTGGTAAAGCAATTCTATAACACTTTTGTTTCGATTTGTTTTGTTTTTTTCTTTATAAACTTTTCTCACACTTCTAAATTTGCTTGTTTTCTGAGCTCTGATTTTGACCCAGACTCTTTATTTGTCTTTGTATAAAAGTAGATTTGCTTTGATGACCATCTAACCACCCTATGGAAAATGATACTACAAAAAGTTCATTCATTCATTCATTCATCTTCTACCGCTTATCCGAACTACCTCGGGTCACGGGGAGCCTGTGCCTATCTCAGGTGTCATTGGGCATCAAGGCAGGATACACCCTGGACGGAGTGCCAACCCATCACAGGGCACACACACACTCTCATTCACTCACGCAATCACACACTACGGACAATTTTTCCAGAGATGCCAATCAACCTACCATGCATGTCTTTGGACCGGGGGAGGAAACCGGAGTACCCGGAGGAAACCCCCGAGGCACGGGGAGAACATGCAAACTCCACACACACAAGGTGGAGGCAGGAATCGAACCCCCAACCCTGGAGGTGTGAGGCAAACGTGCTAACCACTAAGCCACCGTGCCCCCACTACAAAAAGTTGTTATATAAATTCTGAATTATAAAATATCTAGAATCTTTAAGCATAAACACAGTAATTATACTTTCCATTTGTTACAGCCCCAAATCATGACCGTTATTCAAGAAACTGAACGGAAGGCTAAATAAATTATACTATCTATCAGTAAGTCACTATATGAAACCATTATGGTTGAGCCATATGCATAAAAGGTAATGCACACACTTATTGAAACACATTCATGATTGCTGAAGTCAAATGTTTTAAGTTCACTTAAAATAAATATTATTTTAAATATGATTAACATAATCATTTCACATGACTGTCAGTGTGTAATTATGGCTCGTGATGCCGAGGATCCATTTGCAAGCTTTAATAACAAACTCGTAGTACAACAGGCAAGGGTCAAAACCAGCAAACACAGCAATGTAGGAGAGACAGAAATCGTAGTCGTAATACGGGCAGAAAGTCAGGGCAGGCGGCAAACAATCAACAGACAGGGAAAACAGAACAAAGTAATAAACCGGGAAATCACAGGAAAGAGAACGCTCTGACTGACAGCCGTGGCAAATCGAGACTTTGCACAGAAGTTCATGTTTTATAGTAAACGGTTAATTGGAAGCAGGTGGCGGTGTAATTAGCCCCGGTGCGGGGATTATGGGAGATGCAGTCCGGAAACTACTAGTACTCCAAAGATGCTTCTCTGTGTTTACGGTTGTGTGGCGAGGCACACGCCGACCGTGACAGAAACAAACCCCCCCAGTTTTTGTCTCCTAATGGCTCTCTGCAGTTGGTGATGCGCTTGGTTCCAGGTCTCCTTGCTTCTCTGAAACCATTCGTCGACTGCTGGCAGGTCCGATGGGGCGCCGGACCTTGGGAACAAGTTTGGTTGATAGCTGAGCATGCACTGGAATGGGGTGATGCCGGTAGCTGGTTTGGTGAGCGAATTCTGCGCATACTCCTCCCACATGAGGTACTTGCTCCACTCGGTCTGGTTGTTCTGACAGTAGGAACGGAGGAAGCGAGTGAGTTCCTGGTTCATGCACTCCGTCTGTCCGTTGGTCAGTGGGTGGTAACCTGAGGTGAGACTGATGTTAACATTTAGTTGCTTGAAGAAGGCCGACCAGACTCGTGACTTGAACTGGGACCCCAGTTGTGGGATCGGTAATGGCTGCAGCAGGCCGGCCGGGAGTTGATATGAGGCTTTGGTGTTACAGACGGCGCAGTTCTTGACAAAGTTCCTTGCATCTTCAGCTAGCGAGGGCCACCAAAATGTATTTTGTGCAAGGTGAATGGTGGCTGTAATGCCGGGATGACCGGAGCTGGGCGAGGTGTGCGGCAGTTCGAGGAGGGCGGAACGCAGGTCCTCGGGCACATACGTTTTGGTGGGAGGACAGTCCTCAGGAGGCGGAGACAGTGCATTAGCATTAACAGACAAGAGAGTGCGTCAGCTTTAGTGTTTTTGGATCCTGGTCTGTAAGTGACCATAAACTGGAAACGGGTGAAAAACATGGCCCATCGTGCTTGGCGGGGGTTCATTCGTTTGGCGGCGCGTAAATATTCCAGATTTTTGTGGTCAGTGAGGACTGTAAACGGGTGTTGAGCGCCCCCTAGCCAGTGCCGCCACTCCTCGAATGCAGTCTTCATGGCTAATAATTCGCGGTTCCCCACATCTCGCTCTGTGGGCGAGAGTTTTCGGGAAAAGTACGCACACGGATACATCTTATTAGCCGGACCCTGGCGCTGCGAAAGAACCGCCCCGATTCCGGTATTGGAGGCGTCAACTTCGCCAATAAACGGCCGGGTAGGATCGGGTGATGGAAAATAGGAGCCATGGTGAATCTCTTTTTCAGTAGCTGGAAGGCCCTGATGGCCTCGGGTGACCAGGTGAGATGAGACGGTGCCTTTTTGGTCATGTACATGAGAGGTGCGGCTATAATGCTGAACCCACGTATGAAGCAGCGGTAAAAGTTTGCAAACCCAAGGAAACGTTGCAGTTCCTTGATGGTTTGAGGTTGAGGCCAGTTCACCACCGCTTGAACCATCGTCCATGGCGACCCCCTCGGCAGAGATGATGTAACCCAAGAACGATGTTGAGATCTTATGAAACTCACACTTCTCGGCCTTAGCATAAAGTCGGTGTTGGATCAAACGTTTCAGCACTGCCCTCACGTGTCAAATGTGTTCTGCTAGCGTCTCAGAGTAAATGAGGATGTCATCAATATAGACAATAACCCAGCGGTCCAGCATGTCATGGAAAACATCATTAATAAAGGATTGGAACACGGATGGACTGTTAGAAAGGCCGAACGGCGTGTCCAGACTGAGTAGAAAAGGCGGTTTTCCATTCACCTCCCTCTCTTATGTGGATGAGGTTGTAAGTGCTGCGCAGATCCAGCCTCATGAAGTATTTGGCTTTGCGAAGTTGTTCTAGGGCCTATGGCACGAGGGGGAGAGGGTAGCGAAACTTCACGGTGATTTCATTCAAAGCGCGATAGTCAATGCATGGTTGAAGCCCTCCGTCCTTTTTTTTCACAAAGAAGAACCCCGACGATGCTGGAGACACAGAATGTCGGATGAACCCCTTCTTTAACCCCTCCTCAATATACTTATTCATAGCCTTGGATTCAGGTTGTGACAGCGGGAAAATCCTCCCCTTGGGTGGAGTGGTGTTGGGCAGGAGCTCAATACATCAGTCCCCAGGTCGATGTGGTGGAGGCTCGGTGGCTTTGACCTTGCTGAAGGCTTCTGCGAGGTCGTGATATTCAACAGGGAGACCAGGAACAACAGGAGTGGTAACCGCGGAGTTAATTTGGAGGCGTGTCTTAGAGGGCTGGTAGTGTTGAGAGCAGGCTTCGTCCCAGTTAATGATTCGCGGCTCTCTCCATGAGATGACCGGATTATGGAGTTTCAGCCATGGCAGTCCCAAGATGAGAGGGTTACAATGTGGAACCGGATAAGTTCGCTGTGTCGTGCGCCCACTTGTAATTCAACGTCCTCGGTGCTGAATATTATGCGCCCTTTTCCGAGAGGTCGGCCATCTATCGCTTCCACTGCCAAGGGCGGAATACATTCAGCCAGTGGAATCGCGTTCCGTTTACCGAACTCCTCCGAAATTAAATTGAACGCAGCGCCGGAGTCAACGAGAGCCACGAGATTAATGTCTCTTCCCTACACCTTTAGCCGTACATCAAACTGAGTGCAGTTTTGAGAACGAGAGGAGAAGACGTTCAAACTCACCAGAGTGTTTCACTTGTTGGGTGGTGTGGTGGGACAGGTAGCCAGCAGATGTCTGGGTTCACCACAGTACAGGCATAGTTGGTGACGGCATCACGGCTTTCTCCTCGGATGTGAGGTGAGCGGATCCGAGTGGCATGGGCTCTGTATTCTCTGTCGGTGTTCTTCGCGTGGGCGTTTCCACGGGCTCTCATCAAGTTGTCTATCTGGATGGACAGTTCTATGAATGCAGACAGGTCCCTCCTCTCGTCACGACAGGCGAGTTCGGTCTGTAGCTTACGGTTCAATCCCTTGCGGTAAATGAGCTTGAGTGGTCTCTCCTCCCAGCGTACCTGAGCCACGAGCTCCAGTGGGGTGCTCGAACACGCTGCGCATCTGGGTGAGGAAGTGGCTGAAGGAAGGAAACGCGGTCACATCCTTCCTCCATACCGCAGTGGCCCACTCTAAAGCCCTCTCTCTCTCTCTCTCTCACTCTCTCTCACTCTCTCTCTCAACTCAATCCAATGAGCTTGACATCAAGTGAACATCAAATCAAGAATCAAGAAAGGAAGTAATAATAATATATAATAATAATATGCAAACAATTAGCTATAATTAAAGACTGTACATTGTTAAATACTATTATCGCTATGTTACTATAATGATAATAATAATATTTTCATGTAGAACAGGTTTATTGGTTGTTCCTCAGGTTGTGCTAGTCAGTGTCATATTTAGCTGCATTCTATTCTCTCAGTTTTCCTTTTTTTTTTCCTTAAGCAGAATGGGTAGTTTCTCTAGAGCACTGAAACCCTGTGATGATGTCACATATTAAGTGAAGTAATGTTGCAGAGTTTCTTTATATTTTGTGCATTGGTTAAACAAATGCAGCTCTGTCTCTAATGTTCTGAGGTCACAAGGGGAAAACAGTCTGTCCTCTCTATGGCACTAGGCCTGTGCCAGACTTCCACTCTCATCTCTCTCTCTCTCTCTCTCTCTCTCTCTCTCTCTCTCTCTCTCTCTCTCTCTCTCTCATATGCCCTCTATTACTGTCATGCCTCTCTTGTCCAGCAGAGGGTGACATCACCTCCACCTATGCATTCTCATAATTAATCAAATAAAAATGATGTATTTTACATTTAGGTTTCTATAAAAGAACGATTTCTACAAAAATCTGTGAGACAACAAAAAATGGATGCTGTAATGAGGAGTTGGAAGAATCCAATTGCGGAATCAGGGACACAGCTTTAATCAGGACAAGGTACATGGACAAGGAGCCCTGCAGGTAGTTGGCGAGACGTGCGTGTCTGGGCGCAGTTTAGGCATGCTTCAATGAATTTCTTGATGACCGTGTTTTGTGAAGGTCACCAGAAGGCCTTGTAGATAAGCTGTGTATTACATTGAATACCTGGGTGTCTTGAACTCAGAGAGGCATGAAACTATGGTGCATTGCCCAAGGCTTGTGGGAACATATTTTAATCTGGGTGGGCATTCAGGTGGGGCAGGTTCATTTTGTTGCATTTGTCGTATTTCATGCATGGGATCCTATTGTATGGGTGCGATGATCAGAGGGGTGAGTTTCTGGTTCTGGGGCTTGGTGTAATGGGCCATGTCGGCATGATAATGCATCCGTTTTGCTGTTCTTATAACCCGGCCGGTAGGTTTACATAAACTGAAATCGTGTGAAGAACAGTGCCCATCTGGCTTTGACGGGGGTTTAGTGCTCCTGATATATTCCAAATTCTTGTGGTCTGTAAGAACTTGAAATGCACTCTAAATCCCCTGCAGTGTCTCCGTTCCTCCAGGGCTTCTTTAAGGGAGTCGGAAGAATCCATATGCAGAATCAGGGACACGGCTTTAATCAGAAAATCCAGATAAACAATTCAAATCAGCAGGCAAACTCATAAAAATAAAATAGTAAAGCGTTTGTAATCAAACAATAGCAGATATTGGAGCAAACACACAGACAAGGGCTAGGCTAACAATGTGGTCAAACAACTAAACAACAGTTTTCATGAACGGTAGAAGCATCACTGGTAATGTAAACGGCTTGCTTGCTATGACGAAACTTTGTCCAAGTAGCATGTTAGGTTGACTAAACTTTGCGTCCAAGTAGCATGTGTGCTAGCCCTTTATGCTAGCGTACCCAGAAGTTGAAACTAAAAGTAACCTCCGTAACTCCGGAGAGAACCATTCTTGAGCCATCGCAGTGAGTATATCATTATTTTTAAATGTAAACCTCACCTCACTATATTTGTTGACAAATAAACAAATAGAAACGACTCAGGTTTTATGAAACGTGCTACTCATACCTCCTACCTGCAGGGAGGCAACTGAAAGCCTGCAGCTGTGGTATGTAGAAATGTGTCCTGAGGTAATTAAATTTAATTCACTTCTAATTAGGCAAGGCAAGGCAAGTTTATTTGTATAGCACATTTCATACACAGAGGTCATTCAAAGTGCTTTACATAGAAATTAGAAAACAGTTTATACCATAAGAGACAAAAAAAATATATATGTAAAAATAAGAGACACACAATAAAATACTAATAAAAACAAAGAACAATTAAAAAAATGTGATTTTGATAAAAACAGTTTAAAATATGTTAAAAAGAATAAAACAGGAGTAAAAGTGATTTGGATAAAAAGCGCAGTCATTGTGAAGCAGCACAGTGCTCATTTAGTAAATGCAGAGTTAAACAGATGTGTTTTTAATCTTGATTTAAAAGTGTCTACTGTTGAAGCACATCTGATCTCTTCTGGAAGCTGATTCCAGATATAGGTGGCATAATAACTAAATGCTGACACACCTTGTTTTGAGTGAACCCTTGGTATCTCTAACTGACCTGATCCTAATGATCTGAGTAGTATCTTTAATTAGAAACAGTTCATTCATTAATGATGTCCCCACCTCCTGATTTCCCTGTACCAAGATGACAAACTGTTAAGAAAACAGAACAGTTTATCATCATGTATTGAACCGTAATGGAAGTTTGTGTCACTTTAATGCTCAGAATCAGAAACCCACACTACAGTACATCCTGGCCTACAAACACTGCTGCTCAGGATCTCAGGATTTACATCCCCAGCACACTGCCTCACTCGACCTATAATCATCTCTTTCCAAACACACACAGGCTGATCGACTGACCTTTTGCTCTCTGTATTTGATAAATGAATAGTGATTTTTACATTTACTATTAAATAGCGCTATAATCTGACAGCACTTTCTTTTGTGGGTAGATTATCACCATCAGACAAGACAACAAGAACCATAACTCCATCACTGGACCACCAGAAACACATTAAAAAGCCACGAGGATCCATTAGATGCTCTAAAAAGGCAAATAAAGATTTTAAAGCAATGCATCTAAAGGACATTTAGTAATATTCAGACCACTGATGTGCTGTTCAGGAAGTCCTGCTGGCACTGAATTATAAAAGATAAATGATTTGTCAGTCACTTATTGTCCAATATTCGAATTTATGAAAATGTTGATTAAAATGTTGGCTAAATTAAAGCTTTTCTTACCTACTTTCCTTACATTACAGAATAAATTATATGTTATTATTATACAATTAATTCTATAAAGTAAGCAAATGTTTTGTACGTCAAAACTTATTGTTCTTATAATTAATTATACGCCTAAATTGAGTCTGAATTGCAGACTGATGTATGTTTATGTTGTTTAGAACACAAGATGTAAACGTTCTTAATATTTATATATTAATAGATACAGTCCTCTCTCCCAAACTACTGGAACATCAAGGCTTATTCAATTGTTTGTAGGTTTGATATCATAAAAACAGATATGAGATAAGAGTTTCAGCTTTTATTTAAGAAATCTTCTCATATCTGTTTTTCATAAACTCTTATATCCAAAATTCAGATATATAAGATAAGAGTTTATTATTTTAGTTTTTATTTTAAAAAAATCTTATGTCATATCTGTTTTTCATAAACTCATCTCAAATCTCTTAGCTCAAATCTCTTAGCTCATAATTTTTATTTAAGAAATCTTATCTCATATATGTTTTTAATTTGTTTTTTAAAAGCCTTGATGTTCCAGTAGTTTGGAAGAGCACTGTAAACTTAGACCGGAACTCTATGGTGAAGGTCAGTAATCTGAGCAAGTATCATTTGCATTGTCTACATGCTCCCTAAGGGGGTATGTCCCCATTTATAACTTGAATTATGTGTGCTTTCTCTGCAGGGATTTCAGGAAATAGATCCAACAGCTAAAGAACAGGTTGAGCTACAATCAGCATAAACTTTAAACATGCTTCATAATTCTGTTTCATCTCTTTGTACCATAAAACTTTTGTAATTAATGGATTTATTTTTTGGGGGGTATATAAATATATAGTTTCCGCAAAATATAGGTGTGTCTTTATCAGCTTTAGGCATAATTATGATTATGATTTTAATTGTCTCATGTTTGTATAAAGACTGGAATTTTGGGTAGGTGTGTGTCAGAATTATTTTCCACTATTTTTCACACAATAGAACAAGGAAACAGAGGGAAAGAAAAAACAAACAGGTTCTGCAAGTGTGTGACAGTGTGTATTATTAGTCACTGATTATTAAACGTCCACTGTATGTGCATCAGCTGCCCGGACAACACAAAAGCTAACAGTCTTCAACAAACCTGTTAAAGGATTAGTGATTCAAACGGCAGACACTTTAAGGTAAGACTTTCTAATTACATGCAAAAAAAAAAAAAAAAAAATATTTTAAGACTGCATTCTAATGATTGATAAATAAATAAATAAATAAACAAACAAACAAACAAACAAACAAACAAACAAATAAATAATTTTGCTTCTCTTGAATTGTAGGAATTAAATAAATTATCACTTTGTTCAGAATTTTATGAGAAATGTCTATAGTAGCCTAAACATGTTATAATGTCTTAGCAAATGTTCATTGTAGTAAAATATTACAGATAAAGAATTAGAATCATTGTTAGAATTAATCATGATGTGTGAATTTGACACCTTACCAAAGAGTTACAATAAATATCAATAAAAATCTTTTATTTTGACTTGGTTGTTAACGTTACTTTAACCAAAATCCTCCTTTTGCCTGTATATACACATAGCAGATGTAATTCCAGACCTCTAATAGAGGGGTTTTGTCCCCATTATTATTCATCTCATCCTGTCTGACATGTTCAATGAAAGTGAGATAAAAGCTTTTTAGGCGTTAACACTATTTGTGCTCAGTCTTTTTACTTCGTCTTCCGAAGGTATTTGTAAAAAAAAATCAATGATCATTTAATGACATATTTTTCAAAATTGGTTTCAGTAAGTGATGAATATGTGTTATGGATGTATCGGTGAAGCAGATTTAAATAATTTAGCTCCAGTGGACATAAATCTGGGGGGTATTTCATTCTGTGTTATCAACAACATGCTGTGAAGAAATCGTAAGCATCCTCTTCTTTATACTATCATATATGTTTTTTCCAAGACCATAAATGGTTCCTTGGTTTTTGTTTGGTTCCACAACAGCAAAAAAACGTAAAACGTATATGATAACAAACAAATGAAAAAAGAAAAGTTGGTTGCCAAAAAAAAAAAAAAGGATTTTATTCCTGTATTTTTTGAACAAGTGAACTTAAGACAGATTAAGATTTAATAAAAAAAAAAATAATTCATCCAAAGTAATTTCTATAATTATAGATAATAAAGTGTAAATGTGTGGCTTGTTTGTGACAGTGCAAAAACAGAACGAAAGGAGAGAGGAGGTGAAATAAGAGCAGATGGAGGACGGAGATGGAGATGGCACAAATACAAGATGAAAGAAATCAAAAAAACAAACTAAACACAGAGTGAAAAGTAATTATCCCTAAGACAAATACCAAATACTGGGTATCATTGTGCAAACATACACACATACACACACAACCTTTCACATTCAGCAGAAAAGGCATTTTTATTTTCTGATTTATTGTCAAATCAGGTCACAATCTGGTTAAATGTGGTTTTATTAGATATGACTCTTTTATCAAATAACTATATATAGAGTGGTTAATCATATAACAGTAAAGTTTCTTATAACAATATCATAACTCATATACATATAACAGCAACCACAATAAATTAAATTCCTGAGATGTGAATATTTTCAGGCAATTGAGAGACTATGTACTTTTGGTCTTCTTTCAAAAAGATAAATTTCAGTTATTTAACATTAAAAGATAATATTCAGTATACAAAATACATTTAAATATATGAATAGTATATATAATTAAATACATTTAAACAATACAAAATTTCAAACTAATTATTTTGATTTCTATTTATGGAGACATTCTAAGGTTTAATGTGTGTGAAATTTGAATCTTTCATGATGCTAAGCAGCCATGCTGTATATCACTGTTGTTAAGGCAGTCACTATTGACTGTTAACGTGTTAAATAGTTAAAGTACACTAAAAGCTGTGAGGAAAATGGAACTCATTTTTACAGCCTGACATTTTAATGTTCCCAACTTTGGCAGGTTGCCTTAAAATCTGCGTGAACATCATGGCCATTCCAGGTAAGACTTTTCTTTAAAACATTTTTTAACCTATAAAAATAGTTTTGCTGTTGTTGTTTAAACTAAAGCATTAGTAAATATTTCGAGTGAATTCTTAAATCTGTTTGGTCAGAACTGGTAGATTAATTTTCTGTTACAGAATCTCTGACTGTCATTCCAACTGTACAGCTTTATATTAAAGCACATGTTCCAATGTTATTGTTTCCATAGTAACAGATTTACATTTGGCAAAAACAGATTGTTCAATCATGTTATGAATGAAATGCTGAAGTTTTCTGTCCGATGGTTTTATCATTGTTTAAAGGGGGCTCCATTAGCAGCCTTTTTTAACAGTCAGGAGTAAACCTCTTCTTTAAAATTATTCCTAAAGAAGTTTTGAGGAACAGTTAACATAATTCAACAGTATATTATATTAATTCTTATTTCCTAAAACAAATATACTGCTAGAAATTTAACATAAGTTAGGTAGTAGCTGATGACTAACTTTTAGACAAAAAGACATTTTAACCAGGTCTTGTTACACAAAGTGAATTACAGATGTAATTTGAACTTTGTGCTAATCCCACCAATGATTTTAATCCCAGTCCCACCCAGTTCAGTTCCACCCCTGCAGAGAGTCTTGACCATTAGCACCACCTCTTAGAGATATCTTTTGTTAACACCTACACACATTATTTCCAAATAAATCACTTGGTTTCATTTCCCAAAATATAAATAAGTAAGTCGTTAAAACCACTGTGTCTTGACCAGAATAAAGCATTTGGCAGACACTCTTATCCAGTGCGGCCTACAAGTTTATCTCATTTTTGTTATACAACTGAGCAATTGAGGGTTAAAGGCCTTGCACAGGGGCCCAGCAGTGGCAGCCTGGTGTACATAGGATTTGAACTCAGAACCTTTTGATTGATAGTCCAACACCTTAAACACTAGGCTACCACATCCGCATTCATTTCATTCATTCATTTATTGAAGATGAATGAACAAACACTATGGAAATGTGTCACAGCCTCACCTCAGCAACCCACCACATCCAATACTTTCCCATATTAATGACTGTGGACTTTCTGTCTACTGTAAGCTTGGAGTACCAATTAACACTAATTTGCATACCTTGTTTCTCTGTGTGCCAATATAAATTCAGATGACTTTCCTTTTCTCATTTTCCCCTTTATTAATACCATTTGGTATGCCTATTCAACAATGATCATGCTTAATTGACAATGTTTATTTCTTACCTTTCTTGTACAGTGAAATCATCAGAATACATCTTGGGGATTGCAGTCAATGTCCTTATGCTAATGTTTGTAGTAAACACAAGGAGACATCCTGAAATTTCAGACATGGTTTTAGAGGTAAACTGCTTGACTTTACATTAACGTACATTCTAAGAATAAAATCTGAAATACTTTAATTTGTCTTGGGATAAGAGAAACTAAATCTTCTGTAAATGTCTGTTCACGGGTACAAAAGTATAAAGAATGAACTTTTTTAAATCACAGCTTAGTTATACAGATGGACGACAACTCAGTGACTTAAGAGGAAAACGAGATGGTAAATATAATTATAAATATGAAGCTATTATATTGTAATATATATATATATATATATATATATATATATATATATATATATATATATATATATATATATATATATATATATATATAATATTAAGAATAATAATAAGAATCCTCTTTGATGTAAAATAATAATAGTAATTTTCATGAAGACTGACAATTATTTTGTACAGTACACTCTATCATTGTACTTGTCACCCAGATAGTTAAATAGCTGCCTTTTATTTCCAGCCAAAACAGATATAGTAGAATACATCATATTGGTTGAGGTGAATGTAACAGAATTGATTTTGATTGCCCAAATCAAATCTTCACTGGAGTCCATCAGCTTTCCATTACAACTAGACAACACCACCGAAATTGAAGGTTTATTTATTACAACAGGTAAACTCTATCTATTATTAAGGTCATATTTTGTGTTTAGTTTTTTTTAGTCATGTTTTTAATAACAATGGGAATTGCATCAGTTGTTAATGGCTATAGAAAGACCAAATATAGCACAAGTGTCATTAGTCACTAACGCCACCTCACTTTCTGAACCATGGAAACCAGATCCTGCTATTTTCACACTGTTCCCAGGTAAGATCACTGACAATAGATTCTTCTTAGCATGACTAATGAATATCTCAACACTCCCAAAATGTGGTGCAACAGAAATGTTTGTCCTGTCGTTGGGAGACTGTAAGTTTCATGTCTCATTACAGTACAACAGCCAATGGAGCAAAATTGCTTCTGTGTGCTGGGTTGGAAAGATCACACTTCTGTCAATCACAGAAACAGTACTGAACATCTGTGAGCTCATGTATGCAGAAAAAATTAAACAGCACTTTGAGAGAGTAACACTGCCATGTAATGAGATTTAAAAAAGAGAAAGCACTTGTTATCTTTCAACCTCTTCTGTTTGTAGCTGTTGTATGATGAGGATAATAAGATAACTGGATTCTGGTCTACTGAATGGTTTTGCAAAAATATCTGGCTATCAGTAAGATGGTAATCGGAGAATTGGGGTTTTCTGCCAAGCTGCCACTGTTGGGCCATTGATCAAGGCCTTTAACCCTATGTCTGCTCCAGGCCTGCTGTATCATAACTAACCCTGCACTCTAACATCCAAAACTGGGTTGTCATTATACAGTGAATAATCAGTGTGGAAGCTATATTCCAAATTTGCATGAATTATTGTGATAATTTGGATTGTTCATGCAGCCACATACAGTATTGGCAATATAGTAAACTTCAATTGCATTTTTTTTATAATGCAATGAGTATGTTTAAATTATATAACTGTTTCTAATTTCTATGTTTCACATTTTGTTCTATTATTATTATTGTCCCCAGTGTGCAGGCCAGTTGAAGCCATTTATTACTGCGCATGTGAGGATCAATATTTCTGGCCATTCGATAACTGCGTGTATGATAAATGTAATACTATAAATGAAGGAACATGCAACTGTACTGGCGGATTTTCCAGTGGTGGACAGATGTGCATGCCAAAAGGTGGTGAGGGAAATGTTTTGGAGTATATGGATATACGTATAATATTTATTTTTTTCTTGTATTTACTTGACTGTTGTATTTTCATAGAATTGCAGTTCGAGTTTATTGTTGAAATTGAAATTAATGCCACAAGCACATCAGTGATAAGTGAAGTGAAGAATCTTCTAGAAGGATTCAGTTTTCAATTATTATATGAAGTTACAAAGGTGGACATTACAACAGGTAAGAATTAGTCTGTGAAAAATGGACATTTTAATATGTTCAAGGCAAATTTTACTAGCTTCTGTGAGAGTATTATGAGCTAGAAAGATATATTTGATGATTGTTGATAATTATCTCAATATTAAAAATGTAAAGAGCATTTTTTTTCCTCACACTGAATTCATTCTTGATTTTCCACAGTGTGCAGTTTGAATGATACCGAATATCAGTGCAGGTGTGAGGATCAGTATATCTGGCCGTGTGAAAAGTGCACACTATATGGGTCTTGTGATAATGTCACCAATGGCTTGTGTGGTTGCATCAATGCTATTCCAAATGATGGACAGTTCTGTCAACAAATCAATGAGCCGACATGTATGTATGACAAAAATAAAATATATAAATGTGCACATCTAAAGGACACTAACATATTCCCTTGGATATCAGCCGAAAAACATGTAATAGTATCAACAATTTCTACTTTAGTACTTTAATTTACATAATATCCTCATTCTTGTTTCATAGATAGCTTGGCATGTCCATCTTCAACAAGCACAACAGGTAAATCACGAAGATGAAATATATATGTATAAGAGGATTAACATAAAATGAATATGAGATGGAAGATCAGAACAACAATGTGGAACACTGCACCTTTTGTTTGACCTCACTAGTTTTTCCCATGCTTCATGTTGCCAAGTGTTGCCTGTTAGATTGTTTAAGCAATTAATAGCTCAGAATAGATTGAGGACTGGGTTTCTCTGGTGAAGACTGCATTTGTTGTTAAAATGAATGAAATCCAGAGAATCTATAGAAATGTAAGCTATTTTGAAAGATCATCGGTATTGAACACTCCTTAGCTAATGCAACAATTTGGAATGTCCAGAAAAGTAAAGAAATTCTGGTGTACTAACAACCAGACACTGAACAGTTTAGCCAAGTGAAACAATAGCAGTTGATGGCAAATACACTGTGATAGTGTACATTTCACCTCATGAAATTGAGACCCTGTACAACAAACAAGAAAGAAGCTTAGGTACAAAGCTTTAAAAGCATCAGATAAGTATAATACAAAAGTTTTAGTTGGTCAAAACAGTGGGTTTTCTGGCATAATGCAGTTAAGATTTTTAAGTGTTTATGGTTTTTTTGTCCAATTATTTTGCCTACATAGAAATTGGGTTTTCTGCCACTGAAGGTCCCATGTTCTAAATGGTTAAATCACATCTAAATGTAAATATCATAAAATTATATATGCACAAGCACTATTCATAAGCTGAAATTCTGATCTGCCGTCTCATCTTCATCTTTCAATCTCAGACCCAAAGGTCATCAGTGTATAGCAAAAATAGTCTTGCTGTTTTGTTACTTTTAGAATTTCATGTTCATTTAAAAACTAAATTACATTTAATTTATGAGCAGGGCATCTTACCTCTAGGTGTGTAAGTGTGTAAAGTCTCTTTCTGATATTTGATATATTTGTTTGTGTCTTAAAACTCTTTTGTTTTGTTAAGTCACTACAGCACTATCCACATCTTCTGATGCCATAACCACAGCTGGCACAAGCATCACATTCAAACCAGCTAGAACACATATGTCACCTATAGCCATCACTTCAACACTGAATCCAATCACAACTTCTACAACCACAGACACCACAGTAATATCCACAATGACACCGAGCACAGATGCAGACACTACAATAGCAACAATCTCACCCACAAAAGTCTTAGACACAACAAGCATTCTCAGCCAAACAGCAGTTACTACAACCACAGTAATCACAAGCCGAGCTAAAACAACTATGCCCATTAACACCACAATAATAAAAATACCTGCCACCTCAACCATAACCAACAAACCCATGACTGATACAGTTACATATGAAACAAATACAGCCATTCAAACTGAACCAATCACAATTACATCCATTACATTAAGCCCAACTAACACACAAACTACTGCCTCTAAACCCACATACACCACAGCTACAAACACTGGTAATCTAAACACCACAACAGTGGTAACCACAGTCAATACAAATACAAGCCTTCAAACCACATTGATTGAAACCACAGACACAGAAAATGCACATGATATAACCACAGACACCACTGCAGATCACAACACAACTACTACAAACACTGCACTCATAGCTACAGACATCACAAACATAACTGCTACATCCACAGACACTATACTCACGGCTGCCCCACCTAAAATTCCAATCACAGTTGATACTACAGTCTCAGCAATTGCAGCTGATACAAACACAGCTTTTCAAGCCACAACCCAAGCAAACACTGTAGCCAACACCAAAAACATCATTCACACAGTTGCCCCAATTACAGCCACAACAATCACAACTAACACATTCACAGTGGTCACAACCAAAGCTCATCAATCCGCAGCACAAACAAACCCTGTAACCAACACCACAGACACTACAGACATCAGAAAAGCCATCACCGACACAATTATAGATAGCACTACTGCAACCATACTGAAAACAAACAAAGTCACCACAGTCACAACTGCTACAACATCAGATTCTACAAACACAGAAACTACAACAGCAACTGACACATACACAGACACTGTACCAACGGCTGCCCCACCTACAGGCTCAATCGCAACTAGTAATACAGCCTCAGTCATCGCAGCTGATATGACAGCTTCAGCAATCGCAGCTGATACAAATACAGCTCTTCAATCCACAACCAGAGCAAACCATGTGGCCAAAGCCACATACACTACAGACACTAGAAAAACTATCAATGGCACAACCATAGATAGCACTACTGCAACCATTGCCAAAACAAACCAACCAACCACGGTCACAACTGCTACGACATTAGATGCCACAACTGATACATCCACAAACACTATACCCACAGCTACCCCAACTACAGTCTCGACAATTGCAGCTAAAATAATGACAGATGTTACATCCACAGACATTATAAACACAGATGCCCCAACTACAGCCACAACACTAACAACTGATACAGTCACAGAGATCACAACCAGAACATTTCAATCCACACCCCGAGCAAACCCTGTAGTCAACACCACAGACACTGAAATGAGAGACAACACAAAAACCATCACTGCCACCACTATAGACAGCACTAATGCAACCAGAGGGAAAACAACAGAAACCACCAGAGATTCCACAAACATCTCTGCAACATTGACAGACATTATATCCACAGCTGCTCCAACAACATCAACAACAACAACCACAACTGATACAGCAACAAAAGTCACAAACGCTGATTTTCGAACCACAGCCAAAACAAACTCTATGAGCAGCACTACAGACACTGCAATAACAGAATTCACAAAAAACATAATCGGCACAACCATAGATAGCAATATGCAAATAAAGGCAAAAACAAATAAAGCCACCACATTCACAACTGATACAACATCAGGTGCCACAAACACAGAAACCACAACAACAATTGATACATCCACAGACACTATATCCACCGCTGCCCCAAATGCAGCCTCAACAATCGTAGCTGATACAATCACAGGTCTTCAGTCCACAATCCAAGCAAACCCTGTAGCCATCACCACAGACACTGAAATTACAGACACCACAAAAACCTTTAATGCCACAAACATAGATAGAACTACTGCAACCTTAGGGAAAACAAAGAAAGCAACCACAGTCACAAATGGAACAACCAGAGATGCCACAACCATATCTGCTACATTCACAGACATTATATCCACAGCTGCCCCAACTACATCCACACAAATCACAACTGATACAGCAACAGACGTCACAGCCACTACTCTTCAAACCACAACCCAAACAAACCCTGTAGCCAACACCACAAACAGTGCAATTACAGAAACTAAGCAAACCATCATTGCAACAATAGATAGCACTACTGCAACCATAGCAAAAACAAACAAAGCCACCACAGTCACAACTGCTACGACATCAGATGCCACAAACACAGAAACCACAAAAGTAACTGACGCATCCACCGACACTATATTCACAGCTGTTCCAGCTTCTGCCTCAACAATCACAGCTAATATGACAGCCTCAGCAATCGCACGTGATACAACCACAGCCCTTCAATTCATAACCAGAGCAAATCCTGTAGCCAACACCACAGACATTGCAATTACAGACAACACAAAAACTATAAACAGCACGACCATAGATAGCACTACTGCAACCATAGCCAAAACAAACAAAAAACCAACCACAGTCACAACTGTTACGACATTGGATGACACAGACACCAAAATTACAACTGATACATCCACAAACACTATACCCACAGCTACCCCAACTACAGTCTCGACAATTGCAGCTAAAATAATGACAGATGTTACATCCACAGACATTATAAACACAGATGCCCCAACTACAGCCACAACACTAACAACTGATAAAGTCACAGAGATCACAACCAGAACATTTCAATCCACTCCCCGAGCAAACCCTGTAGTCAACACCACAGACACTGAAATGAGAGACAACACAAAAACCATCACTGCCACCACTATAGACAGCACTAATGCAACCAGAGGGAAAACAACAGAAACCACCAGAGATTCCACAAACATATCTGCAACATTGACAGACATTATATCCACAGCTGCTCCAACAACATCAACAACAACAAGCACAACTGATACAGCAACAAAAGTCACAAACGCTGATTTTCGAACCACAGCCAAAACAAACTCTATGAGCAGCACTACAGACACTGCAATAACAGAATTCACAAAAAACATAATCGGCACAACCATAGATAGCAATATGCAAATAAAGGCAAAAACAAATAAAGCCACCACATTCACAACTGATACAACATCAGGTGCCACAAACACAGAAACCACAACAACAATTGATACATCCACAGACACTATATCCACCGCTGCCCCAAATGCAGCCTCAACAATCGTAGCTGATACAATCACAGGTCTTCAGTCCACAATCCAAGCAAACCCTGTAGCCATCACCACAGACACTGAAATTACAGACACCACAAAAACCTTTAATGCCACAAACATAGATAGAACTACTGCAACCTTAGGGAAAACAAAGAAAGCAACCACAGTCACAAATGGAACAACCAGAGATGCCACAACCATATCTGCTACATTCACAGACATTATATCCACAGCTGCCCCAACTACATCCACACAAATCACAACTGATACAGCAACAGACGTCACAGCCACTACTCTTCAAACCACAACCCAAACAAACCCTGTAGCCAACACCACAAACAGTGCAATTACAGAAACTAAGCAAACCATCATTGCAACAATAGATAGCACTACTGCAACCATAGCAAAAACAAACAAAGCCACCACAGTAACAACTGCTACAACATCAGATGCCACAAACACAGAAACCACAAAAGTAACTGACGCATCCACCGACACTATATTCACAGCTGTTCCAGCTTCTGCCTCAACAATCACAGCTAATATGACAGCCTCAGCAATCGCACGTGATACAACCACAGCCCTTCAATTCATAACCAGAGCAAATCCTGTAGCCAACACCACAGACATTGCAATTACAGACACCACAAAATCTATAAACAGCAGGACCATAGATAGCGCTACTGCAACCATAGGCAAAACAAACAAAAAACCAACCACAGTCACAACTGTTACGATATTGGATGACACAGACACCAAAATTACAACTGATACATCCACAAACACTATACCCACAGCTACCCCAACTACAGTCTCGACAATTGCAGCTAAAATAATGACAGATGTTACATCCACAGATATTATAAACACAGATGCCCCAACTACAGCCACAACACTAACAACTGATACAGTCACAGAGATCACAACCAGAACATTTCAATCCACACCCCGAGCAAACCCTGTAGTCAACACCACAGACACTGAAATGAGAGACAACACAAAAACCATCACTGCCACCTCTATAGACAGCACTAATGCAACCAGAGGGAAAACAACAGAAACCACCAGAGATTCCACAAACATATCTGCAACATTGACAGACATTATATCCACAGCTGCTCCAACAACATCAACAACAACAAGCACAACTGATACAGCAACAAAAGTCACAAACGCTGATTTTCGAACCACAGCCAAAACAAACTCTATGAGCAGCACTACAGACACTGCAATAACAGAATTCACAAAAAACATAATCGGCACAACCATAGATAGCAATATGCAAATAAAGGCAAAAACAAATAAAGCCACCACATTCACAACTGATACAACATCAGGTGCCACAAACACAGAAACCACAACAACAATTGATACATCCACAGACACTATATCCACCGCTGCCCCAAATGCAGCCTCAACAATCGTAGCTGATACAATCACAGGTCTTCAGTCCACAATCCAAGCAAACCCTGTAGCCATCACCACAGACACTGAAATTACAGACACCACAAAAACCTTTAATGCCACAAACATAGATAGAACTACTGCAACCTTAGGGAAAACAAAGAAAGCAACCACAGTCACAAATGGAACAACCAGAGATGCCACAACCATATCTGCTACATTCACAGACATTATATCCACAGCTGCCCCAACGACATCCACAAAAATCGCAACTAATACAGCAACAGACGTCACAGCCACTACTCTTCAAACCACAACCCAAACAAACCCTGTAGCCAACACCACAAACACTGCAATTACAGACACTAAACAAACTATCATTGCAACAATAGATAGCACTACTGCAACCATAACAAAAACAAACAAAGCCACCACAGTCACAACTGCTACAACATCAGATGCCACAAACACAGAAACCACAAAAGTAACTGACGCATCCACAGACACTATATTCACAGCTGTTCCAGCTTCAGCCTCAACAATCACAGCTAATATGACAGCCTCAGCAATCACACGTGATACAACCACAGCCCTTCAATTCATAACCAGAGCAAATCCTGTAGCCAACACCACAGACATTGCAATTACAGACACCACAAAATCTATAAACGGCACGACCATAGATAGCACTACTGCAACCATAGCCAAAACAAACAAAAAACCAACCACAGTCACAACTGTTACGACATTGGATGACACAGACACCAAAATTACAACTGATACATCCACAAACACTATACCCACAGCTACCCCAACTACAGTCTCGACGATTGCAGCTAAAATAATGACAGATGTTACATCCACAGACATTATAAACAAAGATGCCCCAACTACAGCCACAACACTAACAACTGATAAAGTCACAGAGATCACAACCAGAACATTTCAATCCACTCCCCGAGCAAACCCTGTAGTCAACACCACAGACACTGAAATGAGAGACAACACAAAAACCATCACTGCCACCACTATAGACAGCACTAATGCAACCAGAGGGAAAACAAAAGAAACCACCAGAGATTCCACAAACATATCTGCAACATTGACAGACATTATATCCACAGCTGCTCCAACAACATCAACAACAACAACCACAACTGATACAACAACAAAAGTCACAAACACTGATTTTCGAACCACAGCCAAAACAAACTCTATGAGCAGCACTACAGACACTGCAATAACAGAATTCACAAAAAACATAATCGGCACAACCATAGATAGCAATATGCAAATAAAGGCAAAAACAAATAAAGCCTCCACATTCACAACTGATACAACATCAGGTGCCACAAACACAGAAACCCCAACAATAATTGATACAGCCACAGACACTATATCCACCGCTGCCCCAAATGCAGCCTCAACAATCGTAGCTTATACAATCACAGGTCTTCAGTCCACAATCCAAGCAAACCCTGTAGCCATCACCACAGACACTGAAATTACAGACACCACAAAAACCTTTAATGCCACAAACATAGATAGAACTACTGCAACCTTAGGGAAAACAAAGAAAGCAACCACAGTCACAAATGGAACAACCAGAGATGCCACAACCATATCTGCAACAATCACAGACATTATATCCACAGCTGCCCCAACTACATCCACAAAAATCACAACTTATACAGCAACAGACGTCACAGCCACTATTCTTCAAACCACAACCCAAACAAACCCTGTAGCCAACACCACAAACACTGAAATTACAGACACTAAACAAACTATCATTGCAACAATAGATAGCACCACTGCAACCATAGCAAAAACAAACAAAGCCACCACAGTCACAACTGCTACAACATCAGATGCCACAAACACAGAAACCACAAAATTAACTGACGCATCCACAGACACTATATTCACAGCTGTCCCAGCTTCAGCCTCAACAATCACAGCTAATATGACAGCCTCAGCAATCGCACATGATACAACCACAGCCCTTCAATTGATATCCAGAGCAAATCCTGTAGCCAACACCACAGACATTGCAATTACAGACACCACAAAAACTATAAACGGCACAACCATAGATACTGCAACTACTGCAACCATAGCCAAAACAAACAAAAAACCAACCACAGTCACAACTGTTATGACATTGGATGGCACAGACACCAAAATCACAACTGATACATCCACAAACACTATACCCACAGCTACCCCAACTACAGTCTCGACAATTGCAGCTAAAATAACGACAGATGTTACATCCACAGACATTATACGCACAAAAGCCCCAACTACAGCCACAACACTAACAACTGATAAAGTCACAGAGGTCACATCCTTTAGTACCACAACAATAGGTAGCACTACTACAACCATAGGGGAAACAAAGAAAGCAACCAAAGTTACAGATGCAACAAACACAGACACGACAATCATAAGTGTTAACTCCACAGACACTATAACCATGGCTGCTCCAACAACAACCACAAATATCACAACCACACCTTTCCAAAACACAACTGCTACAGTCATGGAAAATAAAACCACAAAGACTGCAACTACAGACACCATACAAACCATTACTGTCCCAACTATAGCTAACACTACTCTAAGCATAACCAAAACAAACAAAGCCACTACAATCAAAACTGCTATATCCACAGACACCACAAACACAAATTTTACAAATAAAATCACAGCAACCACATACACTACAACTGACCACACCACAACTGCTGAAACCACAGCAGCCAAAACCACATTGGCTAGAATCAAAACTGATACAAGCACTGACACCATACCCACTACTACACTACCTACTACTGACAGAGACACTTCAAGTACAAGTCTTCAAGCCACAGCAAATGCAACCACAATCTTTAAAACCACAAACACCACAACTACAAATTCTATACCCACTGCTTTCCAAACTACAGCCACAACAATTACAACTGATAGAAACATTACAAAAGCTCTCCGAACAACAATCATTCCAAACTCTCTCACCAACACCACTGATGCAACAACTACAGACACCACGACAAACATTGTCACCACAACTATAGAGAGCTCTACTAGAACCACAGCCACTGCAAACACAACCACACTCACAAGAGCACCAAACCAAGGTAAGATGATTTCATCCTTTAAATCTTGTTGAAGTAAATAAAAATTCTTCAATAATATACATGTGTGTCAAAGCCATTTTAAAACTGCAATTTTCCCCCAAAGCCTTTCCCCTTTATGTTCCATAAATAGACTAATATTTGACCCTAATTTAATGCTACAAAAATACAATTAAGAAGCCACAAATAATCACACAGTTAAAGATATTTGTACAAAAATATAAAAGAACTAAAGCTTAATTCAGTTGTGCGAATGCATCCTCCCTTTTCCCCTCTCTGTTTGCTTGTGTTTCGCTCTCTGTTCTTTCAGCTTTTACCAATTAATGGTATGATCCATTTCAATCGCTTAAATTTACATCTGTTACATTTCACGTCTGCTGTCATTTTGTTTTTCACCCACAGACACGCGTGTCATTGGGTTCTCAATGAAAATAAACAGAGAATTTGACATTGCACTCACCAATAAAACAAGTGAAACCTTCAAAAATTTTAAAGCAAAAATTGAGATATCGGTAAGTTGAACACAGTGAAAGCATCAGTTCATACTTCAGCTTTTATTTAGAAGTATGCAAGCAAGGAATTACATACTTGAAGGTTATTGGGTTTGCTGGAATCATACAGCCTGATACAAAGTACATTTACTGCTACCACTGATATTTTCCTATAACAGCACAAAGTGTTTTGTTCCTCTTTTACAAAAGCAATTACCTAGTTATTACATTTAATAATAAATAACACATCATGCTTTTTATACGTCGAATATCGTGGAATGTTTGCAAAACCTACTGTTATCACTTATTGTACGTTATAGTATCTATATACCATCATTCCTTCATAGTCTCTCTCTCATGAAGACTTTTCTATGGTGGAAAACATACAGTAGCAAAGAGCTGACACTGGAGGCTCCAAGCAGATCCCTGCATTAAGAATTATACACATTGCTTTTTTTTAAATACTTGTATGTTTTTAAGCTGTTTATTTTTAGTGTTGGATTAGATGGAACATCCTCCATACGTGTCCATGTGAATGAGCTGTTACAGTAGAAACAATAATATATTAATATGAGCATTTATGAATTAAAAGTTTATAAATATAAACTTGTCATCGAAATTATATTTAGAACTGTTGTCAGAGTTACTGTTATAGAAAAATAAATGACCACCTTTTAATTCAAGAGCTGAGTATGTGCCTTTTTCAGATTGATGAAAGTTACAGAAGCTTGCCTGCCTATAAGCCCAACTCTGCAAGTGTGAATGGTTTCAGGTAACATTATTTACTGCATTATTCATAGTTTAATATTTTAGTTGTTAAGATGATGTTTACCATCTTCAATGAATATATAGCTAATTTCCTGAAACCTAATGAAACTGGAAACAAAACCACTCATACCTACAATTTTGATGTAGACTGGTTCTTTCAAAAGGACATAAGTGATGTTCTGTGTTTTGACAGGCCTGGCAGTCTGATTGCAGACTTTGAGATTAATGCAACTAGCGATAACCTTAATTTGGCATCGGCAAACCAACAACTTGCTAGCAATCTCCGTTCACTGGGATTCAACATAAGCAATGATGCATTCAGTCAGAGTGGTAGGGAAATTACTCTCTTCATATTATTGTGTTCTCCTCATCTTATTATTATTATTATTATTATTATTATTATTATTATAAATTTTTGCAATCCAGCACACTCTCATTCTGTATAGCACTGATGGTTAAAAAAACAAAAAAAAGCCTTAAATAAATATGTGCATGGTTCTGTGTTTCAGTGGCAGATGTGCTATATAAAGGTCAAGACCAAATATATCCTGGGCAAAATATGATACTGACTTGTAACACAACAACAAATAACAACATTAATTGGACGAAGAATGGAATTGAATTAAAGGAGTCTGACAGATATACAATTGATCAAAATGTACTCACTGTGAAAAATACCACTCCTGAGGACAGTGGTACGTAAAAAAAAAGTCACTGCAGTATCTAGTAAACAACATAAATTACATTCATTTTACTGCATCCACAAAGATTTGTATTGGATTAGTATTTGCATTAGTAGATTATATTAGGATACGAATTCTAAATCCCAGAATCTAATCTTCTTCTAATCCCATCTTCTGTTTTATTGATTTATTTCTTTTAAATCTAACCCTATTTTGTCATAGTAAAATAGCCAGATGGTAAAAGATACATTTATAGTGTATAAGTTCACTTCATCCAACAAAAAATAATCTTCGATCAATCTATCAATCAAGAATCTATCAATCCTCTATCAATCCTCATAATAACTTCCCATATTTTCGCCTACATCATACATGATCATGTAGCTTGCTCTCGTTTAAACACTAAAATTCAATCCAGGAATGTTCTTGAACATTTTATTTGTGTGATATTGTTTATGATTTCCATATTAATCTCCTTTCCTTTCAAAATGATCAGGTCTGTATGAATGTAGCACAACAGTGAACTCAATACCATATGTGATCTGGCAAAGGATTATGATTCCAGAGCCCAATATCCAAGTGAGCAATGACAAATTTGTAGAATGTAAGAACCCAAAAACTATGCTACAGTGCTGTGTTCAGGAGAGCTATGAAGTGAAATGGAGCATTGACCCTGCAGACTGCATCCAACCTTCAGCAGGTCACAAATAAAAAAGCAAAACTAAATATTCATGTCAAATATTTAGTCAAGCTACACCATTGAAATAGTTTTGATTTGTATTTTAACTTTAACTATTTATTATTTTGCACAGTTCCACCAACAGGCTGCATAGTATGTGACTATAAAATAAACACACAGGAATGTCTGCGTAACAAGAAGATATCAGTCACATGTCAACTTATTAAAAGTGATTACAAGGCACAGAAAATCACAATAAACGTAGTTAATGGACGTGAGTAATCCTTTAATTTTATTTCAAATGTAAAGAAATGCTTTCTCTGCTGTATCAGAGAAAGCAAATTTGAATGAATGTAATTACCATAATCAGATATAAATTAGACAGCATTTAAATTTGTTTGCATTTGAGGGGTTTTTACGTATACATTACATAGTTGTATAAAATCTCTTCATAATTGTATATATACAATTCAATCATAATTCTCAACATCATTCCCATAGAATCGAACTGTTCTGATGCTGTATTTGGACCCGGAAATGTGGAAGACGTACATGTTGGGGACTGTAATGAAGGCATGGTTGGTTATCAAGAAGCTAAGTGTAACTCAACAGGACAGTGGCAAATTACATATACCAACTGTGTCCTGCGAGTCATTCAAAATCTCAAAGATAAATCTGGGGTAATCAGATTTGATTTTTATTTTTTGTCCAATAACAGAAAAAAGAATATCTAAATTTCTGCATTTTTTTCCCTTAGCTCTTAAATATCATTGAACTCCCACAATTTGTGGCCAATCTCAGCGCTGCGACTGTAACAAATGCTCAAAATATAACATCATCTTCATCGACCATATTAACAATTGCTGCCATTCTTAAAACTATTGTCAATATCTCCCAATCACTACTTGTCAATAAAGCCATTATGACTGTAAGTATAGTCTTGTTTTCTCTTTTCCTTTTCATCTTTCGAAACTCATTGCAGTTTTTGAAAGAAAGAGAATTTATGTTTTTCTTGTAATTTGTGATTCTATATTTGATTTGATTTGATGGGCTCTTTCTAATAATTTTTTAATTTCAATTTTAAGGGTTTCCTAAATACAGTGGATGTCATTGGGTCAGTAGATGCACAAAAAGCATGGATTGATTTAAATAAAAACAGTACAACCAGTAATGCCAGTTCTGAACTTCTGGCGTCCATTGAAAGCATCGCACGCAGACTACCAGATGAAGTCATTGAGATAATAACCGCCTCTGCTCATCTTAAAAGAAATAACATCACTACTGTCCCATTTTTTGGACAATTTGGTAATAGCTCATCGACCCATATAAGCATTCCAGTAATTAGTCAAAAGACTTTCATAACCATCATAGTTTTTTCAGCACTTGACAATGTCTTACCTGTTCACACTGCATACAATGACAGTTCAGTTAACACCAGCATCAATGGAGACGTAGCTGTGATTGAACCAAAGTCATCAATTAACAACATATCCTTTTCTTTTGCCATCAAAAATAAGACATTGGGAAAACCTCAGTGTGTCTTCTGGAACTTTAATCTTCTGAATGGTAGTGGTGGATGGGACTTGACTGGATGTCAGTTAAAGCTATTAGGGAAAGAACCTGAAAGATACACATGTGAGTGCAATCACACAACCTCTTTTTCAATCCTGATGTCACCATTTACGCTGGATAAAGTCCAAGCCATAATCTTAGACTATATAACCTACATCGGTGTTGGCATTTCAATGGGCAGCTTGGTTTTGTGCCTCATCATTGAAATCATCATATGGAAATCAGTGACACGAAATGACACATCCTTCATGCGTCATGTCTCCATAGTCAACATCGCTGTCTCCCTCCTGATTGCAAACATTTGCTTCATCATTGGAGCGGCTGTTGTTAAACAAGAGGGTCCCTGTAGTACAGCGACATTCTTCATGCACTTCTTTTATCTCGCCCTTTTCTTCTGGATGTTTCTGTCAGCACTTTTGCTCCTCTACCGCACCCTCATGGTCTTTTCCAGAATGACCAGAGGAGCAATGATAGCCATAGGTTTCACTGTCGGCTACGGAGCCCCGTTAATCATAGCTGTCGTTACTGTGGCATCTACAGCTGGAGGCAAAGGCTACATTCAACAAGATTACAATTGTTGGCTGAACTGGGATAAAACAAAGGCTCTCCTGGCATTTGTGATTCCTGCTCTGACGACTGTAGCTATAAACCTCCTGGTGCTTATTGTGGTTCTGTGTAAGATGTTGAGGAGAGGAGTTAATGCTTCTGTTCAGCCAGATGAGAAACATCCCCTAGTCGTCATTGCTAGATGTGTGGCGATTTTAACACCTCTCTTTGGTCTAACGTGGGGATTCGGCATCGGGACCTTGGTGTCACCGAACTTTGGGATTCATATAGTGTTCGCATTCCTTAATTCACTGCAGGTACTAATGCTATTCTCTTTGTATTTATAATGACATAATAAAAGATTTTCTATATGACATACAAAAATGAGCCAATCAAACTAATCCATAAAATTGTCTAATTTGTCTCTTCAAAGGGTTTTTTCATTTTGCTGTTTGGAACATTACTGGACAGTAAGGTATATCACGCTTTTCTTTTCTTTTTTTTCCTTTTCCCCTGTATCCATAAATAACAGTAATAATTTTGTTTTCTGGTTGCAGGTCCGAGAAACACTGACAGGAAGATTGGCTCTGAGGAATGTAAGCTCTAACCACACCAGAGTAAGCACTTTAATGAATAATTACTAAGTAATTTGCATTGGAGGGGAGCACGGTGGCTTAGTGGTTAGCACGTTCGCCTCACACCTCCAGGGTTGGGGGTTCGATTCCCGCCTCCGCCTTGTGTGTGTGGAGTTTGCATGTTCTCCCCGTGCCTCAGGGGTTTCCTCCGGGTACTCCGGTTTCCTCCCGGTCCAAAGACATGCATGGTAGGTTGATTGGCATCTCTGGAAAAATTGTCCATTGTGTGTGATTGCGTGAGTGAATGAGAGTGTGTGTGTGTGTGTGCTCTGCGATGGGTTGGCACTCCGTCCAGGGTGTATCCTGCCTTGATGTCCGATGACGCCTGAGGCACAGGCTCCCCGTGACCCGAGAGTTCGGATAAGCGAAAGAAAATGAATGAATGAATGAATGAATGAATGAATGAATTTGCATTGGACTTTAAAAATGCAGTATTTTAAATGATGTTTTTAATCTACAGAGCACAAGTGCAGGATCAGCACTCTCAAACAGTCTTACTTTCATTCAGGGGTTATGGCGTAGAGGTACGTAACTGAACAGAAAGTTCATTTTTACACACATGACCTTGAACCATCTTAATTAATAACCACAAATAAAGTGTATCATGTATCGTCACAACTTTAGATCGTAAACTACTTTAGATAGTTAACACTGTTTACTTAAGTCATACATCCTTTGGTTTAACTTCAACCATAGTTGAAGTACATAGTTACATGTACAAGTACATAGTTACCATACCACAGTACATAACCTGATCAAGTGGATCCGTGCATCTTCAGTTTAGCCACTGAATCTTTACTTACGGGTTTTTGGATATTTTAACAGGCTAAGTTTGTTCCAGTGACCTTATTTTCACTCGTGCCTATGCTGATTTAACAATAAGATGATTAGGATTGTTAGCAAAGGATTACAAACGACTTTACTCACAGTGTTTGAACTAAAGAACAAGAATGGAATTATAGCACAAGCATGACATGGAGAAAACCTTTAAAAGACACAAGAAAGTCATCAGAAGTTTTTCTATTGGTATTCAGCAGGGACAAAAAAGGAAACTGCTCTGGCGGTGGGAACATTTTTTTTTTTTTTTTAGAAAAACTAATTGTTTATTTTATGCTAAATTATTTAGAATAAAAACATGTCTGAGAAAATGTCTGATATATCAAATAATGCACTACAACTACATAATATCAGATTCTTCGTGGATGAAAACTGATTTGAACTAAATTTGACGAGTCACTTAAAAAACTTAAAATCTTTTTCATTTTTGTGCTGCAACTAACCTTCTGATCTCTTGCAGATGAGTACCGCGTATCCCAAGCTGGCATCTTTCCGACATCTTCAAGCAACTCCTATAGATCTGTTTAGCTTAGTTATCTAACAAACGTTTCATCCGTATATTTAAAAAACTTCTTTAACACTAATTATATAGTGAGCAAAGTCTAGATTTTTAGTTTTTTTTTCTTGGCAACCGCAAGGCTAACGAAATGAATTTAACTAACTTTGTCGATCATTCACGACAATATTATGAAGTATTTTTTCTTAAGGAGAAACGTTAAAAACGGTAATTACTCATGTGGTATTGTACATTTTCACTAAAGAATTCTTAATAACTATCTACCAATGCATTTCTGAGCCATGGTCTGAGCATATGTGAACAATTTTGTTCGTATTTTGGATGTGTTTATTTTGCAGGTTATGAATCCTTGCAGATTAGCTAGTTACTTTACATTGTTGTATCTTCAACCGCTAAGATGTTCCACATGATCGTGTCTGCTAAAGAACTTGATGTAAATGACAGCTCGCACCTTAACACTTTTTCTTTTAATAATGAAACCTTGCATATTTATCTGATATTGATACCCCATCCAATATTTTGTCTTTGCATTTTTTTTTTTTGGCCTCTCTGTAAAAAAAAAAAAAAAAAAGTCGTTTGTACCCGTTTTGTGGTTTCAGCATTAAATGTCTCTCATGTCACACACTTTTTTTTTTTACTTCACACAAATGTCTATCTTCAAAGTAAATGTTAATATCAAACCCATTTCTGCTCTCTGAGAGTTCTTGTTCATAAATATGTAAAATTTGAAGGTGTTTATGTTCATCCACTAACATTATAAAAGTTATGAACGAAGCGGAAAAACACAGTACTGACTCAATTTAGATCAGACTAGCGGCGATGAAATAATTCATTTGTTTACGTCGGTTGAAAACGTTTTTTGGTGTCAATGTACTGTGACAATGTCAATGGAGTTTTTTTTTTTTGTTTTTTTTTTTTTTAAAGTTAAAGCTTTAAAATTAACTTTTTTTTTAACTGAAGCTAAAATACATAGCTAAGAACACAAACTAAAAATAATTCTAATTCAGTTAAAACCTCTAAATTGACATTTAAGTATTAAATATCAATTTGTATTAAAAAAAATTGACATTCTCTAAAACAAAACTTGTGTCAAATTCTCACACACTTGCTTTGAATGTTTCACTGGTGGTGAATATTAGATCTTGTTCACAACTTTAGAAAATGAACGAAGCTCAAAACTGTCATGACTGAGTTCTTCCTGTGGGTTTTTCTATCCAACATACATCAGCCTTGAACCGATAAATGTGTAAAATGTTAAGACTCCAGTAGAAAACACCAACATGGATTAACTGACAAATTAGTGATGACGTGTTACAGCTACATTTTTTTGACTGGACAAGCGATTTAGTTGTCAGTATCCTAATCAGCACTATTTTAATCAGCTAGGTGCTCGTCTGTCATTGGTTGTTATCTTCTGTCTAGGGAAAAAAATTAATCTATAAGGTTTTTCACTATGATGTGCTTTTGTAGGTAAATAGGCACAAAATCTTGTATAAAGGCTCCAGAGAAGAGATAAAGAGAGATTCAAAGAAGAGATAAAGAGAGACCTGTGTGAGAGATCACAGGTGTGTTGATCAGGTGATGACAAACTAGTAGCTATAAAGTGTTGTACTGAACATGTAGTGTGATAAAACTTTGAACCGTTTGTGTGGATCCGTTCTGATTGGACTGAAATCACTCAAATTCTGTCAAATTACATAGAAAGATCTGCACGCTAGTACAAACCAATGACGTTTATTTTGCAGTCACAATGCTAACACTATATGTAGCAGACATCCAAACAATTCAACCAGCTACCTTATCACTCAGAAAGGACTCCATGTGCACACACACACACACACACACACACACACACGCACCAAACAGAGACACATTCACATCAGGGAAGCAAAATAAAAAATAAATGGGGGAAAAACAAGGAAACAAATGAGTGTTGGACATGGTTAAAGAAATGAGCTAGTTCTTCACAAACAGTTAGCAGCAGCATGTTGAGAAATAGCACAAGTCGCTAAAATATTCCATTCTGGTTCTGTTTTTGTAAATCTATCATATTTCTAATGCATTATTTCTTTGTCGGTTTTAAAAAAATGGAATTCTTCAGATGAAAAAAAACAAAAACTTTTTTGTTTTAAAGAGGAGTGAAAGGGTGAGGGGGCGAGCTAAAGGCAAACTGGCAAGTGTGATCAGCTTTTGCTTTGTTTTTAGTACCAAGTTGTGTGTTTTTTTTTTTTTTTTTTTTAGTACACCTTCGTGAACTGTAAGGGGGCACCAGTCTGTGGTTTAAAAAAAACAAAAAAACAATAGTGAAATAATGATACATGAGCAGGCTGATCGAATTTCTCCACAATCATTAGTCATTTTGTACTTTACAGTCCTCAAAAGACTTCAGACAAAAAAAACGGGCTGTTCAAACTCACGCCCGAGTCTCGTTCCTGTTTTTAACACGCCCTTGTTGACTTCCCCATGGCTGAATCCCACTCCAACTGATACGCCAGCTCTTGATATTCAACGAAGGAAAAGTTCAGAAGGAATTTCCACCCGACAGTTTTACCTTTTTAAAATAACTGAACGATGAAACTGTTTATTAGTTTAAACAGGAGCGATAAATATTTCAGAAATAATGCTAACATTTGATTGTCCATGCTCAAATAAATGTTTATTTCTCAATTAATATCTGAACTTTACCCTGCTAACGAGCTAATGGGGATGCAGATGACGGAGTTGGACAAAAAGATTTCTCAGGAGAATGTCAACACCACGATTCCAACTCAGCAGGGGAACTGTGGGTGGTTAAAAGCAGGACAAAGACTCAATGAAGATGCCACAAACTCAGTAGATTGTTTTATGACCTGTTATCGAAACATGTTGCCTTAACAAACTGATACGCCACACAAGTACCCCCTGGTGGCCATGAACAGGCATTGCTGCACGGCAAAAAAGTATTTATTTACAGTTTCGGGCGCATTTTGCTCTTCCTTCAGGTTCATCTTGAGGAAAATGTACATCATTTAAAACCTGTAAATCCTCTAATTCCCTAAATCTCAACAAAAGCACAGATCAAATCCTTCAGTCACTCTGTCTCCACACAGACAAGCCACACTTTCAGCACAGCTGCACTAACTACACTGTAAAAAGATCTCGTTTTTACCCAATCACACATTTTTGTAATTTTTTTGTCCTTAATTTTGTAATCATTATAAACAGCATCAAAAATTGTTATGACAAAAAAAATGTACACTTTTCTCCTCTTGCATGTTTCTATACAAGGCAGGCAGAAGCAGAGCAGCTCGCCCCCTTCCCCCTCACACACACACACACACACACACACACACACACACACAATCACACTTACACACAATCAGGTTTCCCACTTCCCTTATCACCCCACAGATCTGGAAAAAAAAACAAAACAAAAAAAAAACACCACCACACACTCTAAACACAAGCTGATTCCAATCTACAACTCCATATCATAGCACATAATGCACTACTTTCTCTCTCACACACAAACCAACCCTGTTCCGATCCACACGTATACACACACACACACGTATACATACACACACACACACACACACTCCCGATACACACCGTTCCTCACTTTCGTTGGTTCTGGAAACTGGCTTTAAAATATGTATATATTTATATGTGTATATATAAAAAGGGAGGAAGGAAGAGTGGAGTGTGTGGGGGGAGAAGAGGGAGGGGCCTGTGGGCCCTAGAGGCGGGGTCTAGTTGAGTGGGCGGAGCCTGCAGCAGAGTGGAATGTCAGCTCATCATGTCGTTGCTGTTGACACCGTATGTGGAATTCTTCATGGAGTCGTTCACTTCTCTTCTAAATACTGAAAGATTCTGCGTGAACCTGTGGCACAGATCGACAATGCAGTATAAATAAATAAATAAAAATTATTATTATTAAATTATTAAGTATACATACACACACACACACACAAAAACAATTAAATAAAAATGAATATACAAAATATCAATAAAAAAAAAAAAAAACATGAAACAAAATTCACATAAAACTAAAATTTTAACAGCTATAAAGTAAAAAGTGAAATGAAATAAATAAAAGAAAAGGATAAAATCACAGAGGTGAGAAAACATACTATCAAAGAAATGATTAACAAGCTCATAGGATAAAACGGGTTTTTAAAATCTTTGAGCTTCAGTCTGCTCTACTCAAGATGTCAAGTAGTTTTTCAGCAGAAACAACTAATTTAGGACCGGAAAAAAAAACAAAAACAAACAAACAAACAAAAAAAAAACGCAATTTCCATGATTTAAAAAGATGCTGTGAAAAGGTTCCTACACACGAGGAAGGAGCGACTCACCTGTCACGGTTTTTAGTAAGTAAGTTGCGCTCGATTCCCTCCATTAGATTTTCGAAGCATAAGTGCATGGCCTGCTGTTTCTCTGGAGGCTGACTGTTCACTATGCTGTTCCTTAAATCTGCAAAATACTAAGACACAAACACAAACATGTTTTAGTGCATTGTTTTATTACAAAAGATCCATTTTCAGACATCCTCACTGCACTGTTACACGTTATAATGTGCTTCAGTGTGAGAGTCGGTGCTACTGAGCGATAGACCTTTAAATCTACAAACTAATCTAACCTACTTTACTCAATGCAGCATCTAGTATAACACAAACAGGTTAAATCTGAAATTTACATAGATAGATTTTAATTATGTTGTAAGGAAATAAAACCATAAGGGATGCAAAGATCTTAATGAAGAAGACGTTTATTCCAGCGAAGCAGTGACAAAATACATGAAGCACTCAGGGTTCTACGGAGTCAATAAGAACGATGGATAAATCCTGCTCAAACATGTTATTACTCTTTGTTGTTAAATGGGGTTTCGCTTTAACTGTAATTTGAGTGTAAGAACCGAGTGTCTCCCAAATGGTTGTGTGAAATGATTGTTTAAATGTAACCACAGTCGCGCATCCAATTCACCCAAGTTATTTGTTTAGAGTTCTAAATGTACTGCATTATGATATTTCAATCTGTTTTTGGGAATGAACTCTTTCTGATGTGTATCTTGGAGTGGAATCTGGGTTCGTACAATCTGTAATTTCTTACGATATGGAGTGTCTGCATTAGTCCCTGTGAAAGTCGCTACTACTGTACATCCAAATGATGGCGTCAAAGCCGAGTACATTCATTAGCAACCTGTGACTTGGCTCACAACCAGTTTCCTGTATTCGCTCTCGTTTGAGATTTAATGCAAATGTTGGCTGCAAACGTAAAAAAAAAAAAAAAAAAAAAAAAAAAAAAAAAGAAAAGAAAACCCTCAGAGAAGCCTTTAAGTACAACGTTAACATGTGAGAGTGAGTTGTGCTTGTTAAGTGGGTTATCGACAACCTGGATGTACTGAATTTCCACGTTTACATGTTTTAAAGTTGTATGAAAATCAGGTCTCTCACCTTCTCGTTTAGTAAGATGAGGCCGAGCAGAGGCCGGGACATGGACCACTGATTCCTGCAGTCTTCAAAAATGATGATATTCAGTACAGTAGAGAGCATCTGCAGGAGACAGAAGGGAAGAAACAGATAGAAACTGACATCTTAGGCAAACGGCTTTAAACTAGAACTCTATGGCAACAGCGCCTATGGGGATGTCTAGTACTTCTTGTTGCTGATTTATTGTCCAGTAATACCTTGAAATAATACATTAAACATAGAAGATGCTATAGAAGAAAAACTTGTTTCCTGAATATTAATATGCAAGTAACATCTGTGTATGAAGAACAGGAAGGAATCTATTGAAGAAAAAAAAAATCATCTCGGATGTTTGAATTTGCTATGAAAAATCTATCAGTTCCTCTCTTGGTTCCAATGATGACTCTGTACAACCTGTTAGGTCAATGTACAGTAAAGTTTGTTAAGGGAACCTTGAGAGCAAAAACAGATGGAAGGCAAAAAAAAAAAAAAAAAAAAAGAAGATAAACAAAGAATCTAAAAGAAGATAAACAGATGCAGATATTAATTTTCTTGTGTGTCAATTTCAAAACTGCGTTCTTACAATATGGAGAATCTCGAATGGACAAAATCGTGATACTTCCATCCCTTAGTGGTAGAGGCATAAAAACAATATACAGTGAGTGCACGGACCTGCTGGATCATCTCTGGATGTTGTTGCATGATGTGGAAGAAGCGGTCGCTCTCCTGAGCCATGGGCGCTGCTCTCTTCTTGGTGCTACGGGACAGCTGCTTGAACAAATACGTCACTATGTGATCGAGGCTCGAACAGCAGCCTGTGCAAACCATTGTGTCTGGCAGAAAGGAGGAAGGAGAGGGGGAAAGAAAATGGTACTGAGCTGATCGATTGATCCATTCCTGTTAAGTAGGAGAACATTTTAAACAATTCTACAACAAACTTAATTGTGGTTTTAAAATAGTTAAAATAGTTCAGTAGGATCATGACTTGTAACATATATGTCTCATATATAAGACATAAACATGACTTATTAGAAGTATCACACTCGGGACGAACCCTGCTTCCTTGCAAACTATAAGAACTTCATCTTTTCTGACAGTTTATGTCTTTTTGTTGTGCTCCAGTCGTGTTCTGCTCCATGAACATTTTAGACATTCAGTGAGAAGATGCCAACTTCATGTGGTGTTTGAGGACAACCACCTCCTCATACACAATTCTCAGACTATAGAAAGGACATTATTCATAATAACTCTCTCTGGTGTTTATAACAGTTTATAATCACACCCTTCAGTGTCACCCAAATGAGGATGAGGTTCACTTTTAAATCTGGTTTCTCTAAAGGTTTCTTCCTCTTCCATCTAAGGGAGTTTTTCCTCACCACAGTCACCTCAGTCTTGTTCATTAGGGATAAATACAAACACATTTAAATAGAAGTCTAATATTAATCTAGAACATTTTGGACTATATTTCTGAAGCTCTCTAAAGCTGTTTTAAGACAAGGCTCTGGGTTGCTGATCGGAAGGTGTTCAAGCCCCAGCACTGCTAAGTTGCCACTGTTGGGCAATTAAGCAAGGATCTTAACCCTCCCTGATCCAGGGGTGTTGAATCATATCTGCCCCTGTGCTAGTGGTTAAGGTGTTGGGCTACCAATCGGAAGGTTGTGAGTTCGATTCCTACGTCCACCAGGTTCCCACTGCTGGGCCCCTGAGCAAGGCCCTTAACCCTCAATTGCTCAGTTGTATTAAAAAATGAGGTAAAATGTAAGGCGCTCTGGATAAGGGTC